>NC_066372.1:19266076-19589409 GCF_013377495.2 Cygnus atratus | reverse complement strand
AATATGGTCAAATAACTCACGCTAAACACATTGCTACAAAGATGGCATTTTGGCAGGGCTTTGATGTAGGTCATTTTATTACCAGGCTGAATCAAACTACAAACTGATCTTAAACTCATGCCAAGAATGCTAATAATAAACTGATCAATGAGGCACTGGATTGTTTAAGAGAATCGGTCAAGGGAAAATGCAGATGTAAAAAGTCTGGAATTCCAAAAGTTTAACTGCTTGGGCTTTTATACGGGGAGGAATTATATTCCTTGCATTAGTACAAGTTTTCTTTACTCCAGGGGCCTTTAGCTGTGTGTTGAACAGGGCAGTGCCAGAAAGTATATACTTATCTTTATTTTTCTTGACCTTTATGTGCAAGTAATTTTTATAGTTCCATTAACTAGTAAGATCATTTGCAAACCACTGTACAAAGTATATTATGAAGAATGCCTTGGGGACCATTGTATCCTATTATGTTGAATGTTAATAGAATAAAAAATTAATTTAAACTCTAAAGATTAGAGCAAGACAAGACTTCCCTTTTATATAGGAAATTTGAAATTTTATTTGCCATGGTAAAACTTCTGAGTAGCACCCAAATGTGGTCTTTATATAGGCTTTATAGGCCTGATTTGAATCAGGCAGTGCAAGAGTCTGATTATTTGTCTCCTCAAATAAACTGGCTTATATCAAAGCTTCACTTTTTTAAAAAGGGGGATTTCTGAGACCCCCACGTATGGGATTAGTCCTCTGTAATTTCACAGTTCTAAATGACCATATTCTAGTGAGCTCATAGCTGCTTGAATCAATCAGAGATGAGAACACCCACTGCTTCATGGGTTGTCTTTACATTTCTTGACTTTTTTATCGCTCTTTAAACATTGTAATCATCAACTACAAAGGAATTCAAAGTCCCTAAAAAGCAAAAATGCAAAAAAAGTGTATTTCATGTACCGCTGACTGCCTTACAATGAGGAATAGTATCTTGAGCCCTGCTTCCAAGTCTCACAAAACACTCTTCGCAAGGGACTGGAGCACTGTTAAAGTCAGCATTTCTGTCTATAGACAAGTAATTAAGTTAAGTTTATTATCTTAATTAGTCATTATTATTTCATATTTATTTTAACCTAGTTAAGGTTTGATATGTTTGTGTGGCTAAATCCATTAAATTTAGACCAGTAATGGGTAGGAGTTTTGTTATTTGGAAGAGAACAGTAATATTCCTTGTCAGGCTTCTTGCTCTCAAATTACCCCTTGGCCCGAGAGCCTGGCCAAATGAAAAGGATAAAAATGTTGCAGATTTTACATGTAAGAATGACTTATTATTTTAAATGCCCATACAGGAAACAGAAAAATCTCAGTTTCAATTTTCTTAACTCTAGTAAAACTAGTGTGTTAATAGTAACATCAGTATGAATCGTATTCTTAGAAGAAGCTGCATGGAGCACAGTTTTCAAAGGAGCCGTGTCCCAACATATTATTTACCTTTTAGCACACTGTACTTTTAATAGCAATGTAGTAGTCTGTGGCTGTTATCTATGTGAACTGCTCCTTATCATAGATAACCAGCCATTTTTAAATGACTATGTGAAGTCATATCTTTTTTAATGGAAAAATACTGTTTTTCTAATGTGTTGTCTTGAATTTCATCTTACATCTGTGGACTAGGATGCCTCACTGTCTTTAGAAACCCTAACTCAAGCAAACTCAAGTAAAATAAATGCACAAAAGATTAGGACAGTTAGTGACTAGAGAATTAGCTATCAATATTTCATGCCCCCTGCAATACTATCTAAACATGAGATATGAAATAAGAATAAATTTCAGTTTTGACATGTCGTGAACCTCGAAAAGAAATGACTGATCTAGAAAGATTTTGCAGCTCTTATAACGAGGCAACATTCTAATTGCTGGTCACATGTGATTTGATGGATAAAGATCATCTGTGATTTTAAGCTGGATTTAGATATATTGTGAATAGGTTACAGGGTTTGGTCTCCAAGGACCGAATAGACATAGACAGCAAAATGTTTCTGTTGGCTTTGATGCCAGGCTGAGTGTAGATGCAGGATGTGATCCGATCTGGTAGTCTGAACAGGATGTCAAATACAGCAGGAATTGTTTAAATTATCGAGACATCAGTGGAAAACATGTGGCCCATGGGGTACCTGGGAACTAAACAAGTGTTTCATATACAGGCCCAGTGGAACTTTAAGAAGGTTCACTGAATGATAAAATAAATCAGGTAGTTCAGCCTGGTTTTCAGGTTAGCAACACAAAGATACATCCCAGATCAGATCAGCTGGCCTTGTTTTGGACAGGAATGAATTAATCTTTATTTTGGGTTCAAGTCTTTTGTAGTTCAATTCCAGCCAGTTCTTGGTTAGGTAAGCACAATACCCACATCTCCCGTGTAATATAAAAACACAGGATATAAAAACATCAGAGCCCTTTCAATATAGTGGTCTCATTGCTGCTACATAATATTCATTAGGAACTCATACATGTTAGTCTAGCTGAAACTTATATGTTTCAAATTAATGATCCAGTGTGAATCACTTCCACGCTGAGTTTTTGGCAATGTCCTAAGTGGTAAAATGGAAATAAGGTAGTAAGCTACTGCTTACTAAGGTTCAGTCCTTAAGTAGCTATTCAGTATCGTCCAAGTTTGTTTGTGTGAGATGGGCATATACTGGAAAGCAAGTCAGACACCACAGCAGCACAGGAGAAAAAATGTCTTAAAACCATGAGCCATTCCTACACAGGAAAAAGAAAAGGAGATTCTCCCATGTGTATTTCTAGATAACTGGCAAGTGAGTTGGTAAAACCAGCCAGTTTTTCATAGTTTGAGGACATTAAACTTTCAATAATCCAACAGTAGACAAATAAGATATAGAACACTTCAGTTATGGAAAACTTGATGACCCTGAAAAAACAAGCCTGCACTTACAGCAACTGCATCATGTAGTAAAATTATTTCTTTTCCTTGAGCTAATTTTTCCAAATTTGTTTTGGATCTTTGGAGCTCCATTTTCTTCTATGAATAGCAGCAACTTGAATGCAAGAGAAGAAGCTAGTATTCTGTAATTATAATAATCACAAGTGTCAGTTTGTTAAAAATTTTATTATGAAGCAAAACTGCTAACCAAAGTAATTTCTGGTGTTAAAGTTTTTCATTACAAAGAGCTGAACTGACAAATAAGTTTATCGCTGTCAACAGACCTATATTTTATTTTGGTCACTTAGTATTAATTAAATCTTGCAAGTAATTATTTTTTGTTTGTTTTCTTTGTTTAATATTTTAAACAAAATATTGCTCTGTAAAGCATAGTTTAGCGTATGTTTACCAACTGCTTAATATATTTACAATGCTGTTAATTGTTTCTTCTTAACAGCACTCTGCACAGAGGAGTGTGTGCATGGAAGATGCGTTTCTCCTGACACTTGTCATTGTGAACCAGGATGGGGAGGTACTGATTGCTCCAGTGGTGAGTAAAGATTACAAAAATCAAGTAAAGTTATATGCTGCTATTAAAAAAAGTTCTGAAACAAAGCAGTGTCCTTAGAACTTGGATGCTTGAAATGGAAAATCAGACTTGTCTGTTTGTTATTTTGCAGTTATTCAATTGTGATATTACCCTATGCTACAATAACGACTTTCCCTCTTTTGCTTGTTCTTATAAAGAAATGTTAAATGCAGTGAAGGATGCTCTTAATTCTTTCTGTCCTGTTACTGGAATACCGATGTAGATATTATAGCTCCATTATTAAATTTTTCTCTTTTCTTTACTGTCATCTTTTCTTCATCTTTACTATGTCACATTCTTCATTAAGTGTTGTATGGAGTACTTGGAGTACTTGGAAAGTACACTTTCTAGACAGAATACTTGTCCTCTTGAAGCCAGTGAGAGTTTTACGAAACATTGACTCTTCATAGAGCTCAGTTCTTCCTTCTGACTTGAAACCCGCATCCTGAATTACCGATACTGCAGAAGTTGGGAAAATAGTAGAGGTGGGAGTTCTGCACCTTTTACTAGGAAATAAATTCACACTTGAAGCTTTCAGTTCCTTCAGCTAGAGAAGCTGTATATGTCAAAGTCTCTTAATTGGTAAAGATAAGTTGATGTGATTAGTTCATGCTAGAGTGAAACAGCAAGTGTTCTTTGCGGTATAAACATCAAAGAGGTTATGGAATAGAGGCCCAGTCCATTATTGACATAAGATAAATAAGCTTGTTAAATGAAGTCTATTTGGGCATCAGGTGAGTAAATAAAGCTGCATATAGACAGATCCTGTGAATAATTTACTGAGCGACTGTTTTGTTTTGCTTTTAGTTCCTCCCTTTCTCCCACATTGATTGGGATCTTAAAAACGAGGCATTATTATCAGGCAGAGAGATAACAGAAAAAGGATCTATAAAGGGCAACATCAGAAGAGAGTAGGAGTTAAATTTGACTAGGGTGAACACAGAGGCTAAAATCAATGGGACAGACTTTGGTGTGGTTACTCATGTTCTGTCTGCAGCTTTGCTGGTATCTCCCAACTTAGAGCAGAAAAGGCAATTGGGGTAGGAAGGAGGACAGAAAGAAAGGCCATTCTTTGGAGTTGGAAGCAAACTTTTGGGATAACCTCATGTGTAGACAAGGGAAAACACTGAGCAGCACAACATGCTGAATAGTAATCTAGAACATTTTTTTTCAGGAAAAATAGTACTTTCAGTTGTAAAATAGTCTAGAATCTCAGATAATCATTTTATCCTTTGATTATTTTTGGCAATAGATATGTTCAACCTAACAGCCAGTGAGTATTTATACAGTGCATGTGTACTTGGAGAAGTTCAAAAATGAGAAAATAATAAAAACCTTGTGATAACATGGGTGTACACACATATGCATTTGTACATGCATCCACACAGAGAGTAACAAGTATTCCATTCTTTGTAATCATGAAGAGGAAAGGATAAGATGTCAAAGCACAGATGGGCCTCGTGAACTAAAAGTACCCAGCGACTCTTACTAAACTGCACTAATCTTGCAAGATAAAAAGAAAAAGCAGGGTTTTCCTATATTGAATATTTAGTTTTTTAAAGTAATTAGGAATATTAAAGCACTGACAATGATTGAGATAGAAACATTATTCATAACTTTTATTTCCGCACTGGGCAGCAATCCAGTATATTTCATTTATGAGGTTTCAGCAGTGGAAAGAGAAGCGTTAGCCAATTCCTAAATTAAATATGCCCTGTTAACTTTTATAAATGATAGCCCAGGATTAGCCTCAAAATTTAAGCTTTCATTTTATTAATATAACTAGTGTGTGCACTGGACTATAGTGCCCATTGTCTTTCATTCCATTTGTTATATGCTGGGCAACATGCATTCTTGTCCTAAGGTCTGATCTGACAAGCACTTACCACTGTCAGGCATAATGCTTATAAGTGTGAATGGCCTCTGAGTTAGTTTTTACTGCAGCTGAGAGAGTAACTCACCTTTATGCTTGATACTAAAAGTTTGGATGACTGGCCTCTTTATTGTTAGGAAACTGTTTGAATTAAAAGGTATAGAACAGTTATCAGCTGAATACAGTACAACTGTTATTCTGAGGGTTTCCAAGAGAGAAGCTGAGGATCTTTGCCTAACTGAGGCTCACCAGGATTTTCAGATACAATGATGATTCATGCCATGAGTCATGCCTTACCGTTATCGATTAATAATGTGGAAAACACTATTCACTTTTACTGGATTATTGTATTACCTGTGCCTACTTTCTTTTTACTTCATGAATATTGGATAGCTATTATGAAGGACACATGTTTGCAGTGACAAATAAGTATGATTCGTTAGATGTTTCTGAATGGCTGTTCCTGTGAGGATGTGCTCCAGATAAGCCGAAGCTGTTGGCTATATGCAACATACCAACTCCCTGTGGGGCTGATGAACTTTGCTATACGGACCTCAGTCTAAGTGATTTTATAAAGTCATAGGCATATTACTTTTATTGTTGGCTATTTGGAACTGTTCTACTGGGAAAGGGATTGCTTGCCAAAACGCTCCCTTTAAATTTCAAAAACCTCAAGGGAGAGGTAATTGTTTTCTGAAAGATCTCTCCTGAAAACAACGTTAAGAAGTGGAGCCTACTTGACATTGGGGGTCATCTGCTGTTTACTTGGGAAAGATTTGGGCACTTTCGCTCTTCTTGAGGAGGTATTTCAATACTCTGCAGACCAGCCATTATAACTTTCTAAAAGTTATATATAACTTTCATTTGGTTTGATGGATGAAATTCAGATATAACCAGAGATCCAATACGAGGTTCAAATGTCACTGCAAAAGCAGAAGTGAGATCCAAATGGTTTTTGTTGTTTTTTGTTTGTTTGTTTTGGTGTGCTTCAAAGACTGCTTATGCCAGGAGAGGGTATGAACTCTGACACTGAACATACATTTCTTACAGAGAGGAAAGTTTTTGGTGTTAAATCCAGTTTCTTAGTGTTGCCGTTCTCCCTTGGCCAGAATATATTCAGTTAAATATTTTGAATAGTTATAGCTACAACCTGTAGCCATACAAACAATTTAAACATTTTCTCAAACTTTGTTTCGTGCTTTCATAAAACTCAGCCTTTGAGACAACGATCACAAAACTTGCCATTTTGTGCAGCTTCCCAGTGAGTGATCATGCTACATGTTAGAGTTCATCTGTTGTCAAGGTTAAAATCAGTTCAGATGAATTGCTAAACAATTATAAAAAAAACCCTGTGCCATATTCAGCTCTGCATGCCTCTATACCTGTGTTTTACTGCATGCTGTTGTGCATCTGTTGATGCCCGCAGGCCTAGCCTTGATTTCATGCTATAAAGCTGCAATATATTAAGGCTTGATTACCATAACAATAAAAAGAGAAGTAATGAGGTATTAACTAAAGAAGCTCTTGAATGAAATGTTTTTCAAGGTTTTAATGATACTAAAAAATTAAAGGAAAAGTCTTTAAAGAAACACATACCTTTTCCCTTCCCTTTCAACTTTTTTTTTAATCATGCCCATTATGTCCATGCAATCTGCAGTGTTTTGTTGTTCTTTTTTTAATACAAAGGAAAATGGCAAATGCTCCATGTGAACTTACCTGCTCACCTGTCCAATTATTTCAAAGCAATTAACTTCAAACAGTATGATATACTGGCTTGAAGTTCTGGTAGGAATATAATTGACTGTTGGTGGTTACCTGGCCTTTTCTGGGTCTTGATAATAACCATCTGTATTTGCAAGCCATTAGGCCCCAATCCAGCAAAGCACTTAAACATATCCTTAAGTTGACACATGAGCAGGACTTTTCATCTACTTTAAATTAAGCAGGTGTTTAAGGATGTTGCTGAGTCAGTTTTGAAGAAACAGCTACAAAGACCTTAGTGAAATCTAAGGGAAGAGTCTCATTGAATCTATCAGGCTCACAGAGAATAAGGTTGTCTCTCTATCAAAATGCTAAAACTCATCAGGCAACATTATTGAAGGCCATTTTTACTCTAAAGAGCATTCTTCATTGTGGGGAAGATCACAAGTATCTTTCTGGTTAGAAGGGGATTCACAGAACAGGAATTCTACACCTTATTCTGCAACAGGTAGAAAAAGGGAAGTTCAGAGCAAGAGCCCTGAATTGAAAGCAAGAACCTTCCAAAATTGTGTTTGAGAAATTTTGAAGTAAACAAACACAGAGGTTGTAAGGAAAAGCTAAAGTGGTTTTCAAAACGTTTGCTTTGCTATTAGTTTTAGCAGAAAATGCAGTATTTGTCCAAAGTGTAATTAAATGGATGTTGGCATAGTAATGCCGAACCATCCTTCTTCATGCTATGTCACCTGGGGGAGAGAGGATATCATATTGCTGTGTGGCACAGGGTGATCAGTATCGTACACATATGGATAACAGCTTTCTTTGGAAAGGGTGTTTGGTACAAATGGTCATTAAGAGCATGAACCTATTTCATCTTTATCTCTTTGTCAAAAATAGCCAAGGTCATAACAACAGAAAAGTATAACATAGCAGCAAGATCACATTTAAGGGTATAGCCCTGGAGCAGCTGGAGTGCTTCAGTTCTGAGACTTGTGATGAATGAGAAGTGCAGATACTGTGCTAAATCTGAAGGGGGGTTGCTTGACAAGCTATGAAAGCAACAGTAGGCATCTCAGGAGAAAAATGGAGTATTTTAAAGCAGGTCTGTGGCATTTTTCAGGTTTGATTTTGGCTTCCACGTTCTCAAAATGCTTTGAACTGTTTCTGAAGAAGAAATGAAGTTCAAAGGAATGACCGTGATGTGTGACTTTTGAATACAGGGTCAAACAAAATTCAGCCTAATATCAAGGACTTATCTGCTGGAATCATTAGTTCATTTTTTGTCCTCAGCTTTTCAGGATAGGGGGGCTGACTGGGAAGCCAGCCTGGAAAGAGGTGTAGGGGTACAGGACCTCAGATATTCTGAACTCTTAGTGAACCACTGCTTAAATTCAGGGCCTGTCCCTGAAGGACAGCTGTCCACGTTTCTTGGTTGAGAATTTGTCTATGCTGTGGGATTGTTTCACAAGGACTGTTGTATCGACTTGCCAAATGAGGTGACAGAACCAGGTGCATTGGTGCTGTTTCCACTAAAGCCCTTGAATTTCATTTGTCACTCCAAACACCAAGTTTAGGTACAGTTTAGGTACACGTCTGTTTATAGTTGTGAGACTCTAAATTTGGATTCAGGCTTAGCTGATGCTTCAGCTGAAACAGAATTCCATATCCATAGCACATGGTCTTTAATGTTTTAATACATTTCTCATTTAAGCCAAGCTCAAACTGCAGCATAATTTTGATATGATTTGCAGACTCAGTGACAACTGTGTCATGCAAAGAGATGCACATGTAAAAAAAACTCTGGTGAGTGCTCATACGAAGATCTTTATGGAGCATTTATAGAGTGGAATTGATTTCTGTCTTTTTTTCAGTCCTAAGCATGTATTCTTGCTTAAAAATCCCAGTCCCTTCAACCACTGCTGAACTGGTGTTATCAAGTAAACAGCTGGTGCTTAATTTTTGCCTCCACTGGATGTTGGGCCCACGCACTTGGGCTCGTGGTGCATGTGTGCAGCAGTCTCCGGAGCAGCCCATCTTCCTGGGCGCAGCCTACGCAGGACAGCCTGTAAGCAGGGAATGGAAATGTAAACACAAGCTGCTGTTCAGCGCAGGCAGCAGCACAGCAGCATGTCCCGTATACATTTTTACACAGATAATTTGGCTGCATTAAACTGGACTGATCTATCCTTTTTCGTTTGTTGGTAATGTTTTTTCTCGTGTTGAAGCTGTTAATATTACTACTCAAGTGTTTGTGGTGGTTCTTCCTCCCTCTGTTAGAGATATAATGGTATAGCCTAAACTTTTACGAGTTAGCTGCTTTGGAAGTACTATACGCTTGTGGAAAGGTGTGAGAGTCATATTTGCCTTGGCTTTTCCTTGGACTGAGCTAAAACCAACAGTTGATTCTAGAAAAGAAAAGGTAGATTCAAGATCTACTTTGGAAAGAAATTGCTTTGTACACCTCTGCTATGTGATTCATTGATGATGAAGAGATCAGTTGCCTGTTGTCCTAAGGCTTGTATAAAGTGAGTAAAAAACAGAAATTCAGCACCCTGTGTCCTTTTACTTTTCACCTTCATCTTCATCTTCACTGTCACAGGGTGGGAAAGGACTTCCTTCCCTAAATCAGCTGGTTGTGTCTGAGGCCCACACAGCAACAGATCATTTTCCCCCAACAGTTCCAGCCCTCCTTTGAGATTGCCTGTTTTGAATGATTTTGAACGTTTGATTGAGCTGACCTGACTCTGTTTCAGTCCCTGGAGTTCTCTCTTCCAGTGCACAGTGTTGCTCTGAAGACTTGATCTAGCCATGTACTTCATGCATATGAATAGTCCTTTTAAAGTCAGTAATGAACATCTAATGTTATTGACGTTAGATAAGTGCTTAAGTCATTATCTGAATGGGAACTTAAGAGATGAGGGGGAAAATCAGGTTGATGAGGGCCTCGTTTAGGGACCAGAGTTACTGAGTGTCATCCAGGCTTATCAATGGTGGGTATTTCTGTCAATGAACTAAAACCAAAGTCAGTTTTGCAATATAAAGAGAAACCCAAATTTAATTCCATTCCAGAGTTAATTCCTGCAGAGCAGAGCACAATCCACAGGTCAGTGATCTGAACATACTCCTTCATTCTAGACAGAGCTGATGTTTTGACCTACCATGTAGGTGAGTACCAGAGGGTAGAGATGTGATAAGAAAATAATTTAGGTATGTAGTGTAACAGGGTTCCAGCTGTATAATAATGTTTTTAAATGTAAAATGTTACTAGAATAATTCTACACAATTATATGTAATTATTACGATATTACCACAATCATCTCCTGTGTTAAAGCATCTGTTTTTTTCTGGGTTTGGCTGCTTTGGTTAAAGAGATGAGCCATAATGAGTTACATGCTGGAGGTAATATTCACAGAGAGTTCAGATGATCTGCTAAAGCCGTGCTTCCCGTTTGTACCTACAGTGGTAGCTGCTGAGGCTGCTGCATGCTAAGGGCTTGTCTTCTAAGCTGGCATGAGGTAGCAACACCACTTTGTAATCTTTCTCTTGATGTAGTCTTTCTATATGCACAGGCTTGCTATCTAAGTTGCTGTAAAGGAACGGGCTGTGTGGAGCCAGGCTGGGGCTGGTGGGATTTGGGTGGTTGGCTGCAGTGGTCAGCAGACATGCTTGCATTGATCTGCCCCTTGAGTGCTTACCTGGGAATAGAAGACTTACAGAAATGGGCCATTCCTCATCTAGGTAAACAATACACTGAAAATTACATACGGTATATGATTAATAACCACACTTCTGTAATTGCAATTTTGATATACATTGATTCAGGGTATATAGTGGGCAAACAGGAGGCAAGAGGCCAGGTTTAAGATGTAATGGCTCTCTGTGTACGTCACCTTGCATTTACCTGCTCTCCAGCCTCTGACGAGCTGTATGCGATCAGGATGGAAATTCTGCATTCCGTGTGACTGCATTAGTAGGCAGTGGTATATGCCTTGTACCCCTGGAGCATCAGGCTGCTGGCTCTGAACTCAGCGCTGAGATCGTGCTGAAAACCAAAGCTGAGGGAGGCTATGGGCAAACCTTCTGGTATAAAAACTTACTTATTGCCTCTCACTAGGGCAGCATGTCTGGGACTGATGGCCTCAAAAGGGAGCATGTAAGACATTTAGATTTCCGAGAACAGAGGTGTGTCTGTGACTCTTGGGAGCAGACAGGGTTCTGGGTTGAAGTTACGCACCAGAGCAAGGCAATCATGTTGGTGAGGTGTTTGTAACTGAGGGTACAGAGCAGAGCTGAGCCCCGAGGGACTTTGAGCACATCTACTGTGCCTGGAAGTGAACTTCATAACAGAGCTATTCTCTTTTCTAAGACACGACCTGATGGTTGACTAAAACTTTACACTTCAAGGATAATTTTCACTAAATGAAACTATGGTTGCCAGTACTGACTGGGCTGAATGCATTCCTGCACACATTTCGTGGTTACGCAAGGGGGAATTTGGCTCACATACATACATCTTTTCTCATCTGTTTAACTGGTGAGAGCTGTGGAGACTTCATAGAAAGGCAGCATATGTGTGATGAGTTGTTAGTTTTATTAATTTGACTGAGGTTTTTCCTACTTTAGACAGGGTAATAGCTATAAAAGAAAGAACACACTAAAATATCCTTTTTAATGAACCGAATTGCTAATGTTAAATTTCATTGCTGGGGCGTCTTGCGATAATGTGGCTTTAAATATGCACTACACAAATGAACAGACTTTAGATCAATTTAAAAGTACCATTGGTATAATTTTATGGCCTGGTCACTAAAGAGCTATCACCTGGAGAAAAGAGGACAATTCCCTCTGCCAAAGTGGAGGCAAAAATCTCAGACTTGGACACCCATTTAAAAGTATTCCCGGGGTTCTTACTTGCTAACAAACAGAAAAACAAGTTGGGAAAGCTTCTAAACCAATTCTCTCTGTGCTTGGCACTGCGAGGTGTTTCAAAGAATGCTTGGAGAGGGCAGAGCTCAGCGCACTGCTCGCTGTCCAGCTCTAAGGTACCAGAAAATCCCCTGGGAGCTGCTTCAGGCAGCTGAAACAGGAGGAGCCTCAGGCCTGCTCTGACTTGTGCTGGGTTTTGAATAGCTGACTGGAAAGATGTGTGATTTGACTGGGAAAGGTCCTACTGCCCCTGTCCCTGTTCTGTGTTCTTAGGGTATTTTCAAAAGATACTGTTCTTCCTAGATAAAATACTACCTTTTGGTTAAGGGTTGAAGTCAAACAGGAAAATGAAAGGTTTCATTCAGAAATAAGACTTGGAGTTTACCTTGGGCTCCCAGCAGGTAAAATTTGCTAGGAAATAGTGGTCATTCATCACCTAGTGTTAGATCCAAGGCTTCTTGCATACGGGGGCAGGAGAGCTGAGGCAGTCAGTAACTTCATTCAAACAGCATCAGTTATTTTGGTGTCAATGAAATGTTTGTATATGAATGAGAGACACTTTGAAGAGCCAAAGCTAGAAACAAATATGCCATTTTACAGATAAAACCTAAGTCAAAATTTTCTTTAGAGTTTCTTTTTACCAAAGCCTTACAATTGCATGCATTTTTCGGAGCTTTTCAGTGCCAAAAGTAGGCCACATTGACCCTACACCACCGTCTGTAAAACGGGAAAGATTCAGGGAGTTTCCTTCTTTCTTTTGTCTATTATTTGTGTTAGTGTATCATATGATGGCTTACTTTTGAAGTGAAATGTTTTCAGAACAAGCTTCTCTGAGAAATCCTGTTCTGCTAAATTTCACGTGTGAAAAACCCTTCTAGACCCCTTAAACAGATACCCTGATACTTATCTGTAGTCCTTATAAAACATTGAAAAAGAGTTTGCCACAGGAGAAGATATCTTGTGTCCCCAGTGAAATGGATGTTTTTTTGAACCAGCTTGTCTCTCTCAGTGATGTGGAGAGAAATAATGAAATGGCAGACGACTTAACAAGTGCATATCTGACTGTAAATCCAGGCTTTGGCAGAACAGAGCCTTCACACCACTGCTCGCAGGTGAGTGTTTTGCTCTCACTGCTAATCTAGCTTTGGCAAGGAATGTAGAGGGCCCTTGGTTGTCTGTAAGGAAAAGCATACAAAATGAGGAAATGTGTTGTGACCAAAGGAAATAAATGAGCAGATGGTGTGCTAGCACCATACCTGCCACTCCAGAGGAGGTTGTTGTAGCACAACCACCACTTACAAACAGAGAGTTCTGAACAGATGCCAGACCCGAGATGAGCAGGGGAGAGGTGATACGCATGGAAGCGTGGAAATAAAAACAGTGCAAAACAAACAAAAAAAAAAGACAAGAAAGACTGAGGCATGACAGAGAAGGAATGTGGGGGGAATAATAGAAAAAATAGCAATGGGTAAGACAACAGCCAAAAGCAGCTGGAGGTAGGAAAGGCTCTCAATGGGCAGATAACTGGACTGGAGAAAATAAACAGCTGAATGCAGAAGTTTTGCAAAATGAACACTGTGCTGCATGTGAGGCACCAAGAATTTCAGAGTTGTGAGCAGACGGTTCACCGGCTCATTCTACCAAGTAGAAATTACAGATTTTGTTGAAGTTAGAAAGTGAGTAGAGGAAGAGGAGAATAGAATGGTAGTGGAAAGGAAGGTACCACAGCCAGGCCAATGATGCTGAAATTTACCACAAATTTGAGAGACCAAAAAGAATGCAAAGATAAAGGGAAGGCAAACTTCTGTGTGCCAAGTATTGCCTTGAACAGGAAGAAGTGAGATGTTGAAGGAATGTCTTTTTATCATGGAAAAAAAATTAGTAAATTGAGAAAGAGTCTAACGCTTGCAAACAAGTGGTAATAATCTGACAGAAGAAAGATTTAGAGATGAAGCTCTCTGGTTAAAGTGGCATTTGTCTTTCTGGTACCAGCAAGGAAACCCATTAAAAGTGTTTATGAAGGGATGTAAACATCTTTCTATAGTAGTCATTGGCACAATAGCTTCGATAAACATTGTTTAATGTTTAAACAAGATATATTGAAGTGGGATGCTGGAACTTATAGTGCATTCAACTGCCAAAACTGCCTTTTCTTGGCCTAGAAGAGTAGTGCAAGCAAAAAAAAGTGCAGTTTGCAACTGTAAGTTTTTATTTTTTTACTGACAAAATTGTTAGGGGAAATACCAGAAAATTTGCAAATTAAGGAAAACTTCCACAGTCATAAATTCCCTTGTATTGCTGCACTCATGAAAATATTTCACACCTGCAGTCTTAACCCTTCCCTGTACCATTTGAACATCTTGAATGTGCAGTCTATAGCAAGCATATCCTCCAGTCGTTTCTTTACAGCTCAGAAAGACTTGCTTCAGTACAGAAAAACTGCAGGATTTTATTTATTAAACATACCTGTATTAACGCAGCAGAATATCTGAAAGTCATGGATTGAATATGAGGGTTCGAAAGGCCAGAATCTCGTTCAGGAAAGCATGGTGAATGCCATTTGTCAGGAGAGATGGGAAGAGACCCAAGTGTCACAGTCTTGGGTGTCACTCTCTTTGTAATGGCAAAAGCTCTAGAAATATGAACAGTGACCTACAAGATGTGTAGAATCGTATCATAACAATGCTCGTTGAGTTTCTGGGTCATGAAGTGAGATAAAATGAGACCAGCTGCAACAGAGACATCCTTAAAGAACTATAGGGACTGAAGAAAGGCCCAAAATGGAAAGTGTGTGGGACAGGTTCCCATCCACAATTACTTTGTAAAATTAAGTTTCAGCCACTTTGCTAGCTTTGGTGTGCATTGTGCAAGATGGATTTCGGCCCCTTTAGAAACACCAGTAAATGTCAGATAGAAATGTGTGTATTATTACTGAGAATGTTTTATATCAGGAAAACCTTTGTGGACATCATCCAGAAAGAAGAGAGATAAAACACTCATTCTTTGATCCTAGAGGTGGTCAGTCAACAAAAAAGTCTCTGCAGTTCATTATTTTCAGCTAGGGTATATAACCCTGTCCAGAATACATAAAAATACGTATGTCAAATGCAGTGAAAATTCAAATTGAATGAAACTAGCTACCAAAATTCAAGTTTTAACAGAAACAGCTAAAACATGAAACAATGAACATCTATGGTAGTAACAGAGGTAAGGGTTTCTTAGCTTTTCCAATATCTGCTTAAACTTCACCTTTATGAACCCTTTGTACTGAGCTGCAGTGTTCTAATTATGTAGCTGTATCAGTAAATTATGAAAATTGATTGTGGTGGAGTTTTTAGCCAAGGAGCAAAGTCTGATAGCCTGCTTGACTTACTTAGATTGCAGTGATAATTTCCTAAGTAAAAATCAAGGCCTAGAAACCCAGACTGCAGAAGGAGGCAGGTATGCAGAAAAACAAGAGGCTTTACACAGAAGGTGTTTTTCCTTAAAAAAGCCTGTTTCCTTAAAATACTGTTTTTCCTTAGGGATTGCAAAGTTTGCTGCTGGGGGGGAGGAGTTAGGGAGTCATGACTTTGTTTCATCATTTACCTTAGCCTACTAGTGCTTCACAATTATATAGGTAACTAGTTTATTGGGGAATACAAGTAAGAAAATGCATGAATTTCTGGAAATCTTAGATGCATCTTCGAGGACAAATTCCAGCCACTGAAAGATGGTTCCGATTCCAGTTTGGGGATACTGGTAAAGGGTGATAACTCTTCCTTCTAGATTTGGTGGGGCTATGTTACATTTCGTTTATGAGTCCCAGCACAGAGCCTACAGAGTTTGTTTTCAGCCTCAGGTGAAGAATTGCTTTAGTCACAGCTTACTGTGACTACACAGTGTTTGGGAAAAAGGTCTTGCTATTTAGGCTATACATAGCAGCTGATGGCAGCAGCCCAGTTCCCGGTTTCTTAGGGACCACCGTTCTGTCAGATTGGTAAGACAGTCTTATTATCCTTTGTCCTCAGCAGCTGGGTCCCAGTCCTCTTCAGAGTGCTTAGATTCACAGCTTACTGAGATCACTGAAATACAAGAAGTTCCATTTAAGCATTAAAAAACCCACAACCTTTTACTGTAAGAGTGGTCAAATACTGGAACAGGTTGCTCAGAGAGATTGCAGAGTGTGTCCTTGGAGATATTCAAAATTCAGCTGGACACAGACATTGGCAAGCTGCTCCCACTTATCCTGCTTTGGGTAGGGGTTTGGACTAGGTGATCTCCAGGGGTCCTTTCCTCCTCAACTATTCTACTATTCTGTGATTCTATGAATTATTTTATTCCTGTAACTTTAGTGATCTCTGAATTAGAGCAGAGGGCTTATTGAATTGCTAGTTATGATAGAAAACATAGAATATGTAAGCAGCAGGTATTCCGCAGCAGAGTATTCTAAAAGCCAATGGGAATCCTCTGCATATAAGAGTTGAACTTCATTACAGAGAGCCTATCCAAAGAATTATGTGGTTATTCTCAGTCTGAAATCCAGAAATGCCATGGAAATTCTCTTGACAGGTATAAATGGTGAGCCTCGCCTCCTTTGTGTGGCATAGTAGAGTTTCTACGTGAAAACTGCTAAAGAAGAAATAGGTGTTCTCGTTAAATTAATAAAACCAAATGTTGTGTGTGTTCTTAGTGACTGTATGTTTTCTATCTAGCAGAAAGAAATGACGTTAATTAATTACTTCGACATACAGTCATGTGTTGCAGTCTGTATTATACATGTCCAGATGTTGGGTTGTTCTTCCAGGATGCAATGTGTTTGAATGTGTTAGGAGGTGCACTTTTTCTTTGTGTATGACTATGACAAATTGAGGCACAGCCAAGCTGCTAACTTGCTTGAAGGCATCTTTCACGCTTCATCCATTATATGAGTGATAGATGGTATTAAACCACTTCTTCTTTGTTGTGAGGAAAAACACGTTGCGGATAATGGAAAGGAAATCATCAACACTAATATTTGTCCCGACTTTGTTTTGTATCTGCAAGATCAATAGGGCTTTTTTTTTGTTCCCTTTTTGTTCTCTTTCGCTTCATTTGCTCCATTGTTGTAAAGGACATGTTGCTTCTTGGGAGAGCATTTGATCACATTTTGATCACAATTTTATTAGTATAGAACTATGCAAGTGGAATTATTCTGGACTCATATGCTATAAATGACAACTGAAACTCAGCCTTTGTCAGAAGTTTAAACCCGATATTTAATATTTCTGGGTTGTTTGTTGATAGTAGCTACCACTGTTCTCATCAGAAACATCTTCTAGTCCAATTACAGAAGGAGACTCAGGTAACCTTCATTTGTGCCTGTCATTTCTCCTGCACTGAACAATTCAACCAATTCTGACAGGTTGGTAAAGAGTTCAGTGTTACCAAGTTCCCGTAAGTTTTATGAAAAGTATTGCCCAGATAGAGCAGGGAGACACAAGTGTGTTCCACAATAAAGATAAAGTTTGTAGATTGATCTCAAAATTATTTCTTCTGCTTGATGTGTCATACTACCATTCAAGATACTTATCCAGGCCAGCCAAGCACACAGGGTACACAGGTATTCAGAACCAGGAAAAGCTTTTCTGTTGTCTTTTGCTTTTTGGGGTTAGAGGGCATAGGAAGGATCTGGTAAAACTGAGCCAGTGTGGCAAGGGAGACGTGGAGAAGAGGAACTAGAGAATTAGAGATACTGGAAAGATATGAAATTATAGGTAGTACTGTATGGATTGAGATGGTATTGTGATAAGGGGAGAGGAGGGAAACAGAACACAGACCATTTAAACTGAATTTTAAACCTGAGTTCTGTTTCTCAGGACCCTTGTAAATTGTATTTCTTCTGTGGTTTTGAAATCCCAATAACATGATTATGTGGTTTTGCTTTTCCTCCAGTCGGAGGAAATAAGCACGCAGAGTCAAGATGGGAACCATCGGCTCAAATTACAGAGATTTACAGTTTTCAAAATGTCCCTGTTTCCTTCCTCTGACAAATTTGTTTTGTTATGTCACTGACCAATGATACCAAGATCATTGATTCTCTCTTGGTGCATAAGCCAGCCTAATATTCAGATAGTACTATCAGAAATTTGTCACCCTGTATGCTTATATTTATACCAAATTTATGCCATTTAATTCAGGACTAAACAGAGCTCTGAATGGAAGTAGGAATTTTGAACTAACCCAAATGTTTCTCAATTTCAAATGTTTTTTCAAGTTGAAGAGCAGAGAAGAAAAAAATCTGATTTTTAATGTCCATTACTTTTTATTTGAGAAGTCACAAAAATAAATTATTTCTAACCCAATAACAAGACTGCATTTTGAGAAGATACTCCTAGTTGTTGTTTAACCAGACATTTCTTCAAATTAGGATGAAGGATGGCTTCACTCCTAGTTTGAAGTTAAAACTTGCCACTCAATGCTTTGATGAAGGTAGAAGTCCAAATTCTACCTTTTCTGCAAGTCTTTAACACATCCAATAAGACTAGCAGTGTAAAATGTTAAATAGAAATTACAAAGCTTTATGTCAGAGCTGGGTACCAGTCTTGATCAAGAGATGTTCTGACTCTGTCAGTACCATTTTCCATGATGCTTCCTGTGTTTGTTGCACAACACTGAATTTCCACGTTTCTTTCCTGAAACTGAATACTATCTTTAATCAAATAAGCACAGTGATCAGCGCAGGTACATTAGTCATGCATCTTGTATATAAGATTGAGAGTTTCATAACATTCAAGAAAAATAAAATTACAGTAAGTTAGGTTAAAAATCCCATTTTCTTCATCATTGAGGATTTCTTCCTGTACTTCCATTAAAAGGGGATTCAGGAGGGACACATGTTTCAAGTACTCCATGTGGAAGATGGCACCTTTTTCGGAACTGCTTTGTTTATGGAAGTTCGTACACTGAACACTATCAGTGATGCCCAGTCCTCCGTGAGGAGAGTTATAAAGGCCCTGTAGCACTTACTTCTCACTGAAGAGCTCAAAATGGAACTCAGGTGCAGCTCCTAAGTGAGATTTCAGTAGTTAATTGATGTGGTGTGGGCTCTCTGCACAGACTGAACTTTACTTTCCTCGTATACTGCACATAGAAAGCATTTTCATTACCAGCCAGCGACTCTGTGACTGATTAGCTTCTGTTTACCTCCCTCTCAGTGTCTTCCTCTAGAGCCATGCATTTTCCTGGTTTCAATACAGTAATGGAAATTAAATGTCAAACTAGTCTCTGTTTTTTTCAGAAGAGACAGACTTGAAAAACAGAAACATGACCAGAAGAAATCTTTAAAATTTTATCATGGCCCAGTCCTCATATCTGGCAGCTGGTCCTGTCTGTTCAGTGGCTGTGTGTAATTGCTTTTTAAGTAAGTGAACAGACTGGCCTCTGTTGCAGGATTGTTTGGTTTACTGTAATTAGGTAAATTAATCAGTACATTAACTTCCTAATGCAGAGCACATTCTGAAATGAATTGCAGATATTCACTATTTTGATAAGATTTGAAGAACAAAAACCTGGATGCCAGGTCAGCATCACAAGGCCACTAGAGTTCTGTAAACACGCAAAAGCTTTTATACTCCAGAAACAAACGTATACTACAGAGAAAGTTACGCTGGGGCTATTTTTTTCTTTTTAAGAGAAAGAAACAGATTTGTTTGATTTAATTGTTCCACTTTCATCTAGCAATGTAAACATCAGTGCAATAACTGGATGCTAAAATAGTGTCTAGCCTTGGCCTAACCTGTTAATGAAATTTCATTTCAAAACCATGAAGCAAAGGGCTTCCCCCTGTCCTTTGTCTGTTTGCAGTGTTCCCGCTGACATCACCCACACAATCCCAGAGATTGATCTTCCATATATTTGGGATTGTCTCATGTGATGCACAGGGGCAACTTGTGTGGCAGCTGGGAGATGGTGCTGCCAGACTTCTCAAGGTCCAAAGTCTCTTACCAGAACACTTTATATGCAGCCCCCTGTTGTTAACAAAGGGACATCCGACAGTTATCGGTAAATATAGAATGGCACGTTAAATGAGACTTTCTGGTTTCTCCTGTCTAATCCACTCTTTTATGTCAGCTTTCAACACAAGGATCCTCTGGACACATTAAACACGAACCAGTCCCTTTGTTTTAGTAGCTGAGTGCAGCCCTGTATCTCATTAAAGAAACTAAGTCACAATGAACAATGTCACATTTCTACAATTTTTTAGTTTCTCAAATAAACACAGGCCAGAGAGCAGGCTAAGTTTTTTCCTGAGTAACTCATTGGAAAGGGAACTGGGTTTTAGGGTCAGACATGGTTAGTATCACCAGTTTTCAAAACACCCTGGTCAGGACACACTGCTACCACAGCAGGCTGAGGCCAAGAGGTGATCCTTGGTGCAAGACCCAGGCTCCAACTGCCTTTTATCCGCTTGGTACTGTCTTTCTATCTCTTATCTTTTCCCTTACATCCCATTTTTCTCTCCCTTTCTTTTTTTATCAATCCTTTTTCTTTACTTCCCTCCTTTATTGCCCTTTACACCACCTAACTCTTGGGTGGAAAAAGAGCGAGACCCTTGCTTGTGCCCCCGGTCTGCCTCCCAGGAAGGCAGAGGCCACAGGCTTCTCTGCTCAGAGGCCTCCTGAGCTCCCAGCTCTGCATGGCGAGCTGCCTTCCTGATTACACTGTCCACTGAGCAGGGGGTAAAGTGGGTTTCAAGGAGCTGCCTACTGTTTTACCAACAGTAAGATGTTGCAGCAGAGCCATTAAATGGTTCTCAAGCACAGCAGTGCAGGATTTTAGTGCCTCAAGTTCTCTAGAGTGCTCTGGTGCTTCTTAGATAGCCCAGAGTTTGCAACGGTGTTTTATATCATAGGATTCATTTAATGTATTTCAAAATGACATCCTGATTTTTCAGGATATGTACACAAATACCAACTATTCAGTGTGGTTACTTTCTTAGCTGAGTCAGTATTTAAGGAGAAATTGCCAAGTGTGCCACCAGTGTCACAGTGCGGTCTGCCTTTCAGATTGTGGATCTGCATATCATGTGAGGGAAAACAGTGATGGGCAATCAGAAGCACTTATTTAATGTAATTTGTCTTACATGAATTCCATGTTTGCAAAGGATGCCAGGCTGACACTCCAGGGGACTTGAGTAATGTATTTCTATATTTGAACTTCAGTGGTGGGGGAGGAGGAGGGAAGAAGGAGAGATGTGTAATGATTCATGAGATGTTTTTCAAAATTTAGTGAAACACAAGAGAAGTTGTATTCACTTTAGTTCTAGTAATGGGCATAGGACTGTTTCTGCAAAATCTGTGACTGTTGCTGAAAGGCAGCCGAGTCACCACCTGAGCCTGCTTTCCAATAGCTTTTCAGTACAGGTGTCCCTGCTCCAAAAGCCTAATTAGAATGAACAGAGTCTCCATTTCTTTAGCAATTGAACCCAAACCAATCCCATATGCTGGCAGGTTTTGAGAACAGGTGGGCATGATTAGGTTTCTGACTCTGACCATATACTGCACTGAGTCTCCTGGCACATGGCACCTACCTAGTGCCTTTTGTTTGCTTATGATCATTAAAAAGTAACTAGTGACATTAGTTCTCCTGATTGTAGTGTACTGACTATTCAAAAACAAGATGGATGTTGGTGAAAAGTTTTGATTTAGCTCCCAGTAAAGCTGTTTACATTGCGTGTCAGAGATCAAAATATGCATGGACAGGTCTCTTTGTCTGCTGTGTGTACAGTAAGTTCATGCCTTGAGGAAAAAGAGACTGTAGCTTCTGCAACTGATTTGGGATAACTCTCAGGGGTGTGGAGGGCTCGCTCCCCACTGCCATTTCAGGCCACAACTACTTCATAAATCACAACAGTTCTCAAGCAGTTCTGACCATTTCTTTAGCTGAGTGAAGGCTTGCATCAATCCAAGAGTGCAGCACACGTTGGTACGTGGATGGGGAGCTCCAGGAAGCAGCCTGCATCAGAACAGCACCATGCAATGGTTCACCTGATCCATTACCTTTAGTGCCGTCCCAAAAATCCTAAACAGATAGTGGTCCCAGGTTGAAATTTCTAGAATTGCTGAGGGGCACTACTTAAATTGTCATTGCGAAGCTGCCTGTGATGGTTAGGCTGTGCCTACTAACCTCACTTCGTTATGTAAGTCAAATGCTAGCTGCCATGGCACCTTCACTCTGGTAGAATTGAGTACCCAGACACCCAAACCTAGCCAAAATGAGCTCATTAGCCATTGCTTGAGAGAAAGTGAGTATGCAAATATTCTTTCTAGTTGCAGGGAGTTGAATTATTTGTATGCAACGTAATTTTTTATGCACCCTTTTGTTCAGCAATTAATATTTAACAGCCTCAAATAAAACTGTCAAACAATATGTTCTTTGCAGTACAAGATTAAAATATCTACCAATCCTTCATATCCTATTATAATAAAACATTAGAAGGGCTAACATGAATGGTGGATTAATTTGGTTATATTAATATAAAGATGAGATTGAATAATTTCCTTTCTTTTATTTCAGGTAAGGGTTTGGTGGTGTTTTGTTTTTTTTTCCTTTTTTTTTTTTTCCTGTTGTTTAGTTTTGTTTGGTTTTGTGAGTATGTGCAAGAGAAATGAAAGAAAATGTGAGTGTGTGGGGACATGAATGATTTTAAGGTATCCATGCAGTGGCATTTCACTTATACCCATTTGTAGGCTGCCTGGAAATTTGTCTCAACTTAATTCTCTAGTTATAAGCAATTTGCAACTTGAGCAATAATCTTCATAACCTTTGCTACAGTTGTGTCCTTGATGTAATAGGGAAGGTAACGCATTAGTAGTCACATGCTGAGCTCTGGCTGTACCTGAGATTTAATGATATTTAACTCTGGACCTAATTTCAGCTTACAAGTGATTACATGCTGTCCTCTGGGACATTGCTGCAAAGAATTTCCAAATAAGTTGCAAAATAGTGACGAATTAACTTGTAGTCTTGTCAAAATCAATTATCTTACATGACAGCTCAACTACACTTTTCTATTTGCTGCACTGCAGCATGCTAAACATCAGCCAAAGCATAAACACAAAGTCCTTGTGTGTCAAAACTCGGCAGCAGATTGATCTTGTATTTTGCGTGCATGCAGCTCTCCCATAGGCTTACTGGAAATGCTCTGCTTACATTCACAAAAAGCAAATCCTCTTTCCTGCCATGTTTATAAACTGGTGCGCTTTGCGGTCATACAAATTTGATATAATGTGATCAAAACATAATTCTGGATCTTGTCCTCAGTCGATCAAAGTTAAACCTCCTTTCAGATTGGTTCTGCTAAGGCAGTGCCAGGGAAGACCCTCAGCCAGGTGGGAGCTTGGAGGGTGAGAGCTGCCCTTTGGCAAGCACTGGGCATGTGCCTGTCAGGGGGGTAAAATCCCTCATTTTAATCCCACATCCACCCGGTATGGTAGAGCTGTACTGGGAAATTTAGAGTCACGTTTCCCAGCCTGGAAAGCCCAACATAGTTGAGCTGCACCCAAGGATTTGATCAGTCTGTTCTGGCTATGGGTATGTGATGCGGCACGGAGCTGTTGTTGGAGGTCCCAGTCACGCTTAGGAAGGCAAGACTTCTTCAGTTCTTACTTGGTTCATATTTTTAAAGGTTTCATCACATGCTGCGTGCAAAGAGACATTGCCTGTGACAGCATAAGCTGTTGTACAACATTCTGTAATTATATGATTATAAAATACACAGAGCTACTCTATTGTAGTTTATATATAAAACCAGTTAAGCTGACAGGGTAGCATTATGCTGCAGGGTTATGATCGACTTAAGAGAAATAAAAGATAATAAAGATACATCAACATCTGTTTAGGTCAAAATCACTGTGGGAAAGACTGCTAAAAGTTTCTGGTGGTGTAGTGCTAGGAATCTGCTTTGCAGGTTTAGCGCTTGACTTGGCTATATGTTAGAGGCATGTCAAATGTTACTACGGAGAGAAATACTTCTAGGACTTGTATCGTTTCCAAGTTTTAATTTCTCTGATATATTTTGGAGAACATGTGTTACTGAAATAGTAGATACTCCTGCCAACAGATTACTGAACCAGGGAAATACTATTTCAGATGTAGCATTTGTAGATAATGAAGATAGAATAAATGACCCAGTCATAGCAAATAACTTCAGACTGAATAATAACCATTTGGTTCATTTAAATCCAAGGCAAGTAAAAAGAAAAAAAACCCGCATATCTATAAAACAAACTTTCAAAACTGAGAGAATTCAGTTGAAGATTACTTAGGCCTGGAACACTCAGGAAATTTAGTATGATAGATGTCCCAAAGTCCAGGTTGTACAAAAACTCTCAGGAATCAGCAACTTAAGCTTACGAGGCAGAAAACTGTAGCCAGAGATGCTAGAACCAAGTTCATATCAGTTATCAAAGGAAAAGATGGTAGAGAGATCTGTAAGGAATACAAAAAGGAACTGAATAGCTGACAAAACCGTCTTAGAAGTCAGGATATGTTAGGGATAAAGTGAGATTTGCCAAAAGTCAAGCTGAGTTATGTCTAGCGGAGGCTATTAAAATAAATAGGAAAAGATTCTTCAGCTGTGCAGGTAAAGGGAGAAAAGAGAAAGATGGGAGAGTCATGCTTTGGTGCAAATGGAGTAAGACACTGGTGTCACCAAACTAGACAGATCATTTTTCCAGTTTTCTATAAGAATGATGAATGTGGGGTCAAAGCGAGGGTGAGTAATGGGTTTAGAAATAACCACAACTGAGGCTTGAAAAAAATTTGAAGACATTAGTATGCTCACGTAAGGGAAACCAGATAATCTGCCAGCAGTGTTCTAAAACAAAAGCATATGAAATCCAACCTGATAGTGAGGATTTGTTAATAAATCTTGCCAAGGTGAAAAGGGTACTTGTCAGAGTCCAATATATACTAACCAGGTACTTGCAAATATTCTACACATGCAGGGCTTATTGCCTTATATAAAATTTACTTATTTTAAGTTATATGAAGTTACATAGCGTTTTGATTTGAGAGAGTGACAAATTTTAGTGTACAAATTACACCTATCAGAGTGTAGCAATAGCACTGTACACTTGAATCACAATACCAGCATGAATTTTGTTCCTGGTCTCTGTAACATTTTCACCATCTCGATGCTGGGAAGGAATATGCAGGTTGAGACAAGATCAAGCCCGGTGCTCTCTTCAAAGTTCTTTTTCTGTTGTTCAGTTTTATACTCCGTGTTGGGTTAAGCCATGTATTCACTCCCCATTTTGGTCTAGCTAACTTAGATAAATATATATTTACATTCTTTTGATTAACTCAGGGACAAGCAGTTAAACAGCTGGTTGGTCAGCAAGCTGATGTAGCAGGTCGATCTAGCACAAAGGCTACTCTCCGATTCCCTTTCTGTTCAGAGAATTTCAGCCTCCCTTTTAATAGCTGTGGTCAGCCACACAGTCTTCCCTCAGCCTCGGGGACACATAGCATTTGCCTGTCTTTTCAGAGTCTTCTTCCACTGTAGGAGTTCATTCACTGGTAAGAGCATTATGTGCTCGAAGAAAAGCAAACATAGTAGCTACATTTAAAAGGGTGGAAAAGTAATGCATGTAGCTAGAGGCCTGTTTTCCCTATCTCAATAATACAAACATTATAGAATACATTTTGAAGAAAATAAGAGAATTAAAAGCCTCTGTAAAACTCCCTGTAAATGTTGCCTTGCCATGAATTCTGTAGCTTGTGGTAAGTTAAGAAAATAACTAATGCTCCGTTTATTTAGTGGAAAATCTCAGTGTGAACCACTTAAGATGTACTAGGAACCGGCCACATCATGTGTCCAGTATTTGAGCTACCTCCTACTTGCTGGATACAGTTTGAACTATATGGTCAGAGAAGGTGTTTACGTCTTTTTAGATTATGCACTGTATACCAGAAGAGGAGCTGTGTTCCTCGGTGTTTGGCTCTGTCCCTCCGGTGAACTGCGGCACCCACTTCTGGTGTGGGTGAATGCTCGGCAGCTGATGAACTGCGAATGTCGTCTAGGAAAACACAGGGGAAGGGCAAAGGTGGTGATGCTGGTGAATATGTGTATACAACTGCAGAACGCACAACAGAGCCTTTACTCTTCCTAAGAGGATGTTGCAGAAATGTTAAACGTGCCATTGGCAAAAAGTTTCTGAGAGGAGCTTTGTTCTGATGAAAGCTCCTATTTGGAACTTCACAGCTAGCCGCAGTTGACCTCTGTGGGCAGTTTGGGAGGCTGCAGTTCACAGTGCAGGATGTCCCATTATGAAACCTCCTCCCATGAATGTAAAGATTGTTTTCGCACTGGGTGCATCCAATTCCTCATCTTTTTGACAGTTCCCCAATTCTCTCGATATGCATTGCTGTCAGTCAGCATTTCAGCTTAAAATACTCTCCTGTTGGTCCCTGTTAGATAAGGCAGTTAGTTTCCAGCTGTATGTAAAGACCACTTCTACTGAAAGTAGAAATAAAACTCTTTGTAAAGTTGAATTCTGCTATAAGCATTATACAAAAACCTCACTGTTATTCAAATGTGGTAGCAGTGAGAGGGATGCCCTAGCAAGATCAGGACTGACGTGTGATGACAACTATTTAGATATCTGGGCTGGAGTGAGCCAACAGAAGTTTCTGGGAATGTGTACGTTCAGAACCTGAAAGTTAACATGATACACCTATAGTCACCAAACGGGACCTGCCTTCAGAGCTCATCTCTTGCATCACCGTTCTTGTGGTTTTCAGGCACATTTCATCATTAACAGCTGCTGTTTTGTGCCTTGGAGAGTCTGAAAATTTCATCCATAGAACTCCGTTATGATAACTCCATTTTTAACTCTTAGTTAATAAGAAGGGCAAGAGGGATTAGTTAATAAACTGAGGGGTGAAATCCTAGTCTTGGAAGGCAATGGGAATTTTGGAATTGACTTCAGTGGAGTTAGGAACTTATGCAGAATATTCATTTCCTTTTTCAGGAATACTCATGTCTGCTCTAATGTAAATAAATATTACCATGGAAAGTTATCCAACTGCAATTACTTTGTGCATTACATCCTAAATATCTACTTGTACATGACATTTACTAAAGAAAAACACTTGCAAATTACATGTTTGATTAACATTACATCTTTCACAGTTTAAAAAGGGTATGGTAATTGAAAGCTGCATTACTTAGAAACCATGAACTTTATTTGAGCTCTCTCTATAACTGCAAATCTTCCATTTTTTATTGAATATTTCACTCTGGATTTATGAACATTTATAATAGGTGGAAGGAAAGTCGTCTTAAAGCAAACACCCCAGAACATGAAGGTAATGAATATTTTCTGCTTCGTCACTCAACAAACAAAGGTGGCACATGAAAGGAGAAGCAGGTGGAATGATGGTTCAGGTTTGTGCCTTGTCTGTACCTCGCACAACTGACCATGGTGCTGCAGGCCTCCATGCTGGGAGGGCCTGTGTTCACCACTGATAAATTTTACCTGCAGTACTCACAGACTTGGGGGTACATATTTTTGTATCTACCAAGTGTAAGAACAGACCTTGCCTTTGAAAAGAGACACCCTCCAAAAGAGGTAACAATGATACTCTACCCTTACAATGCTCTTTCACAAGTAGGAAAACAATCTCCTGTGATGTTGCTTTCTTGTGAAACAATGCTTGAAATATTGCTATTTCAACTCTGGTATCCAGATCCAACCCAGGTGCACTCCCAGTGACTTCAGCTCCATTGCTCCCCTCTCAGAATCAGTGTTGGTTTCTCTAGGTGCTGTTAGAGGAACTGCCTCTGTGTGAAACTGAAAGGAGACTCTTGTCACATGCAGTACATTTTGAATTAGAGGCTAGCTTCTCAGTTTCAGGAGTGAACATGCAGGGAGTACAACAGTGTTCCTGTTGGAATTTGTGCTCTCTTCCAGTTTCTCTATGAAAACCAACTCCAGAGTTTTATGGGCAGTTACAGGGCAGTTCCTGTTAGGCTTGGTGGGAACTGCAGGCCCCAGCTTGTTTGGAAGGCAGGTGACTGACTGTTCTGTTTGGGGAGACAGGGTTAGCATGAAAATGAACATGATGAATGCTGCCTCTAAACGTGAATAAATCTTACCCGTGCTCTTTTGTTGCCTTCTCATGATGCATGTATGATATAAATTCTCAAAATCTATTTTTGTGCTATTGCCAGCAACCTAGAAGGTGAGTAAATAAGAATTATGGCAGCCATAATGGCATCACTTATGAGGAAATAAAAGAAAAGACAAACACATCCTTACAGTACTTATAAATCTATTATAAACTGTGGTCTGTGGTCTAAGCTTTGCTACAACATTCCTATGTTAATCTCCATTGCAGTGTGTGGTTGATACAGTAAACAAAATTTACTGTACATTAAAACTGTGAACTGATTATTCTTTCTAAGGATTCGAATCAATTCTTGTATGTGTGTGTATATATATAAACCTCCAAGAGCTTTTGAATATGTGATGGTCTTGTAGAGATGAGATTTGTAAAGTCAGTTGGCTGTTAATTTGAAATTGTTATTCATCTATAATTGCAGCCGGTTGTTTAGAAATGTTCTCTCACAGCAGGCGATGCAAGGGCCACGTTCCAACATCAGTTACATATTGCACCTTGGGACTGATGTTGAAGAAACAATTACTGCACTGATGTGCACCTGATGGCAATAGCAATTGCATGTCTTGCTCGAGGCATGATGTGGTTCGAAAATTAGAGTAACACATTGGATGGTCATAGACCAAGTTATTTGCTTATGAGTTAAATGTCCTGTCACTGGGTGATTTTGTTTGGGGCCCCTCACTACAAGAAGGACATGGAGGCCCTGGAACATGTCCAGAGAAGGGCTACGAAGCTGGCGAAGGGCCTGGGACACAAGTCCTGTGAGGAGTGGCTGAGGGAACCGGGGGTGTTTGGTCTAGGGAAGAGGAGGCTCAGGGCAGTCCTTATTGCTCTCTGCAACTGCCTGAAAGGAAGGTGTGGGGAGCTGGGGGTCAGCCTCTTCTCACAGGTAACCAGTGATAGGACTGAGGGAATGGCCCCGAGCTGTGCCAGGGGAGGTTCAGGTTGGAAATGAGGAGACATTTCTTCTCAGAAAGAGCAGTCAGGCATTGGGACGGGTTGCCCAGGGAGGTGGTGGTGTCATCGTCCCTGGGGGTGTTCAAGGAACAGTTGGACGTGGTGCTTGGGGACATGGGGTAGTGGGTGACGTTGGTGGTAGGGGGATGGTTGGACCAGATGACCTTGGAGGGCTTTTCCAACCCTAAGGATTCTGTGATCTGTAACATGAAGTCCAGCTGCTGCTGAGGGATTTGACCCATCTAATCCAGTCCGTTGCTTTGGGAAGTGTAATTCTTTGCCAGCCCTCTCAGTGAGAGAATTGGACAGTGATTTGATGGCCCTGGTAGGTCCCTTTTTACCCATTCACTTTGAGCTGCCCTATGCCTCCTCCCTGCAGCTCGAGCTTTGGGGATTTGCCTTCTACCCCTGCCCTCGGCAGACAGCACGGTCCTGGAATGTCACTCCAGGAAAGATCTGAGAAGAAGACAAAACTGAATGGGAACAACGGAGTTTTGTGAGAACTCCTTTCAGACATGACTGCACAGCCAAGTCCTCTGGAAGTTTTCCACTCAGACAGGACATTGCATTTTTTTAACCCCTCAGGCCACCCCAGCCACATTCATTTTACCTTCTCATCTCATTATTCGGAGGCTTGCCACACAGCTCCCAGTGGCATTCCTGGAAATGTCATGACTTTTTTCCTTTCCTTGGGGCTTAGCCCTGTGCAGCATGCTCATTTTCAGTAAGCTGTGCTGATTAATAACTGTATTTCTGTCCATTTTATTTCTCAAATGGCCTTTGCACTCGCTGGGGCAGCCGGGTCACCAAGCAGTAGAATGAAAACTAGAACAACTCACAGTCAAGGCACTCAGCTGAAAAATAAATAAATAAATATCACACCCCCTTTTTATGGAAAGCATTAAATAAACTGAATCTAAGGAAGATACTGCACTTGCACTATTCACGCCTTTGAAGTACAGTTGTATAATGTATTATTTATTGTGCATCTGCCACTACAGCTATATCAGCTAATAGCGGAAAGATGTTTTAGAAGTTACTTAAGAATGTAAAAGAACACAAAATAGCTTTAGTGAGTCATAGGCAGTAGGAAGGGCTTTTTCTGCTTCTACGTCTGTGCTTGCTGCAGGTAACAGAACTCCTCACTTTTCCTGCTGAATAATGATTGAGTACATTGCAGTCCTTTCCCCTGAAGAGATAATATGCAGCTTAGCAGCTGATTTATTTTTCCCTAGGTGAGTTAACAACTGTAAGGAAGAGTATCCAGGACAGCCCTCACCTCCTCTTTAGCGTGGCCCCACAGGCCAGTGCATCACTGGGAAAAGGCCAGCTGTGTTACCACTTCCAAACTGCCTCGAGGAATTGGATGGGTGGCAGTCTAGAGCCTGATTCACAGTGCACAACAAGAGTTTAACACCCACTAATATCACCTGGAGGTGTACCTTGGCTGCTGTCCCTTCCCTCTTCATAGCCTGCTCTTTGCAGGGACTGGAGGCATTAAAAGGTTTGCATCTGCTGGTAGCTTCACCAAACAACATATGTGGCAAGGATCTTTGAAAAGTTTTTCGTTCAATTGTGCCAACAGAGCTATAATTTGAGAGAGGGTCAAAGAGAAAAATCCACCTTTTACCTCTGCTTCTAATACAGAATACCAACAAGGAAGAAAAAATGACTTTTCTTTGGCAACAGATGAACTGAGTGGCCGATCTTTTCTCTGCTGCGTGCTTGGTGGACGAGATGTGAATCCTAAGGCGTTCAACACAGTGCCTTGCTTTGCAAGGGAACGTGTCTGGTAGTTGGAGCAAATGGCTGAGTCTCGTGGCTTGGAGAAGCCTCCCTTCCCTCCATCAGCCAGTTGTGACCACGGACCTGGTGAGGGACCAGTGGCAGTTTGCTCACTACATTGTGCCTCCATATCCTCCCCTAAGTGATGGAGTTAAAAAAACTTAATGTAAGATTTAACATTAAGGCACCCCAGGTTCCCTGAAAAGGAAGTGTCTGCATGAGGGGAAAGGGTTACTACACTGTATCAATACTCTGCTTGGCTGAAACTGTTTTAAATAGCTTTAAAAAATGTTTACTTAAAAGTTGCATAAGCTCTTGCTTACTACTGTACATGCATTAGGGAGGATTCTGTTTCAATGTTACTGTAATTCTCATATTTGCCACTGACAGCCTATCTACATTATATAAATCATCTCTAGAGCACCTAATTTAGTACTATTACAGTCCAGATGAAATATTTATGTAATTTCCCTTCTTTTGATATAAACTTCAGTTACAGAGAGAAAATTGACTGTAAAAATGACATTGTAGGGCTCTATATTTATCTTCTCTCAGTGATTTCCATAGCAAATTTACTCCGTTTACCAGTTGAAGGCTTTTTTTTTTTCTTGTAGCCTGATTGTAAGCATGGCAAACTGAGCATGAAATTGTAACATCATGGTGTGTTTCTCCAAATCACACTTGTCACACTTATAATCTCTGTAGAGGCAAAAGACAGATTTGGTGTCTGGGCTGCACTTGTAGCAGCGATCCCTCCATAATTATAGAAAGGCTGTTTTATTAAATGATACCACACCTCTGCTGTTCCTAATCTCTAGACAGAGAAGGGCACGTTGACGTTAATATTTACAGTAACATTTTGCAGCCCCAGTCGGGAACTGGCACTTGGTTATACTAGGCATTGTATAATCATGAGACAAATTTAAAAACTTTCCTTCCAACTGATCAGCCCCTTATGAATCCTTTGATGCTTAAAAAGAAGGTCCTTTTCCTCAGGACAGTAGTAAAATCATCCTTTTCTCTCTCAATGTCTATCTTAAAGCCTGAAAACTGCAGGGTTACTGGGTATGCCACCAGTCTGCCAAAGGCTGTCGAAATTGGTCAGAGAGTTAATCCAAGGAGTTGTAGTGAGGATGGGAGGCGGACGGGCAGGTAGGCACACACAGGCACACAGCAATGTCAGAGATCTTATTTCAAAAAGAAAACAGAGATCTTTTACACCAGAGATCTTGCATTAATAACATTTTCAATTCAGCATCTTTTCAGCTCAGATTCTTGTCTGAATGCTCAGTGACTTTCGTAAAACCAGGTAGGACTTGTTGGAATTGCTTTGCCGAACGTTGCAGAAGATAAATCAAAACTCTGATCTTAGCCAGAGTTAGGAAAACCTCAGCAACTCCAACCACTAGGCAAACTGTCCTAAGTACCTATCCGCCAGGATGTAATATTGCAGAACACTGGGCAAGGTGAACAGATATATAGAGCAGTAACATGGAGCAAGACATCTGATGGCTCTTGAATCGCATAGTTTAGATGCATTTAAATATTACGTAGATTTCATGAGGTTCACAATGTGCTAGAAATGACATTAGGCTGCACATGGTGTTGGTATCCGCGACTGTCAACCCATCCTTTCTCCCTTCGTTCACAGAAAACTCATCAACAGGTAACCTGCTGGTGGAAAAATCCACTTATTCATTAGCAACTTCTAAGAAAGCCAAACTCCAGAAAGCTGGACCAGCATATTAAAAATGTTGAAGACCCAAGATTAATTCCATTTAAATAGCCCTGAGAAACTGTCTTGATAAACAGCAATTTTTAAAGGGAATGACATATACATTTTGGATAAAAACTAGTGTATTTCTGTGCCTTTGTTTTGTCCACAGAGACACAGCTGATGTTCAACGAAAATCTAACACATAACCTTTAAAATGTTCCATCCACTACGTTGTCTTAGTGCCAAAGAAATTTCAGTACTCAGTTTTTCCTAGCATTGGAGATGGAGGAGGGAGTTTCTGACTAACAGAAATCCATTTCTGATGTGCAACAGAAATGCCATATGGAGTCAAATTGGTGATCACTGCTGCTTCAAATAGAGTGTTATTTTTTATTTGCGACATCTTTAAAAATTTCACGTAAAGCTTATCTTTTAGTGCTGGGGACTCATTTATTATTGGTCAAGTCCTTGATGAAAACAAGGAGTGATCTGTAACAGTTTTACACAGAGATTTGTCTCCACTTCCTTTCAAAAGGTCTGTTATTAATAAATTGTTAGGAATATTCTTTTAATCTGCTGATGTACCTTCTCATTAACAGGAATTCATTTCCTGTAATGATCATGGTAATACAAAGCATGCCTCTGTAAATTCCAGGTTGTGCAGCTAGACCTAACATTGCAGTGTTCCTGTGCCTCGCTGCTGCAAAAGGAATGTGTGTTCATAACTCCAATTTACGGATGGCAATTAGCTTTCTAAAACTACCAACCTTTCAACCTCCTTTCTCGTCTCGCTGGGGATAGTATTGACATTTAGAATCCGCAGACAAATGCTGCAGTAAGAAAGTGAATGTGTTTTTTTTTAATGGAGACTCCAGCCATATCTGTGAGAATGTATATGTATGTACACAATTTGCATGCATTTCAATTTATATATATCCTGAAAATTTCCATAGGCCATTTTACACAGCAGAAAAAATAGCTGATGCAGCTACCATGATTAAATGAATATTATTTTAAATATTCTAATGTGGGAGAAAATCATTCTCTGTGGAAGGCCAAAATGAACCTGTGTACCTGTAAAATCGCATTTCAGTCCTCAAAACAGACCAGAAGTTATACATAGACCTTTTATTTGCTTGTGGTGCAGAGATAAGGCCTCCAAAGAACTTGATGACAGCTCTATACCTAGTGTACTGGCAAGTCTGTTACTGACTGGGATCATCTCCTTGTCCTTTTTTGTTCTCATTGTTTTTAGCCATCTGTTGCCTCTTGACTTAGACAAGAAGTGTGTCTGCATTACAGCCTGTTGGTGTGAATGTAGTGCACATGTACATGTATACTCATCTTAAATTCCTTAGTTGATGTCAGGGGTTTCAGTAAAAACTGCAGGAACCCACTCAGGACTCTGGCTAAACATTAGTCCAACAGTGCCATTGGCATGTAAAGCTTGGGAACTAACTCATATACCTCAGGGCAGGTTGCCATCACACCTCTGCATCGCAGCCTCAGCTCTGCAGACATCTCTCTGTGGCAAAGCCTGCATTTTAGTTCCTTGTGTATCATGTTTAGCCCAGTGACACAGGAGAACACAAATGATGATAAGATTAATTTTCTCTGACAAGCTGCCCCACATCTTAATTTTTCTTTCCTTTAATAGTGACTGCAGGAACAAACAGGACACCCAGCATTTCACAATCTCAGCAAAGGCTTGCCTAACCTCCTTACGGAGTTGCTTCCCTCCCATATTCTGTTAAAAACCCAGCATTACTTTTAACTGGGTGCTTTCCTTCAGGAGCTCTCTCATTAGTGTAAAGAATACAGAAGAGTTTTTGAAAATTGTGTAGAATCGTGTTCCATCCCAGTGAATCATGTTAAACACACCTTCTTGTCTATATTTGTGTTTAGCTAATCGTTATGGTCTTAGGTTGAAAACAATGCAAAAACTGTTCTGCCTCTTCCAAAATTGGCAAATTATTTATTTGGTTGTCAACAACAGGTGGCTGTTGAACCAAATGCCAGACTACTGAAGATACCATCAGAGGGCGTTCCTCGTTCTCCAGCTCACTGTTTTAATAGGGAAACAACTTTTTGAACACAGAAACGCTGCATTCAACATCGGCATTGGATTGTGGACATTGTCAGGCTCAGGATTCTTGACAAATATGTGCATATTGGGTCAATCTAAATATCCTACTGCTACTAAAAGTTATACTACTGAAGGAGACCAGAACAGTTATTTCCTTCTTTATTTCCTTCTTTTTAAGCTTTTAACAACTATTCTTTCTATTTACCAGTTAGCCGTATCAGTTTTTCTAAGTGCAACAGGACATCATTCAAAACTGAGTTTTGAATACTTTGAAACTGTCTGGTTTTCAAATTGATGATCTTTTAACTATACCAAAATTAAAACAGAAAATGCACAGATTGAAGAATGTCATTAGACAGGGATCTACAGTTGGATTGACTCTATGAAGGTTTGTTAACACTATCTTGTTTAAGATTGTCAAATGACTGAAAGCACCAGAATTACTTATGGTAATATATCCATAATACAATATTTTTAAATATCTGTATTTTTTTTCACTCCTTCTCTTCTTTTTTATATGTGGATATATTTTTATATGTGGATATAAGGCAGGGTATTTATTATTCAGCGAAGTTTGATTTTTAGAGAACTCAAGACATTTAAGAACATGGCAGAACTGGTAGGAAGTGGAGCAGAAGCAGCAAGGCACCAGGTATTCCTAGAAGAATGCAGTAGGAATATCTCAGGAATAGCAGTTTTGGTTCTGAGACTCCCAATTTTGTACTGCACCACAAATGACTCCATGGGGTGAATAAGGGCACAATGGAAGTAGGAGCCAAACTAAATGTACATTATTAATAAACTGTTTACCAAAGGCCAATCTTTACAAAAGCAACAAATTCATTATTTTTTTTCCATGAAACCGTCGTGTTGCCTAGAATGTGAGTAAACAATGTGATCCACCTGGACTCTTTACGTGTTTTAAGACTGAAAGGAAATCTCTAGTCCACAAATGATCAAGATTAGTATTTGCATTGCTTTCATGAAAGGTTACCTGTAGAGTGCCTCACATTCATTGTGAAATTTATTTCCTGATGAATCCAATTTACATTAATGTGGGCTCATTAAAAGATAATTATTGTGCTGAGAAGAGGACCACAGCATACATCAATAGAACATCTGTAATTGTTTTAGTCGTGTGATAAAGAGATAATTCTGAGTTCAGCTTTTCATAATGCCACTCTTATAAATGTCAAAACTGGATTCTTATTTTAACAGCTATGGCAAAACTTAATTACTGTGATAATTATTATCAGGAAGCAGATGCCTAGCACCAGCTCACATTCTCTCCATTAGCATAGTATAGAAATCTTCAATGTTTTAACAGTTAGGATTTTAAAAGAGACTACTAGGGTCATAAAAGCTGAAATACCTGAATCAGCTTAGTTTTGCTCAGAGAAAAATGGCATTTTTTAAGTCAGCATTTAAAAGACAGTATTAAAGAGTGATCCAGTTGCAAAACTGTCCTATACAGTTTCCCAGCATAGACAAATTTTGACTAGATATAGTGAAGATACTAAGTAGAAAATCTGTTGAATTTTGCTCTGTCTTAGGAAACATGTACTAGAATTTTGGTTCTAGTACCTGGCCCTCTGCTTGACACTGTAATAATAATTAGCAGATACTTGCATTTGTATAGCTATATTCCCTTATTTTCCAAGTACTTCATAGCATTAACTAATTAATCATCACAGAAGCTGCGTGAACTAAGAAGATACACTGTACGACAAAGTTCATGTTCTTTGGCCTGGCATTCCAGAGTAACAGTTCAATAAGTTCTTTTTGGTGCATGCAAACAAATGTTTGATTGCATGGAGGAAATAATGAAGAAAATGAAATGGTCAGGAAGAAGAAAAAAAATCAGTGGAAATCAGTGGAAATCAGTGGAAACTGTGATGTGTTGTAGGGTCTGTGTGTGCTACTGGTAGCACAGTTAATTCTGTCATGAAACATCTAATAGTTGGCCAGAAAATATGCTAACAGGTAGTGCCATATGTGCCACAGTTTTGGAATAGTAAAGCTCATTCCTTATTGTGGGCTTTCTGTGTATCTCTTTTTATATCCGCTTATTGCAGGGTTTCTGTTGACTTCCAAGGGCACTGGATTGCATCAGAACTAGAGTGGGTGAACATCGGTTTACGTATGTTGCTGCTTATGTTGCTACACCTGTCACAAAGCTGAGCTGTAGTCTTAAACATATGCTTATGCCTGTAGATATTTAGCATGGTAAGAGTTTGTACTTCCACAAACAAGGCTTCCCGTGAGGTTTTAAGGCCTGAATTCATAAGCCAATGCATAGTCTGTAGTGATGTAAAATTGTACGGAATCACTGAGGGTGAACAAGCCCTCCAACCTTCTACTATTTTCACAGTTGGAAGCAAAATGGAAGGAACAAGTAGACCTTATATAGCATAAATGCATCAGAGGCGGCAGCGACTTGGCAATACCATGTGCATCTCTCTAGCGATCGTTGAGTAAGATGCTTTTCTATGCCTCATTAGAAAACAGATACAGAAAAAACACTTAATGACCTCTTTGTGAGTCAGGAAACCAAAAGAGGAAAGAGTAAACACACTTACAAGAAGCATTCTAAATGTCCAGAACAAACAGAGGACTAAAAAATAAAAGAAAAAAGTCATCAGCATTTGCTGGGAAAAATATACTTTAAATTTGCATTCCAAAGAAGGTTTCCTTTCTGTAGTTAGTACTACTAGAAGGCGCATAGAATTGTAAGGATATTTTTTCAGACTAAAACTTTGCTCAGCTGTTGAAGGAACATCCTCACTAGGAACTGAGTCACACGTTTAGATAGCAGCTACAATCCACCACTTTGATTAAAAAGTCTAATTTAAAATTAAAAACCTATTTTTTATATCCTCCTTTCAGCTAGATGAATGTTGAGGTTCTTTGTAAAGGGTCTCTGATACAGTTCTCAGTGTGTCTCGGATACCATCAGGCTCTTAGACATTCCAACTACGCAATGAATTTCAGTTAATAACGATGTTTGGCACATTAGCACCTTTCATCCAAAGATACTGAAGAAATATAAAAACAATACTTAAATCGCTGAGAAGACCTTCTGATAGGCAGACCAAGGCATAAAATGTGGGACATTATTCACTTTTCACAGTAGGTCACCCACTTCTCTTTAAATGATCGGCTCTCAGATCATTTCCCGTACAATAGGAATGAAGCCAGTTTTAACATTGTATTTTTATGATACTGCAAAGCAAAAACCACCTCCCACTGCTTCTTACATTTCACAAAGGTGGGAATATGACTGTGATAAGGCTCCAACTCTGAAGTTCATCCATATTTAGAAAAGCCTTTATCACATCCTAGGCCAAGTTTACATATGCATATGCATGTGGTTAAAGCAAAGCAAATGCTGTTAAGACTGCACTGAATTAGCGTGAAGGAACATTCAGTCCTAAGGCATGGTCTAAAAAATGACAACAGGGTGAGTCTGGAATGAAACCCAGCCCTCTGAGTGCTATCACACTTCTGTTCTGCCCCCCAGCCTTGTGTGCCACATGCTTTTCAGAAAAGTGTCTCCCAAAGATGTCCCGAAGACGCACAGTATCATCTTTCTAGAATTAGTACAGATATCGGAGTTGTCATGAATCCACTAGTTTAGGTCTCTGAGAAGGTAATGAATGCCTGTCTGAAATAGTTTGCAAATGCTTTCCAAAGTTTTCTATGTAAAATTTGGTATCTTAAGCCTTTGCATGATTAGGAGGAAGTCCTGTGTATAAGAGAAAAGTTGGGGCTCTTGAGTTCCAGTCTATATCTTTCAAGGATATCACCACTCCACATACGATAGAGTATATATAAATGTCCATTAAAAATTAGATGGAAGTAGCTATAGACTATACCTGCAGCTGAAATAATGAATTAAGTTGTTTTCAGGTGAAGAACACACATCTGAAATGCCCCATCACGTAACATTTTTTCTGAAGTTAAGCCTAGACAGAATCTCTCCTAGGAAAAGGGGAAATTGATTTGCTTAGAGAATTACTCACAGGAAAAACTGATGTTGAAAGTTAAAGTAATTGCAAAGAATGGAGAACAATTGGGCCCAACTCTCAAGTTTTTTTAAATCACTGCTCCATTCAGTGCCTCTGACTTCTGCAGTAATGTGGGTGTCTATTCCCCTGTCACTGTGAGGATACGGTATGCATAAAGACATGATCACTGTGTTGAGTATACACTGTAATGTCTGAAAAACAGATCTATAAATTCATTCTTCTCTTTCTTGCTTAGTTTACCAAGCTGTCTCTGGGGCGCCCATTGTTAAACATATTCATAAAATTGCTTCAACTTTAACAGAAGCAAAAGATAGAGAGAGAAATCCTGCTGAGCAACACCAGTAAAATTAGTGGCTAAGATCCTCACTTGGTGTAAATTAGCACTTTCAACCCCAGATGGAGTTTTGTCAATCTACACCAGCTTGTTTTGTTAGCACCATTGCAAGTGACAGCTGAGTTTGGCTTGTCCTGCTACAGCAAATACAAAAAGGAGTGAACAGCATATACTTTGCCAGGACATTACAGATGATCTTTCGTGATAGAAGGTTTTGTATTTTAAAAAGTGCCTTTTCCACACCGTCCAACTACTTTTCTTGAGCCTACAGAGAAGTGATACAAGCAGATCCTCAGTGGGTGCCCGTTGACGTAGCCTCAGCAGTGTCAATGGACAACTTTTTAAAGCATCAACTTCCATATAGCTTTCCACCTATAGCTCTTCACCTGTACAAAATAGCTTTCTTTACTGTGAGGTGAGACTGGTACAACAGCCATGAAAAGCACCTGAATTATGTGGTGATCTGATCTAGATTGAAATTTTCCCACTGAGGAAGTCCTCATGCTTTCTTTAGAGATTATTTTACGATGCCCCTTCAGGTTTGTTGCTCTCTCCGCTACTTAGGTTAGAAAATAATTTGTGTACTCTGCAAATCTGTGACTTTATAAAATCTCAGCCTTATGTTTTTAAATCTATACCATACGAAATATCAATCCGTCCACTTACTTCTCTCTGAATGTAACAATTACCAAGCTAATAACAACAACTGATAGAAAATCAGATCCACTTGAATTGAAATGGGCTGGCCGAAATACTCTGTTGATTGAAAACAAGTTTAAAGCCATGTCATCTTGTCGCCTTTAACTGTGACAGCACTCCCCTTCCTCCTTCATTTTCCTTGTATCTTAACGCCAGGTGCTCCTCTGACAGAAGCTGGCCTGAAGCTGAAGGCTGGAGCTGGGCACTTTGGGCAGACAGTTAATCCATCTTTCCTCGGGGTCAGCAAGCACCCAGCTTTGCTGATTTGGAAGACGCTGCTTAGGAGTCTCTGCTTGAGAGAGACTTGGCAGACCTTGAACGAGCAAGCAGCCACATCAGTGCTATTCTTAGCAAGGGGCTAACCTTGTGTTGTCCTCATCATTGATTTGTGATTGGGGAAAAAAATGAAGAGTAGAATTTGATAGGTGACCTCTGACATGAAAGAGTACAGCAAGTTGCACAGCCAGAAAGAAAGAAAGAGGGGAAAAGAAAGGAAATGAGAATGCTTTAGATACCTGTGATACGTCATTTATACATGTATGGCTGATAAAGAACAAGAAACTGTTTCTTATTCCGTTGTCCTCTGCACCCCTTCTCTCAGAAGAGAGGATAGTAAAGAAGTTTTATTACACATAAAATTAGCTTCAGTAAGTACTACCATTAACTAGGTAATAAAAAGAGTTGCCCGAATGTTGCAAAAGAATTGTTTTTTAAAATGTCAGTTAATTGCTAAATGACTCCGGCTCCTATCCAGCTACTTTATCTTTGCAACAATGAAGACTCCAGCAACTGAATGAAAGATTTTATGCCCCTCTTCTTTGTTCCCCATGAGGAAATGCAGAAAGCAGAGCCTCTGCTATTAGTGTGCCCAGGGGCTTGGCCCCATCAGTGTCCCTGGGACAGGCTGGCAGCCCAGCAAGCCAAGCTGCTCAGGATGCTCACCAGGACTCTGCCGGGCCTTGGCTCTGCCCCAGTGTCACCTGGACTTACAGGAGGAGTGTCTCCAAAAAATTATCACAAACTTGCTTTGAAGCATAACAGTACCTCAAAAGCGGTCTTCCTTGGATTTATGAGGAAAGCACTTTAAGCCCTGAATTAGTGTTTAAACCCATTTCAGCTAACACGCGTTTCTGAAATCAGAGATGTACTGCTAACGAACAAGCAGATACAGGTGTGAAAAGGGGGCAGGCAGAGGCAAGGAGAAGATTCACACTAACAGGAGCAAAGCTTACTTTCCGACTCCTCTTCAAACCACGTTTATTGCTCCTTTGGACCTGACCCTGTGACACAGTTTACAGTATGGAACTGCTGCCTGAAAAGCAGCTGGTCATATTAAGTCAGAACATTAAGCTAACAGATTGTAACATTTCATTACCATTGTGCCATTTGTGTAAAAAACACGGCTGTGTGGTTACTGGGGACAGCCTGCATTAGGCCGACATCCCATTCTTCAGGCCCTGAAGACCTGACACTGTTGGCTTTGGCTGGCTGCAGCTCCAGGGTTGCTTTTATGGCCATTCTCCTTGCTCATGATGTCTGTTTATTTAAACCTAACTCTACAAAGCCTTTAAGCATGTGCTTAAAGTTATTCACGTGCTCTGCTGAATAGAAATAGTTTTAAGCACGTTTAAATTTAAGCATATGGGTAAGTGTCTGGCTGGAATAAGTGCTGTCATTATGAGCAACTTCTGAAAAGCTTGTCAGTTGTGTGTGCAATTCCTGAGTGTCTCCATGCAGGGCACGCTTTTATTTGGGCACAGCGGATCCTAGGGACTTAGTAAGTTTTCTGGCTTTATTCACAGCCTAAACTGTCATCAGTAGTAGAGAACTGTATCACTGTATCTTACATGTCCATTTATCCTTCAAGAGTTCTGTTTACTTTATTGTATGGATTAGTATGAAGCGAGTTTTGCTTTGCTTTTATACAATGACACTGGCTGGGCATGCAAGCTCTCTGTGTACTGTACAGAAAAAACAGAACTTTCCACCAGCTTCTGTCACCTTTATCCTGTTCCTGGATAAATGCCTGTTGACTCAGATGTCAAGATTAGTTCCTGTTTTATTAAAAAGTGATAAGAACACATACGAAATAGGTTGATTTTTTTTCCAGCAAAAATGCCACCTCTAGACCGTGGCCAGACTCTGCATGAAGTTTTAATAGGGAGCTCAGGGAATTAATTAGGTATGTAAAAATTGTCAACAGTAATGAGAACTCATGTCCATCATCAAAAATGTAACCTATGGGTGAAGAAAAGTTACTGCTTCAGGACACATCCAACATTCATTTTTTATGTGAGATCCTATTGACTTCAGTGGGATTCATTTATGGCATGATAGTGGAATATGGCACCCTGGTCATTGTTCCTTAAGAGGCTTTGGCTGCCCTACAAGATAAGAGAGATGGTCTGGAGGTTTTATGTGATGTGGTTCTGGGATGAATGCAAGAGTGATGTAGAAAAGCCAGGTATGAATTAGGTGGGTCATCAAAAGTGCATGCACATAAATCCTTCATCTTATACTGCCAAATTGCCTAATTCAGATAGATTTACAGAAAAAAATACTTAAGTTTTTCCGAGTTCATGTTCTTGAGAAAATTTTCTGTATCCTGGCAGATGTAAATGTAAATTTCATTTGGGTATGCTGAGGGTCCTTCTGGATAAAAGCAGAAGAATCTTATGTATCTCAAAGCAAATCAAGCTCTCCAGATATTGTTGTACTCTGAATATGCAAAATATCATGACTGTAAGGTCTTTTAGCCAGGAGTTTACTGAGTCTCTGAGCTAGTGTGTTGTCTAGGCCTCTGAGAATCAAGAATTTCTCTTCTCACAGTGCAGAAAGTTCGCATTTCTAATTCAGTGCACATGGAAACACTGTTGCTTGCCAAAGGGCAATTTTTCCCAATTCAGATGTAGGTGTAGTTTTGAAGACACGAAGTCAAGGACTTCTGTAGGCTGGCTGGTGGGATAAAAGTAGCATTGTGGGATGACCTTGGAAATGGCAGCAGTCTGAACTCAACAGTTTGGTGCAGTACTGGGGAGCAGGGTCACTGGGCAGGCCACTGGTAGGGAGTTGCATTCCTTCCTTTCTCAGAGTATGTGTGTGTCCTAGTTACATAATTAGAGTTGACATGCTTAAAGATAATTCATTGCAAACAATTATTTGTTACGTATAAATAAAAACATAGACACTATACTCCTCCCCAGGAACACATTTGATACTGTGATGAAATACTATTTATGACTAAAGCAAGATGCTATTAAGGTGCTCTAGTAATGAAGGGAGAATTCTGTGCTTTCATTGCTTCTTTGTTAAGTACGAAACCCAATAAGGGGATTTGGAAGATGCCTGGGTGGGATAACTAGAGGAGAGAGTGGGGAGAAAAAAAAGGAAAGAATGGTAGAATATTATAGATGAGAACAATGCACACAGGCAATTCCCCCTGGTTTATATTCTGATCACATCAGTATTACTCTGGAGTAATGCCTCAAAGTTAATGGTTTATAGACAAAATAAAATTGGTCTGGAGAGAAAAGAAAGTATTACAAATTTGTAAAAGTAGAAGAGGAATCTGACCTCATCTAGAGACATTAACGAATGATAACTGGGGGTGAAATTCTCAGAAGTCTTATATTTCAATATGAAAATTGATGCAGAATGTATCTCTACCTGTGATCACCATATAAGTACACATAAACAAAGCAGATTTAACCTACTTAGTTAAGATCTGGTTAGTAATATGGGTGAAACAGTAAGAAGCTTTTTGCAGGTTGCTCCTTGAGCAGCCTGGCAGACAACATTGGTGCTGCGTGCACGGCCAGCGGTGCCAGAACAACGCACTGAGAACAAAACCTCAAAAGCCAGAGGTGCTTCAGCTTTTAATCTTTGTGTCACTTCTGAAAAATAGATTTAGGTTCCTGACGTGATTTTAAGAAGTTAGATTTTTTTTTCTGCAACTTATTTTGATTATGGAACTGAAGCAATTAACAGTTATCTGTGTACCAAACCTTAGGTTTGTCTGGGTTAGATGGATCTTCAACTGGTATGACCCATTTACAAGGCAATAGTGACTTCTTAGGCAGTACATTTGAAGTTGTTATTCACTGGTCTATCTTTGTAGAACAAGAACAATTGTCTCTAGAACAAGTGGTGATCTCATGATGTTGTTTTCTAAAGAAATGGAAACACTTAGAAATGAACCTCTAAAATACTAGCAGGACCATTTTAAACATTTTTGAAAAGTGTTTGGAAGAATCAAATACTTGATGCATATCAGAATGATGCCTTTTCAAAGCTCTGAAGCTGTTGCTAAAATTTTACAATAAATAAGTCATTCCATCCAGAACACATTGGCAGTTAATGCAAATGGGATTTTTAAAAAGCTATTACATTCTTTGTTGCTCAGAACAAGGAAACAATAAAGTGAGTACAATCTCATCAGCTCACACTTGTGACCTCGTGTGGAGTGCCTGTTCTTCCCAGGACTCACTGTAGAGCTATCAGTAAGCTACTGTATGACTCAGTGTTTTCTGTTCAGACACAAGTCCCTGTGGAAAACAGTGTCAGCTTGGGACTTCAGGGGGATTGTGGCTCTCATTAGGGGACAATGGGCAGGAGCTGCTCCAGAAGCTTTAAACAGGGTCAAGAAAACCTTTTGATCAACTAATAGAAGCATCTTAATGTGGAAGTCATGAATGTTAAAATCTCATTTCAAAGCAACATTGGAATAGAATAAGCAACCCTTCAAGCACCTGAGATCAAATAAGCAATTGTTTCGCAGAAATTCTTGATCAAAGTGACAGTAGTTACCTGACTGGTGTATCAACAGGCTGCAAGAGGGTGAAATCAGGGTCTGAAATTCAGAGAGATGTCTCAGCTTAAGACATGATGCTATATAGACATGGGTAGCCACACTGTGCAAAATCTGAGGGTACATCCCTACCCTCAGCACTATAGGAAACAACAGAAGTATTTTCCTATTTGAGTTCCAGATGCAGAGAAAAAAAAGGATGTTACCAAGGGGAAAATGCAATATGCTGACCATCTGGTGAGGCACTTGCAGGCAGGGTGTGATCTCAGCTACAGGAATGGATCACCCACATCTTTCTTAACCAGACTGCCAAGCAGTAGTTGTGATGCAGAAAAGATTTGTCTGTTAAGAGCTGCAATGAGATGCTATACTGGAGAGAATTAACATAACTAAGTGCAGGCTTCAGCTTCTCAACTTTTTGTATGTCTTGCACTTTGATTATGTTACACAATGCAGCAATAAATAATGTAGGATTACAGTTGACCATATGTTTAACATTAGCCTGTATAATGTCACAGGCTAATTATCATGACCTAAGGAGCCATGATTTAAAAAATGTTATTTCAGAAAGGTGCAATTTTAGCCCTGTTTTAAGGGAAAAGTATTATCAACAGATTAAAGTATGGAATTATTATCCTGGATGATTATTAAGATACATGAAAAGTGTCTCTGTATAATAACAGGGTTCTGAAGAACTACTCGGATGCTCTCTTTCTGATTTTCTTTTCTGATTTGCTGCTTACAGTGCACCTAGACTTTTAGGAGTTTACCTTTAATGTCTTTTCTACCTGTCAGGCAAATATACAGGTGAATCTGCAAGTAATTGTATGTCTTCATTCCAACCCGGTGAGTGGTGTTGCCCCTACTGATGGAAGGGTTCTCTGTGATAAATTGATTAGCATTAAACATTGGGACATTTATCCATGCCACACTTTATTAGGCCTGATTTTGTCACATTTTTGATCTCTACTGTGTAAAACTTTTTTTCTGTGATGAGCAATACTTACAGCTCATACTTCCATTTCTGAATTTACAGAAGGTGCTTGATCAAAAGCTTTTGAACCTCATACAAATGTGTATAAATGGCATGTCATCTTCTTGTATGTTTCTTTATTTGCTCCTCACAAGAGCCCCTTTGCAAGGCTGTTGGAGGAGACCTGCTCAGGATGCTCAGGCCCCGCACAGCAGCTGCTCACAGGTGCGTGGTGACGAGGCAGGTCCGAGGTCAGGCTGGGACATCAGTTGTGGGCTGGGGGCCAGCAGGGCTCACGTCCAGGCAGGGGCCTGGCTGGGACAGAGCCAGAGAGAAGCACGTCTCCAGCCCTGCTCAGGCAGGGGCTGAAGGCCCAGGGCTGAGCTGGAAAGGAGCCCCGGGGCCCTCAGGCAGGGAGTGTGGGTGCAGGCCCCAGGGGACGGGAGCATTGAGACCCATCTGTGCCACCAGGACGCTGACAGTGCCCACAGCAGCACTCACGTGGCCACACATGCCTCCATTGGCAGCCTTGCTTGGAGAGATGGGTCAAATCTGCACCACACCGTGAGTGCTGAATTTCCTACTTTGATTGCACAATGCAGAGGGTACATTGCTGCTCAACCCTTTATATTTTGACAGTTGTGAAACAAACTGATGTTTAGAGAGTATCATTCCATGTTTCTCTTCTTAGAATCAGGCACAGCATATACGTTTTGATACATTATTAAATATATCCACCAGGTAGTCAGGTTGAACAGTGCTCATCCTAGAGGCTCAAAAAATAGTTCATTGCAAATGCAGTTTCTACTTATTATGCAAGTCGTCTTTTGCAAGCAGAAGTGAAGAGTGGGAGAGGTGGAGATACAATCCCATGTGTTGATGGATTGATTACTTCAGGAATTCATTAATGTTTTCTAAAAAATATGTATGCAGAGTTGTCCAGGTCGTTTGGATCTGTGCCTCTCAACTATACACATGCTGAGGATTATGACACCCCACTGATTTCTCTTCTTCTGGATTCTTTTTATCTTGTTTTCACTTCGGACTGCATCATACTGAAATTTAGTGGGAATGTGTTATATCTCCAACTGCAAAGTTATCATAATGAATTTAACACGGCCTGCATATCAGTTACATTCCTATAATCAAGAATACCTGGGCTAAAGAGTCTGGAACAGCACACACAAAGAAATCAAGAATTTAGTTAGATTTTATAACCATGGGCAGATAGTCAGTGAGAAGCAAAAATGCAGGTTTTTCTTCTCTTTCCTTCCTTGGGCAGCTGCCCAAATGTTGGATCTCTGAGTTACCAGAGGGAGTTCGATTTGGCTCCTGTACAGATTCTACATTCACTGAACTGCTTTCTTCATTTAGTTAACGGTCCTTCTGAGCAACACTGGGTTGCATTCATCTTTATTATGCGGTAATGGGAATCACTGCACGGGAAGCCTTGATCTTGAGTTCTGCATAAAACTGCAGCTTGCAGATGCTCTAATCCTACAAGCTATTAGTCCAGTAAACTTGTAATTGATATATAGGTGTAAGTCTTCCACATCACCTACCTGAAAGACAGGAGTGATGAAATTTAATAAACTGCCTTTGTCCTTGGAGCTGCAGAGTTGTGATGTTACCCCTTCATTTAGAAGAACAAAGTATCTATCACTGCTCCTGACAATTATTCGAATAATTGTTAGTGTACTGTGAGGAGTAATTCAGCATCAGGGCAATTTCTGAGACAAAGGAGGCAAATTTAAAACATTCTATTGTGGTAATATTACAGTTATAAGTGATATTTTAAAGCAATTTACCACAATAATGTCAATGCAAAGCTAAGAGAATGCTGTTTGCAGAAAAGCTGGTATCCAGCGATAATAGGCTGAATCTTTGTCCTTAAGAACCACACAGATGTAGAAAAGCTTTGGGAAGACTGTTTTAATAAAAGGTAAAACAAAATCAGTGTGATACAATAGACTTGTAAAGAAAAAATTCTGGTTTAATTTCTAGAAGTAATGTAAATGCCTGGTGTGAGACAACATTGAGTAATATATTGTAATCAATACATGCCATTGACTATGTAACTGTGTGCAGTGTAATTCACGTCTTTTTTCTTTCTAAGAAAAATAGGAGCTCTGTAAACATGCAAAATATGTAACTATTACCTCCAAGGCATTATTTCACTAAATTTCTAGAATATTAGGACTAACTAATCTTGTAAACAGTAAAGAAATGTTTTTCCTTTGTAGTGTGAAAGAGAAGTGCAATCTGTCTAGAGATGCATATTTGATGAACTACTGTAATAATTCTTTGATTGATTTAACTATCAGACAGGTTATAGTAATCATAAAACAATTCAAAATAGCATCAACTAGCAGAGCATTTGAAATCATACAAATAAGACATGATTCATGGTCGTGTTTAGATTTACCTTTGTTTATGTACTGTTATGGTCCTTAGATACTAGGGCTAGTTTACAGACATTAACCATTCTGTAGTACTGTTTTCTAACAGAGGTTCTTGATCGTAACTAGTCTGTAACCAAGCAGAAAACGAAAAGAGCATCCCATGTCCCCGAAACAAAGAAAGAAAGAAACAAAATCACCAGAAGGAGTTAGAACAAAGACACAGAAGTTTAAAGAGGGGATCAGCATGGGGAAAGAATGGAAAGTACCTAACAGCCATTATTATCAAACAGCTGTTCTACTGGTGCATATTAGACAGTTAGTCCAAATTTGGTTTGGAAGGCTTTGGAAAACAAATGGTTGAGCGACATTTTTCTTTGTTATGCTTTTTTTATGCTTCTTCACCTGTGGATGTCTTTAATTATGCATATGCGTGCCTCAATGCAATTGTCTTTCGTTGCAGACAAATATTAGTGATATTTGTGAATGTTGTGTATGTGTAGGATAAATGCTGACTTTTGACATATTTCTATATGAAACTACCATGTGATTCAAAAAAATGTGATTTATAAGTGCATTCATCTGAGTTTTCATTGCTGTATTTCATAAAGTCCGTACATCTTTGCATAGGAACAGTGACACTCTTGAGGATCAATAGCATAAATAGATACTTTGTAATTATGGCTTCCCCATGCTCTCCTTCCTTCTGATATTATGCACATCCTTTACATCCAGTACAGAAAACTGATCTCTTGCAGAGAATTTAGAAGCAACAGATGACGGCTGGGAGGCTCCTCTTCCCCTTCTCAACATCATCAGAGACCAGGTGGCCATAATGTGGTTATCGGATATTTCATTTTCTACAGTTCCTCTTTTTTGCTGCAACAAAGGATTTTTTTTTAACTAGGACACGCATTAATGATCAGGTACTTTTATCCTTTCTTGGCAGAGCCCAAAGTCTTTTCTCCTATACATAATATCCTTTTCCCGTTTCTGTTTGATAATCAGCGTAGGCAGTTTTATTAGTTACAGTACCTAATTTAACATCAAAAGAATCAGACCACCTCTCTAGTGTGTGAATGAGTGGAAGACCCGAATCAGGGAAGACATAAGGCATGTTAAGTGTTTCATAGGAATCAGGTTTTCTGTCTGCCAGCATTGCTGTCTTACATGCAGGGAGAGCTAAGGGAGGCCATGGTGGGTACAAAAGCAGCAGTAAAGACTTTTTTTGTGCTAGATCCCAAAAACATGCCTGTAAAAATATTTCCTAAGGCAGAGGAGCGCTTTCCAAAGCTCTCTATTACTGCTTGTATTAAACATTTTAAGCCAATGTGTAATTTGGTAAATCTTATTCATTCAGATAGATGCATTTGGATGAGAACTGGCCCTGCTAGTAAGGACTGGCCGGTAGAAAGATAACAGTTCTAATTTGTCATTCTCTATTATTGTAACCATATTACAGGGGATAATGAAGTGCAAGTTACAGCAATTAGTTGGTGGCAGCACAAATGATAAGCACAGCATTATTACTTTCATATACTGTGCTGTGCAATGCAGCTTATTGATTTAACGGCAGCTTTTCTTTTTTTCCCTTTCACTCTCTAGTAAAAAACAACACTGAGATTTATGTGAGCAGTACTGGTTTGGAATACAGATCAGGCTGGAGAAACACTGGTGTGCATCTTTGCGAGCTCACTATTTAAAAAAGACCAGCCTAGGTTAATTCATAAAGTGCTTTACAAAACAGGATAAATGCCGTGTGTTCCACAGTAGGGCTCCTTGGCTTTTTTCCTCACACCTGACTGCCTATTAATCTGCCTTTTAACTGTGCCTGCATGTAGCCACACATGGTTGGAGCCACCAGCAATGTATCTCTCTCCAGGCCTCTCCGAACTGGGTCACGCTCCTGCTATTGGTTAGCGTTAAATTATTCCCTTTGAGATAACCAAGACGCTCCATGGTGCTGTCTATTGTCATGTTCTGGCACTGAGGTTTGATAACAGATTATGGGCAATCTGTCATTTCAGGCTGTTCAAGGATATACCAGAAATTAGACACATGTTGCTCTCTCACACTGAGAAATTTGAACAATGACAACAAAAAACATTTCTCCCCATTTATTTTTCCATTATTATTGCCTATTAAAATGTGATAAATAAAGCGTGAAGTGCACCTTGAACAAAGACCTCCAACAATGTAAGCATTTGTCATTACCAAGATGTCCAGATGGATTTCAATGGAGAATAATTTTAGCTATCTTGAGCCAGCTTTGTTACTCAGCAGCTTCCACAGACCACTGGAAGGCCCAAGCCCCATCCTGGAAGTGGCCCTTGGCTGGGCCTAGGTACATACGTCAGCAGTCATTATTTCAGGACTGAAGCCAAGTGTCTAGGGGATGATACTGCGCTTAGTCTGCAGTGAAGGGCTCCTGATATAATGTTAAACATTCGCTCCCTCTTATCACTGGAAGATGAGAACCCAGAAGAATGCTGTTGTTGATTTCATGGAGATTTTAAGTTCAATCTAAATCATGGCCTTTGGTCTCCTTCCCCTCTCCACCTAAAAATAAACTTATTTGTGCATGTGTACACATACATAAATCTCAAGAAAGAAATTCAGATTGTCTGTCTATCTGGACAGCTTACAGTATCTGTGTTCAAACCAGAAGTATTTACACCCTCCTCGCATCGCCTCTCTCACTGTGCCCTGTCTACTCCCTCCACCGGGTGTTGTGCGGGACACCACCACCATGCTGTCTGCCACCCAAGCACACAATATGGTTTGCTTTGCTTTAGTTTCCTATCTGTTCACATCCAGGCTGTGAGAAAGTTTTTTAGATTCTTTTGGCACAGAGTCTCCCAGATGTATATTCCTTCCCTTCTGATGCTGAATTACGGAATTCAGTGAGTTACAGGCAGAGAACTTAGCAGGATGTGGCTTTTGTCGTGGTTGTCTCTGATAAATAGACATCATCTGCTAGTGAGCATGTTTAATATTTTCACCTAATACTGTATGTTAAAAAGAGAATTGTGTTGGGTATTTAATTCTGACAAGCAAGCACTGAGATGATAAATGCTGTGAAAAACAACTCCAGTCACTGCAATGTTTGATGTTTTCTAGTTTGTCTTTATCTTGTATCAGTGTTTCCAATTACCATTACAAAGATAGAACATCCATGTTGATATAATTAAAAGGCATATAAGCAAATTAAGAATTGAATACATATTTCAGAGTTTAGAATTTTAAAAAAAAAAATCCCGATAACCTCTTTACAGCATTAAGGAAAACTATTTTTATGTTATTAAAAAGGACATAATGGTAATGGCTGAGCAAGGACTAGCAAGTTGGTGTTTCACGTGGGGGCATATGTGGTGGAGAGACTAATTTATTCTGGCACAAGGAATCCCTACCAGCCCTGCATCTAGTTTAGATTATTTCTCTTGCTATATGTTGGCCAGTATAGTCTTTGGATGAAGCCTCAACTCTTGGTTAAAAAAGAAAGCAGCCCGATAAATGCTGCACTCCCATGCCCTCTGGCAAGTTGTAGAAGTAATGAGCCAAAAGGGTTTAGGAGTTTTATTGCAGCAGGGAGGCAGCAGGGGTCAAATTTGCACCAGAAGACCTATTACTGAGTCTGTAATTCTTCTGTGGGCAAAGCTGCAGGGATTTCTGCTTGATTAAGGACTGCATGATTGAGGCCAGTGACTTTAACAGGCACAACATTCACTCTGCATCTCAAAATGGTGATCTGACATGTGAGAAAAAGCCATGTAATAGCAAAATCCCACTTTCTTGCTGATAGTGGCTATATGCTTCCCATACACATGCCAGGTCTGTAAATAGAACATATATTTTTCCTACTACCTAAAACAGTCTTAGGAACCTTCCTGTTGTATTTAATGCATGTCTTTTGCCTGTATAAGCTCTGTACTTCACCAGTATTGTTTTGAAGTTACATGATCAATAAATGTCAGCTTCTGAAGAGTTTTGCCAGCTTAGGTATCAGAAATGAAACATAAGCTTGAGCTCTCTTTTACTGTTCATGACAAATTGGTTCTTTTCGGTATACCTTGCATTTCTGTCGCTTCATCCAACTGAAGAGAAGTGGATTTCTCACTGTTACCTGCTGTTAGGCCAACCTGAATTCCAAAATCCTTTCAAAGGTTTGTAGTTAACATTTGTCTTGCACACAATACAATGGGATCCAGTGGGATTCTGAATGCACACGGCCTGGCTGAGCAAGGTTGGGATCTGGATTAGCTTGCTTTAACTGCTCACAGCACCAAGCTAATTACACTTTTCCCTGGACTAATATCTTTATTAGTGCTCAGCTCTTGAGCAGACAGTTTGTGAAATAGAATCCAACAGTTCATTTGTATTTTCAAACCTTTTGTGTTTTGACAGTTAAGAATAGTAAAAATAGAGACTGCATATTGTATTGTATGTGCACAATGAATGTGCACTTGTAATTACAATTTGCACATTAATTATCATGATTAAGCAATTAAGTGAGAAATTATGTGCTTAAATGGCCACCTGGGTACTTTATGGCCAGATAAAAAAATAGCCATCCAAGTGTACAGGTGCATAGATGTTCACTTAAAAAGAAACAACAAAGAATAGTTGTTGGGTTTTGTTTTTTGTTTTTGTTTTTTTTTGTTGTTTTAAATATGATCTACTTTTCATAGCTGCAGTGAAATGGATCCACTCGGTTTGACCTTGGATTTAGATGTTTGTGTTGTATTGCATTACTAACTGCAGCAGAAAGGGACCTAGAAATCCAGGAGACATAGCAAGTACAGCTTTAACCCTGAAGCTTAATCATTGTTAGGCTGGGAAGAACAAAGAACCAGCTTTACTTGACCTGTAGACAAGATCCATAATAAAGGGCACAGGATGGGCATAGAGGCAACTGAACTGAGTTGAGGAAAGCGCTTGCACTTTAAAAAAAGCAATTTTAAGATCTGCAGAGTCACTAAGAAGTCTGTCCTCAGCATTCTTTACACGACTCAGAACTGGGCCTCCACATGCACACAGAAAACAACACACAACTGCGCAGAGCACATGTTGCTGCCTGAGTACCAAACCAGAGCTTTTCTATATATATATACAATCAAATAAAGATTTACATAGCACCTGTCATAGAAGTATTACAGCACTGTTTTCAGTGACAGAAAGATGCTTCAAGAACAGACGTTATGCGATGCTGAGAAGCGTGTGCATCAAGAACAGAATGCAGATTCCTAGCAACTTCTGCACTCCTCGTATAGCTGTTGAGAGCCATAGCAGTGTTCCGAAGCCAGGTTGCAAGTTCCCTGCTTCAGTAACAGCTGAGAAGCTGAATAAAAACAATGGGGAGAATGGTAGTAACCTGCTGCTGCAGCCAGGTAAAGCTGCTTATCACAACATGGTAATGATCAACTCAGTGTGCTATGAAAGTTGGATCCCCAGTGCAGTGATATACTTATTTCCCCAGGAAACAGGAGGGCTAACTGGTGATGAAGCAAAGATTTTTATCCCTGCTGCAAGAAACCTTAGCAGAACTGTTTTTCCATTACTGTTTTGAGCATCAGTACATGTCTGGGAACAGATTGATCTTAAAGTATACTTGTAGTTCCCTCAACTGTCCCCACTATTTACATTATTTTACAGCCAGCTTTTGCTGAGACACAGAAGTACGGCATGCACTGCAACTCGGTTTAGATTTTTTTCCCCAAAAGTCTGTTAACAAATTCTTTCTTTGTTCTTAAGGGTTTGTGACACATATGAAATGTACCACTTGCAGTTTTTTCAGAGTAAGTTAATGAATTGAGTATGCATTGCTTCTACTGAAATCTGTCTCTTAAATTTCCAATTCACTTTTGCTGAATTTCTGTGTTCTGGAAGTTTTAAAACTGTCAGCAAAGATGTTTTACCAGTCTTCACATTATGACAGTAATCTGAACCCTAGTTTCATTAAAGGCTAGAAGGGATGCCAGTTACATTCAGAAGCAGTTTTCTCTGCAGAGCAAGAGTGGAATGAGGACTTTCCCTCCATTCTCATAGGAGTAAGTATGGGTGAGCAAAAACTGCTACTGAAAGAAAAAAGAGCATGTAAAATACATAACCACAGGCAAATAATAAAATGAGTGTTAGTCATCTATGTAGAACATATACAAGACTTAATTAAATCAGGTTTCATTGCGATTAAAATAAAAGGCATGATTTAATGAATACGTTTTATGATGAACACTCAGCTAGGATGAAATTTCCCATTGTGGAAGCAGCTTGTACCAGAGAGATTTCAGATAAGATATTTTCTGGGGCAGAAGCTGTCAGTAGCTGTGTTTTTGTACTGCATGTAAGGGCAATGGACAGAAGATAGATCTCTGCTCTGGCGTCTGGATGCATCCCAGCTCTTCTGCTTCCCTGCTGGGTGACCTTGGGCAAGTCACATCTCCTTTCATTGTCTTGGTCTCCCTGTTTGCAGAATGGGGATTATTTAGCTAATCTCTTAAGGAATTTTGTAGTCCACTCAATGGTAGCAATATTTAAGAAAAAGGATTATTATAACATTAATGTGTGATTTGGATGCCACTTCATTCCCCAGTATGGGGTTTAAAAAAATTTATGTGATATACTGGCTTGTGCTGGATCTCTGCACAGGAGTGAATCTTATCCAAGATCAATACAGTCATTCCCCAGTCCTGTGGTTTTTATGAGTTCTACAACATAAAGAGATCAGGTCTTTCCACAACAAAAGCACTGTGCCTCTGCCATAGTTGTTAAGCTTGGGAATTGCAAAAATTATTTTTTTTCCTATATTTTCTGTGGCTTCTGTAACCATTAATGAAAGTACAGTCTTGCTAATAACAATATAACAACCTGGCCATAAAAGGTATGTGTGCTCTCTAAGCAAACACAAGTCGGAGTGAAAAACATGCAGGCCTTCATTTTATCGTTTTATCTTTATTTATTCGTTTTATCTTGCTAACTTCAACACACTTATATGAAGTTTTCAAAAATGCACAGGAAGTGGCATTTTTCAAGTTATAATTTTTGTTTCCAAAAAAGAGTATCAATATCACTCATTTACAAATTCTGTCATGATGTTCTTTTTTATGTGGAAATTGAATTTTCAGGAAAAAAAAAAAATCACTTTCGGCTGAAAAATACTGACATTGTTAGAAAACCTGAAATCAAATTTTTCAGTCAAAAGCTGCATTTTTTTCAATAAAAAGTGGCATTTTCAATTGAAAAGGAAAGAGGAAAATAATTTTTGTAGCTCAGGTTTGTCAATATTTCCAGCTGTCTATAAGTACAGTCTAAGGACGGCATGAGAGGCTGCCTGGGTGCCTCCTCCGGAGCCTAAGGCCTGCTCACTTCTGTGTGAAATGGCTGCTCGGGGCCTGCCTGGGGCCTGTCACCACCAAGGCAAAGCTGCCATGGACAGGCCCCAGTGTGCTCCTGCATGGGTGTAACGGAGCTGTGGGAAGGGTTTGGTTACACATTTCCCATCTTTCACCATTTTTGCTCTCCCATGGCCACTCCTCTCCCCTCTTCCCTTTCCCCATTTTCTCCTCCTCACTTCTTGTCCCCCTTCCTGTCAGGAAAGGCCACTTCGGCAGGGCCGGGGCAGTGCAGCAGCACACCCGCAGTCTAGTGGAACAGCAGCTACAGCTGCCCGTGGCCTCAAACCCTCCCGTGGCTAACAGAGGGTGGCTACATTAGTAATGTAGGGAGGCTACAGGGGTTGGGACCCAAGGGGGCTTCTCCCAGGCTTTCCCTGTGCCTGGCTTCTCTGTTGAATCATCATCCTCTGGACCCCAAACTGGAGGGACGCTGAGCCCTGCGCTCTGCTGGAAACCCAAAGAAATTGGGTAGTTTCACGTAAGTGCTTCAGGCTTCCCAGGATTTTGTCAGCAAATTTCAACCTGGGTAATCACTCAGGGCCTAGACTCAGAAGTTATCACTCATTTTCTTCTCTACTCTTTGTTTAGTAACACCGTTTACATTTTCTTGGGTATATTTCTCAGCTCCAGTTGTAAAAGGCACTTGCGTTTTCCTAAGGCTTGTTTTCCCATGTTGATCTGCACGTGGCTGTTGGTGCAGCCCTGTACTGATGGGCTGGTGATGTGCATCAGGAACACTCTGAGGATGACATCAGCTGGCATCAGCTGCGTGGTAGAACTGCACCCACTTATACCCAGAATGAATTGGATCTTGCTTCCTTATGCAAACAAGCTAATGAGAGCACTAGAATTTCCTCTCACCTCGGTCTGCAAAAATAGTACCTCTAATGTATCGGTATTTGCGTCTTTAATATATTTTGTCATATGTGTGGGTATATTTACAAAGCACATGTAGCTAAATGTCATTGAAAATATAATTAAAAATCAATTAAGAGACCATTTTAAAAATGAGGGGTTGTAAAAATGGAATTTACAATAATAACCAGACTAAGGATTTGGCATTTACATGTCTGTACCAAATAGCGATTCCCTTGTTAGCTGTGCTTGAGTCACGAGGTGCTCTCTTATCTCCTGGGTATAAATTCCAATATTCCTCTTATTGCTTGGACAAATAAATACCTGCATAAAGACTTCTGGCACTGCCAGCTATTACCAACTGATGAAATTCAGACAATTGATTTTTTGCTCGTAACTGGGCCCAATGCCAAAAATATCCCATTGTATGAAGGGCCATATTTTGCACAGTTTATGTTCAGTTAATGCACAGCAAATTCTGCCTACTGATACCAATACAAGTCTAAGCTCAGAGAGGCATTTTAGAATGTTATCATTTCCTGTATTAAGCCTGAATATGTTCAGAATCAAATGTGGAAGAGGTATATGGCCTATAACATGATGATGAGTCCTGTTGCTGTGACTGGACCTCTCTGAGGTCTAAGGACACGGATGCATGAGTTGTGTTTAGACCCTGTGAAATACAAAAATCTCTGTGACACATTTTGGCACCCACAGAAATACAGCCAGAAAGATAACTGTTTGGCAATGTCCCCATGAAATCCATTAGGATGTGTGTGTGTACATGTGTAACTCGTGCCTATGCGGTCTGGATCTCTAGCCATGTTTACACAAACAAGCTTTTAAATGGCACGAGCTCAAGATCTGTCTTGCTTTGGCATCAAGCATCCCAGATTTATATCCAAACTCTGAGTCTTTTTCTTGTTAATATCTGTAGTTTGTTTCCCCTTCCTCTTCCATTTTCATCACACGGAGTTGACAAGCCTTTCTGGGGGTCTTCTCAAGGTTCTTGTAAAAGAAGGGGAGACTAACTGTATAAAAATCATTTTAAAATGATTTATAAATCCATAGAAAATACTAGGGTCAGTGATCACAGGCTGTCCACCTGTGATGATTCCATGGTTAAATAGAATGGGGGAGAAATACTCTTTGAGAGCACCTTTGCTTTCAGCCTGAGCCTGTGTGCGTGCTGGTTCGTTTCCTGGGCAGTAGTGAGGAGAGGCGGTTTGCTCTTCCCAAGCAAATTAACTCACTGCCTGGTTTGGAATCAGTTTGCGAGGACAGGGAGGTTCTGCTGGCCAGTGGTGTGCCTCTTCCTGCGAGAGATGGAAGGCTGGTGGTATTCGCTGCACTGGATCATTTCTCTCTGGTTATGCATTAAAGTGAGTGTTTGAAACATCACACGTCCTCCAGTTTCTTTCCTTGCTGCTTGGGTTTTTCCCTTGGGTCTGGCTTTGGTTTCCACAGTTCAGCTCTTTCTCATTACTCAATATGTATGCAGACCAAAAAAAAAAAATCAAAACCCTCTTGAAAATCTGACATTTCAGCCTTTTAATATTTGGGTAGCATGAGGAGTCTGTTTCCCCTATTTATAAGTAATCAGAGGCTTTGCATGTGCTACTCCATGGCCTCATCAGTTGAAGATCCAGAAATCAGCCCTTCTTTTAATATTTCTTGCTTCTTTGTCTCTTAAGACTGTCATTAAAATCTTAGCTATAATAATCAATTGACATTTTTCTTAGTTTTTAAATCTTGCTTGCAATAGCATACTTATATGTGTTTTATGAGTATGGGTTGCTTCAAGTATTTTGTTCTTTTTTAAGGATTTCTACTCTCGTTTTGTCCTGTAGTACAGGCAATTTACATAGGTCACTGTGACATTCTTGTGACACTACAAGCAGGAAGCATGCTGCTGGAGTCTGCACTCAACATCTTCTCTCAGAATTATGGGAAATATGCTCAGACTTGGACTAAGGATAGCTTTTTTTCTGTTTGCATATGAACATCTGCTTCAAAATCCCAAGCCAAAAAAGACAAGAAGCAAATTAAACTATTTGTTCTTCTTTATCTCTGTTTAACATCAAAGTCATTTCTTACGTGCTATTTAAGCTTCCGCTTTTAATCAGGAAATATTAAAAATTAATCTAAACAACTTACATCTTAATCTTATTCCTTTGTGAAAAGAGGATAGAGTGAAAGTAAGCTGGAGAAAAAAGCAATAGCAATTTTGCTGCTAATGCACGCATCAGTAACCTATGCTATTAATTCTCTGACGTGCCCTCAGAGCAGAGAGGTCTGCCTATCCCTCTCGACTAGCCATGCTGCACAGCGTAACACCGTACAGTTTGAAATCAATCTCTGCCTGCGTGGAAGCACCATGTGAACAATTCCCTATTGCTCTTTGATTTGTGCTTGAGACCTAGAAAAGGGAAAGTTTGGAGGATGACTCAGATATTCCTTCTTTCCCCTGGGTTGTCTTGATACGCCGGCCCAGTGACTAAGTCACTACTCTGGATGCCTCTATTGCAAGTTCTCTCTGTTTCCTTCTAGAGTATCCCCTAATTTTAGAAATAGTCTTTAAAAAAAAAACACATTTTTTCACAGTCTTCAGCAGATTTTGGACAACTCCAAAGTTTTTATTAACTCTCTGGAGGAAAAACAATAAATTACGGTACTAATTTGCTTCAATCAACAAAAAATTAAAAGCTAGGAATTAAGAAGAGGCTTAGGTTTTCACAAGAAATTGGTCATTCTACATAAACCTGATTTCATTGTTTGATGTTGTCACAGATTTGGTTCCTGGTTTAATTAGGGCAGCAGTGCAAGTATAATACATTTTTGTAAGGTGTTTGATTCAGTTCTGAAGATATTCTGATTTAAAAATAGCACTATACATGTATCAATAACATGCATCAAAAAAAACAACTGAACATGAGGTAAATGACAAATCTCAAAAAGCAGCTGTCAGTGTGGAATAATTATCAAATGTATTTTTAGTGGGCTTCTGGTATTAGACTGACTCCTGTCAATATTTACATTAATGATCTAGAAGGAAATATAAAATCACTGCAGATAAAATTTGTGAATGACAGAAAAAATGACAGGGTGGGAAGTATTGATAAGCACACAGCATTCATACAGAGTGATCTAAACCATTTGACAAATTACTTTAACATTTCTGGAGTGATGATGAAGTGTACCACCGTAACTTCTGCAAGGGGTTGGCTTCTGTGTGGAGGCGCTTTGCTCACCTTGGCTCTGAGAGCTGCAAGTGCTGGGTGTAAGGCAGGAGACAACAGCCAGAGTTTGGCAAATGGAGGGATCCAAGGAAACAATAGGCACGTCATCAGGCCAAGGCATTTTCTGACTCTGAGGTTAATTGGCACAGCACTGGATATGTCCACACAGCTAAAATCTAGCATTCTGCCAGATATACTGCCTGCATCCGGACTTCCACTAGGCTTAGTCCCTGGATGCCCCCTGCATGGCACCTAGGCATTGCTCCAAAAAAAAAAAAAAAAAAAAAAAAAAAAGAAACAAAAAAACCCAACACACTATTTCATGTGGAGCAACCAATTGTGATATAAATTGAGTATTCTGGGCAGTCACCTGCTAATATTGGGCACATAGGCTGATTGGTATACTGATATCGTTACAACTAATGAGGCACAGGAGTGAGTGTGAGGGATGATGAGAGCAGCATTCAGCACACCTGCTGCCTCCCTGCTGCCAACTTTCTCATCTGCTGCAGCAAGGGAGAATATCTGTGGGAAGGAGTGATGAAGAATAAATCTGATCCCTTTTCTGCTGATGAGGTGTCTTTCAAAGATGAGAAGGCAGCACGAAGGGTGGCACAAAGGCTTTAAGACCCCAGAAAGTCAGAAAAAAATGGGAACCTCATTCCCATCAGTGTCATGCATCTGAATTCTCTGAATTGTTTTATGGTTAGAGAGGTGCATATTTTGCAGCCCTGCACATATGCATGCCACAAGCCATTCCCTTTCCTCGCGGTTTAAGGACACAGAAGAATGGACACCGTAAGGGAGACACATGACTGTGAGGACTCGTATGCTTCTACTCCCTGTGCTTGCGCCAGCTTTGTGGATAAGTTAAGAGCTGCTCTTCCTCCTGCTCTCAGGTTGGCCATCTATCACCAACACTGGACACTCTTGGAATAGAAATATTACAATGGTTTGGGGAAGATTTCACCCCATCTTTAAAGGAGTTTGAGGTTTAGTGGGCAGCTGTATAAGTGGCTTTGGTTTATGGATTTTACATGCTATAAAAAGCCAACTCACTATCCACAGGCTTAGTTAGAGTGCACTGTACTATTAAGGAGGACGTGGGAGCTGTGTGCATGCCAGACAGAAATCACCCTAGTGTAAATCTTATCTAGGACACAGTTTGGGGGGAAAAATCTCTCTGTTTGAATGTTTCATTCCAATAAACGTCTGTGTTTGCAGTAAAGTGACAAAAAGAGAGCTTTCAACTCTCACAGCTCAAGCCTTTTCAGAACAGTGCAGATCTGTGTGTCTTTGAGCTCCCATGGGAGTTAAATGTTGATTTTTATAATCATCTGTATGGCTGTTCCCTTGGTTTTGTAATAGTTAGGAATGAACCTAAGACGTCTTACAGCGCAAACTTCCTTTCTAAGTGAGGAATGAGGGAAGTTCACATATCTTCTTATGAATTATATGCTGAGGTTTGATTCCAGAGTCACAATGCTGTAGCTTGCAAACCAGAGGATCACAACAGCAGTCCAGGTCTCCTCTCTCTTAGGCCGTTGTGGGCACCTGTTGAATTCACTATGAATTTTCCACTCTGCTTAGGGTTTGGCTCTATGTGCCAATAAGGATCAATAGTTTCTTTGTCTCTCCTTCTACTAAGGGAGCATAAACTAAAATGCCCCTGCATACTGAGCACTTAAATAGCTACTCACAGAAAAGAAACCTTTATCAGTAAGTTGTCTGACATCCATCTCCTCTGTATATGTACTCTGCAGGTCAATAGGTATCGTAGCTTCCACGAACTCGGAAAACAGCTGGCCATCCTTACATTTGTTACATCCCACCATTACCTTCCTGCTTTGGATTGCAGCAGTCCCCATCAGAGTTTCTCAGTCCTCCAACTGGCAGGCAAGAAGCTGTTGTCTAGAAAAACGGTAGTTACAGAGGCGATCAGCATCCTTGGGTTGCAAGACCTCGCCCAACTCTTTCTGGGCTTATTAAGCCCTTTCCACTTCATGTTTTCATGAGCTGCTGTACAGCACCTATCTAACACTCCGCAAACAGCTCCCAGGAACCTGGGCAGAAGAAGCTCCTTCAGACCAGAAAGCCCCGAGGCTATGCAGACTGGGGGCCTGCTTAGCTCAGGAGCTACAGCGAGGCTGCAGTTCCACCTTAGCTTGTAATATTGTAAGATTTATTTTGAGACCTTATCTGGAATTCACTGTGGGCTGCACTCTGCTGAGCAAAACTCATCCATCAATCTACTTCTGTGGCCACATTCCAGCCCACATCGAGGTGACAGTTCAGTTGTACTAATGATCAGCCTCACATATGCATTCCCCCCTTGGTCTGATTCTTCTTCTCTTATGATGATTTAATTGATTGAGCACACTGGCTCCTAGTCAAGAAGCTCTTCTCAGCTTAACTCTCACTTTTAAAAAATCGCTACTCAACATCTCTATAATGAGAGTTAGTCACTAAACCCTATATCCAGGTGATTACTGGTATATGAGAGACATATCTTGAACTGATCAAATCAGGGATTTAAGGAAAATGCCCTTGATCCATGTTGCACTATTTGTTAATGTCTTCTCCTTTTGGTATTTTTCCTCTTTCCAGGTGGCTAAATGAAGCTAGGTTAAGAAGGTTTGTGCAGAATAAGGACAGTCAGGGTTGTTTTTTTTTTTATTCCTATCCCTGTTGTTGTTTGGGGAAGCTCAATATGGCTCATTAATATTGCATTCACAATGGAGCAGGACTCAAAAGCCTAGCAGTTCAATTATATCCTGAAGCCTGCAATGCGATGTACAAGTGTGCAGTGCAGTGAGTTCCTGTTGTGGCTTAAGACCAACCACTACTGTTCCCTACTCAACAGCACTGCTCTCTCCTTTACTCCACAGTGCAGTTGTTTCATAATACAAACTGAAAGCAAATTACATGATTTGAGGGTTTCATTCAGTTTCTCACATTTGATTCAGGTTCACCAAGAGGCTCAATATACAAAACAAATCTTTGGGACTGACATCCCTGATGTACACAGAGCCTGACCTGTGCTGTGTGCTAGGCTGACCCTACTTCCGTGAAGATACCGCCTGCTCTCATTTGAGTAAAGCACAGACAATAGTAGAGAATATTAAACGTATATGTTGAAAAACTCGAGGTTGAGCTTAAGCTGGTAAAATAGGGGAGAATAAGCTGTTTCCTTTTCTGTTTTTGCATTTCATTGAACCATAGAATATCCCAAGCTGGAAAGGACCCACAAGAATCATGGAGTCCAGCTCCTGGCTTTACACAGGACCACCCAAAACCCAAACCATGTGTCTGACAGTGCTGTCCAAATGCTTCTTGAACTCCAGCACGCTCAGTGCAGTGATCACACTGCTCTGGGCAGCCTGTGCCAGTGCCCGACTGCCTTCTCAGTACAGAACCTTTTCCCAGTGTCCAACCTGACCCTCCCTGGCACAGCTCCATGCAGTTCCCTCAGGTCCTAATCGTTTGCTCAATTCAATGATAATCTTCAGGATGTGCTAATCTGCATCCAGAACTGCAGAGAATTCTGAACTAACCCCTGTAAAACCTGACTGTTCCCCTTCATTTTCCCCTGCTTCCCTTAGAGAGAGTGAGAGCTTGCAATTGATTTGAATAAAAGCAAGATCATGTTTTATATGCAGAATAGGCCACTGATTTTCCCGTGCAATGGAATCTGATTGCTAGAAATGATGATACATATGAATTGATTTTTTTTATGATTTTTCTTTATAGGAGAGACCAAAGTAAAATTTGATTTTCCTGGATTTATTTATGGCTTGATCAATCACCCTATTAAGAATAATGATTCCACTCTCTGACCTTGTAGGGCATCAGCTATGAAATTTGATACGATGTTCCAAACATTTTTACAGTACAACTCTTAGCTAGTGTATGACAGTGTATTGACTGAAATACTGTCAATGCACAAATGAGATTATAACCACAGAAGGTCTTGATTGGTTTGGTCTTTTATTCAATACACTCCTCTGTTACAAGCAACTTCTTGGCATTTTTTTCAAGATAGCCTAGACGTTTCTTTTCTGACAAATGATGCATTGGTTGATCGTATAGACAGACTCTTTTCTGCAATTTTTTTCTATCTTTAGAAGACTTATCTATAATAGGACTCTTGCATTTGCTGTCTCTGCGCTGTTCGAGTCTTGTACTCTGTAATAGTCTCTTTGAGCATTATTGGCTGTTTGGTTTTCCGGAAAGCCTGATATAGCTGTGATGGAGAGAGCCGGGGCATTTTTACATTCTGGTGGGGCATTGTTCTGTAGCTGGAGAAGAAGTGAAGGATGACTTTAGTGCCCAGCTTTCATTTCATTTAAATGAGCAGAATTGCTTCACTTCCCCCATAGGTATAACAATTATTAAGAATTTATATTGCTATTCATTCTGTATGATAATGAACAGAAACTGTTTTTGCACTCTTAACCTTTGCTGTTAGATAGAAATGAAGAGGCAGCAACAGTGACTACTGCAAGACCATCTGTATCTATGCCGTCATACTTTCTACCACTCTTTCTACTTGGGGAGACAATGAGTTTGTGCTGTGTCACGCTTGTGGTTTCCTACTGTGAAAAATAACTCGTTAATGCATTTTTTACTTTCTTTTGTACATTTCCAAAATAGATTGATTTACCATTTAAATAAATCCACCCAACATTCCACATATATTCTGGTTTTTCAGTTAAATATTATTTGTATTTAAATATAAATATTGCCCAAAATGTAGCATTAATATTTTGCCTGCTGAAGAGCAGTTCTGTATCTTATTAAAATTTAAACAGTCATTATGTACATGAAAGATTTTTTTGTTGTAGTATGCAAGGTGGTATAACAATAATTACCAGAGTGCATCAATCATTTTTCATTGCCTCATTTATATCACGGGGATAAGTAGCTCCAATTAAAATCCCATTTTACATAAATAGATATGGTTTGTATCAAACCACAGTCTGTTTCCACTTCTGAAATGCTGGCCATAGGAGTTCTTTCTCATTATTCAACGTGTATGTGTATTGCTTATCTTCTTGTGCTTTAAAAGGCATAACTCGGCAGGCAGGCAGGCCTTACTGCAGGTTTGGCAGGGAACAAATAACTGTTACTGTAATTATCTATCAAATTTACTGTTCCAAATATTTTACCAAAAAGCTAACTAGTGTAGTCACATGTTTGTTACTGAGACATTATAGTTTGACTAAGCAGAAACAGACAATGTTTAAGATGAATTTACAGCTAGAGGAATAATTGCATTTTTTATATTGCTAGCAATTGCACCTCTAGCACTGTAGCTTTTTTGCTAAATCTGCTTGCATTGTCAACTATCATGGAAAAATAAAACAAGTAAGAGGAAACTTGGTAAGTTATCTTTTGCTAGACAGTGGTTAGCTCTGCAATGAGCCAAGCAGGTTAAAAATCCTACTTTCCCTTTCACACCTCGGAGCAAAAACTGGTCCCAGCCCAAAGCTCTTCCTCCTTATTATATTATATGCAATTATATATATATTATCTATATTATCTATACGCAAGAAGGTGTCAATGGCCAGTCCACCCTGCTGCCCCTATGAGTACCTTCCTCAATGAGCTATTTGCAAAAAATAGGAAAAGAATGCTAGACTAGTTCAAAAATGTACTGAAACACCCACCACAGATATTTCAGCATGCACTAGAAGTTAAGAAGATATTTTGGAGCTGTCCAAAATGAGGACAAATTAGGAACTTAAAGGAAAAGAGTTAGAGAGCTAAGCTTTACAAAGTCTTGCCTAACAGCTGCCTTACCATTTGCTTTTTTCTTCAAATCAGTCTCTGCTAGCTTTATTTACCTGCTGCTATTGCTGTGGCTAAACCCCCCTTATTTGTATCATAACTTAATCACCAGATTTCTTCTCTGAAGTGCTGAAGCAGTAGATAATGCCTGTGTTTTTATTTGTAGGGTCAGGAGCACCAATTCATAGCTTAGTGATCATCAGCACAGTTAGCTGACAACAGAGTCAGTCCAGCCTGTGTTTTCTTATTCTCGCTCAACAGAAAATCAATGGTGTCAGGAGCATTGGGATAATTCTACTGTTACAATCAATACATGCTGATTAAAGTAGTTGTGTCTGTTGGGTAAATTTGCTGCATCATAATTAGAATTATTAATTAAAAATAGGAAATCAATTGACACAAATTAAGCAAAAAAGAAATTTGCTTTATTTCTTTGACACTCTCTCCAGAGGCCTCAATAACTGTGACAACATGGACGTGACCGAGTGGCATTTGTCAGTTTTTTAATGCTGTCCTGAGTTTTAAAAATTGACTGATAAAACCCTGCTAATACAGCTCCCAGGAAATCAGACATTAGCTGTTGTGCGTGTAAGAAGCGGTTATTTGTTTGATTGCAGGCAGTCATCGTTCCCTGCCCATCAAAGGGTAAAAGGCAAGAATCCTGCACCCATCCCTGGGGAGCAAAACGGGCTGGAGCAGGAAAGCCCTGGGGAGCGAGAGGTAGCCCATCCCCTTATCACATTGTTTTCTGCTTTCAGTTAACAAGGATAAACAAATTGATCATTTTTGTGGTAGTTGTAACGGGCTACCCATTGCTACCTCCTCTAATATGCGGGTGACCTTCATTATTTCCGTGGGCATATTGTGTGGGGCACTAATGCAGGCAGTCCTTGGTAACGCTCTGTGCAAGGACGGCAGGAGTGTACGCCTGCCTTCCTTCCAGCTGTTTGTTTTTCTCTCTGTTATTTCTGGATTTTATGCATTTTTTATTTCTGTCCTGTAACCTATTTCCCTCTTTGTTCTTTCCTGCCGTGCATTTTCTCCTTCTTTCCTCCTGTTCTGTGTTTTTCTTTTCCCCATCTAATGCTCCCCACCCTATGCTTTCTTCCTCCTGTTCTGCTTGCACACGTTCAGTGGAGGAGAATCAAAGTGCAGGAATACTTTGGGTCCACACACTCCTGTGGTTTGCTCAACTAACAGCCAATTAGTCTCTGTGAGCTTCCGTACCTGTGAAAGATCTGAGAGTGAGAAGGATGCCTGGTAGGGGAAGGGTGCTGGTTAGAGCGGGGCTGTGTGGTGAGATGTGCAGCTCCTGACCATCCCTGGGAAACCGACTTCCTGAATGTAGCAACCTCATATGAAGAGTTGATTGCAAAAAGGAGTTGGTTGCTTGCAAGGTAAAATCTTGTATGTGGAAAGTCTTACACGTAGAGAAAGGCAGGATGCAAACTCAAGTAAGCTAAGGCAGTTCTCCTGTAAACAGTCCTCAGCCAGTCTGCGCATACAAAAGTGAACCTTGGCTTGCTCTATTTATGGGATAGCTAAGGTGTTTATTTTTGCTTTTTATTGATGCTGACTTAAGAATGGCAGACTTTTAGGACCCGCTATACAAGATGAATGTCTCTGAGCTTTTCTCAAAACTTTGTGCTCACCAGTAAGAGGTGGGAATGGAGCGTGCAAGTATCCCCTGAGAAAGGCTCTGCTGTTGTTGTCTGTCATTAGGCTCTCCAGTAGTTCCTAACGTCACAATGTACTTTTCATGTGTTACACAAAGGCTTTTCATTAGGCCACTGTGAACCATAATGGGACCTTGTTTGTGTATGTCGTGGCACCTTTATTATTACATTTTTAATCTGCTTATTTTTCTCAGGAATACTATTCCCTGTTTCAGAGTGCAGTAAGTATTTGATAACCTGAGAAATTCATCTGAGTGAAACTCCTCCAGTCGTCACAAAATACAAGATCAAAACCGAGTAAAAATCTTAACTGCTCCTCTGTGTTTAACTTAAAATATTGAGGGGGGAAGAAAGCCCTCAGCTATTTGAGTATGATTGCCATCAGGTACATTTGGCTGAGCTCCTTAGTAAAACAGGAAAGAAGTGTTTTCTTCTTTAATGGGGTGGTGAAATCCTGTTGGGAAAACAGTACCAACCATTCCCGAGCTGTGAAGTTAAAATTAACCTGCCTAACAATAAAATATTTTTTAGCAGCAATAATATTTACGTTATTGCTACTTACCAAAGTATTGTTGCCGAATGTGCTGGTGCACGAAGATTAATATGACTGAATTTGTATAGCGTTCCTAGACCTGGAGCTGTTTCTAAGGTGTTGTACAATAGCAGTATTTCACTGAAGTATATTTCCAAGAACAGTCAAAAGCAACAGCAAATAAAAGTGTCTTTAGTTTAAATGCCAAGACAGATTGAGTGGTTTGCACAAGAATCGGGAAAAGCGGAGTTGTTAAAAGCCCTAATGCCAAAGACTTACGGTTACATCTCCGGCAGGATGAGCAAGCTGCCAGTTTTGACCTCGCTGACAATTGAGAACATATGGAGACCAGGGAGGATCTTTCAGATATATTTGAGCACAACTGTTGAGCGCCTTAAAACGAAGCTGTAAAACCTTGGCATCGATAAAGCTTTGGACAGAGCTAGTGTAAATAGCGCAGGCTGAGGTGGGTGGACTCAGGTGGGCAGGACCTACACACAGGAGCGCTGGCGGCCACGCTCGGGGCGAGCTGTGCCTGGGTGGGACAGAATAAAGAGCTCCCACGGGGAAAATGCCACAGTAATTGAGACTTGAGAAAACAAGGACTCGGATCAACAGTTTCAAATCTTTCTCAATAAGATTCAGCCTGGCAGTGTTCTGCGGGTGGCAGCTAGACGTTCTCTTGCCAGAACACATCTGAAGACAAATTGGGTTATGAGGCTGCGTTTGGAAAGCAAGTGGTGTCTTGCTTTCATTTCAGTGGGCTGTGGATCAGGATTTTAATTAGCATCTCTGCTTTATACGTCTTTGTTGTAGCATTTGCTATGTATATAGGAGGGCTGTCAGCATGGCTGTCCTGCTCCACAACTGGGGCCCGTTTCCCTAAGTGCCATGTAAACAGTCAGCGCAGCGCTTCGCCTGTAATTGCAGGGCAGACAGAAATCAATTGCAAGGTTATCTTTCTAGGTGTAGCTATGATGAGCTACAATTACTATTTTTTCAGAGGCTTGGAAAACAGAATTAGTTAGCTTATTCATAAAATGTGCTCATTGTTGCTTGGCAGTCAAGTGGTATTTGGATTTTCAATGAAATTCAGACTATTTGCATTATGAGTTTATAATTGTTTTAAGTCTGCAGGTCTACCAGTTAAGCTGAAGTCACCTCACTGGAGCAGGCAAAAAAAACCCTTTGAAATCTGTATTCATCATCAGATGAATTTTAGAAACTTCTAAAAAGCGGTTTTCTCCTGTTATTATGTTCATTTAGAGTATGTACAGAAACTGATACAAGGCATTTTAAAATGAAGTCCTTTTTCAAACTTCTATTAAAATTTGGCGTTAGCTCTTTTATGCAGCTCCTCTTGCAAATCCTGGGAGGAAGAGCAGAGGACCGGGCACTGCTTTCAGCAACAGCCATAAACACTCTTGGCCAGAGCCATCACAAAAGTGAATTAAGAGATTTGGTTATGCAGTTCCTAACAAAGTGTTTCTGTGTTGTTTTCAACTCCGTTTAGCTACTGTGTTGCTCACTGCTGAAGTCTTTCCAGAATTGACTGACCTCTTGCATTAAAGAATTAGAAAGTTGTGAAATGTAGTCTGGAAGAAGCTGATTGAATTGCCATGTTTACTGCAGTTCCTCAAGAACTTCCTTGCTTTGCTAGGAAATTTAAAAGGTTAAAAATGCATATTTTTAAAATTATGTGCACCTGTGTTCTCAAGTCTCAGTGGGAAGTCACCTTCTTAATCTTTTAAGTGCACAAACCCAATAATTTCCACCACCTTAACACAGATCCCCCAATTTAATTTTCCGTCTGCCTTTCAAGAGGCAGGGATAATTCTTGGGCTCATGATGTTGCTTTCAAGTCTTCCTTATTTCTGATCTGCTAGGAATGAGAGAAATGAGTCAACAGTGGAGTTTTTTTAAGCTTTTTTCAAGATTTACACCAGCTCCCTGACAGAAAATGTTAGAATTCTTTTAGTTTGACAGAAATTAAGGATGTGCCAAATAGAGGAATCTGCATATATGCGAGTTACAGAACAATAAAGCATTTAAACTTTTCTTGCTACAAGGTCTCTGTAAGGACAAGTCCTTCTGGTACGATATGAACTTAATTAATTTTACATTTAACAATTTTAATTAGCAAATGTTTGCAGAAGCTCCAACAGTATCTATATGTGTAGTTTTACTGCCTATTGAATCTCTTGCCTTGCAAAAAAAATTCCCATTCTATGACCCCGGCAATCAGCAGGGAAACAAAACATACCAGGTCCCAGTGCAGCCTGTGGCAAATCTTGCAGCAAATATCGTGTAGTTTATCTTAGGTTTTGTTTTGCTAGAGCCCAAGTGAGCAAGGAATCAACACGGGCCTATAAAAAACAATATATGTGGTAATGGTGATGGAAGAAAATGCAGAGAAACAAAATGCAGTCTGAGGATCCTGCATGCCCTTAAAGAGCGTGGTAGGGCTGGGAACAGTAACACCAGGAGTGAGAATCATGTAAACTGGAGCCTTTTTATTGAATTGCTATATATCAGCTGCACAAGTGAAAGACTTTGAGATTGTCTTCAGTTCCTATTCTCTGGTTTTCCGGTGAACGCCAGTGCGGTGCTGCAGATGGGAGTGTGCCCCTCTGCTCCGTGCAGCCAGCCTCTGTCTTGTCGCCACATTGAAGGCTTGAGGAAGGCGGTTCGAGCAAACGAAGGAGTAATTACAGTTTTAGCCACCTTTAATTAGAGTCTAATTATGCTGAATAAGCATTTATTAAGGTTGTATCCACTTTGCAATCAGAGGGGTGATTGAAGCAGACGGGCTGAGTTTGTGCTGAGCCGTTTCGGTGGGCGATGCAGCAAAGCCAAGGCTACGGAGGCTGTCCCGGGGCAGCAGCAGCGCAGGTACAGCCCGTTACGTGCAGCACTGCTGCGACTCGCTGCCCTCCTGGCCGGCCTCAGCTGGGCTACAGCCAGCTGGAGAGACTCCTGCGTGCCGCAGTCACGGTGCCGAGTGCTGTGTAGATGTCTCCTGAATGTCACTTGCTGTCACTCACCACGCTAGGACTGGCTGAAACGATGCTGGTCAGGAGGCTGTAGGTGTTCTTGGCCAGGTGCCTTCACCAGGAGGTCCGAGTCCTGCACCGAGCCTCGCACCACATCACTTTGCATACCAGCGATATCTACACCGAGTTTTCACTTTGTTAAACACCATTATTGATGAGAGGCAGAAAAATACTTTAGAAATTAATTTCCGCATACATAAAAGAATATTTTTCATATGTTTAATTCAGCATAGAATTATAAATGTAGTGAAGAAATATATTATAAAGTATTTATAACATAAATTTAGACCTTAGAAATTGGAGCTCTTCTATCTCCATGCTACCTCTTGCTTGCTGGGTAGCTTTGTAGTTTAAAGTAATTTGACTGGCTCTATAAAAGACCGTTCTATAAAAAGGTGATAAAATATATTTTCTAGCACATAAATGTGCCATGAGGATTAGTCAGTGTTTGTATGGGACTTTGACGATAGAGGCAATTTTATTAAATGTGCAAAAATACTGCACATTTTGATCTTATTGCATGATTTAGAAACCAAATTGTTGTAAATTCTCCTTTTTTTATTACACCAGCATACTTTGAATTTATTTAGTAACATACTCAGAATAATTAATTATTCAACTAATAATTATCCATTCTGAATAAAACAACTTGATTACTAAGCCTGATGATGAAAATCCAGTCAGGAAAGAACCCTTTCAAACACAACAACATTCTGCAGATATCCTTAAATATTAAAAGGGTGAGCTATATTTAGTAAATTCTTCCGAAGGGGGAGAAGAACGGATGCTAATTTCCTGTGTCATCAGATTCGTGTGTGTGTCAGCAGCATTCCTAAAGCACCATCCACAACACAATCACCATCCACACGAGCATCAGGCAGCGTTCAGCATTTCCCTGGGTGGTTCCTGTTTATCAGCAAGGAAAACGGTCTACTTTGGGGTCATGTCGTTCTCATCGATTATTTAATATTTGGTGTGTGCGTGCACTGTTTGTTCTGCTCAGTTATTCATCAGTGAGCTGAGAACCTTGCTTAGCAAAGGAAGCAGAAAAGTTACGGCCCCGATGTCGTTTTGCAGGTGGCGCTGACTTAACCTGCTGTGGCCAGCCTCTGTCAGAGACCGTGACAGTCAGTAGAAAGAAATTCCTTGACTTTGGGGTGCTGGATGGCATCCAAGATGCTTGTGATGGACACTGTACAGCATGGTCAGTGGGTAATTGTGCTGATGGCCTCATCTGGAAATTTGTCTGGAAACCTTTCTTCTTCCCTGTGGCTTTTTAAAATGTAGCTCTGCTGCCACTAGGAAAATGGAGAGAGATGAACATTATAGGAAATCTGGCAATTAAAACCCTCAATGCACAGATGCTGTCTTCTCCTCCAGCAAAATCCCATTCGCTTCCCTGCTGCCATCCAGCCAGGAAGTCACGTATGTCTGTTTTGCTTTTTACTTGTCAGTGACAGTTGTCACTAAAAAAGAGAAAAATTAAATTAATCCAGAGAGAAAGCTGTTTCTCCTCGGCAGTTTCTCGGACTGCTAAAAGTGAGACTGAACCTCCAAGTACTGACACAGCAGAGACAGGAATCTGCTGCACGGGTTTCCCTGGTTGCTTTGGAGCTGACCCATTGCTAATGCTTGAGGCACTAACACGTTGTTTGTAAACTACAAGGAAAAAACATGTGGAGTGATGATTTACTGTTTTCTGTCTGCCTGACATTTGATTGCTTAATGCAGCAATCCACAATGGGTGAAACTGTTCCTGAAGCACTGGCTTCCATATGGTTGTGATTTTGTCAAAACATTTCAGTTCAGCAAATCCAGAACTAATTGTGAGGATGAACAGTTTTGATCATCCTGTTTTTCAAAATGTAAAACAGTTTAAGAATTGTCTGTGTTTAACATCATAACAAAAAAGTTTCATTTCCCAGTTTAGAACAAGTTCTGGTTTAGAAACTGGCATTAATTTATGCTTCTGTGAACAGCATTTGAACATGTTCAAAAGTCAAAATAAAATATCAAGCTTTAGACATCTAATCTCAATAATGTATGAAACAAGACTCTATCTTCCTGCATAGCTCTCCAGAAAGAAACCAAAGCCCTGCCAAGGGGCAGTACGTAGGGGAAGCCGTAGTGAGGCAGTCAGAGGCGAGTCTTTATGTTCTGTTCTGCACTCGGGGCTGGTGCGTTTTGCTTCTGGCTCTGCTGTGAGTAGAAACTGCTGGATCATGCTACGAGCCCTGTGCCTGCCTCGCTCTCAGCATTAGCATCCTGAGCAAGTGGTGCAGAAGTGCTGCAGCAGCGTTGCAGTCTGAAGTGCTGCTTTAGGGACACTGGGACGTTGCTGCACGAACCTCTGGTGGTGCTGGGGCGTGTGTCCTTTGCCATCCGCTGCCCGCTTAGAGCCACCCATGCTGTGACACCTGGTATTTAAGCTATGCAGCGTTTGTCTGCCTTTCTGAGAGCCTCTTTGTGAGCAGAACATCCCACAACGCGGTGTCTGAGTACGATGAAGAAGAAGCTGTAATAGTCTAGTATTTCAGTCTCCAGTCCTTTAAATATTTTCCAGTAGTTTCGGGCTTGCTATCTTCTGTTGATAAATATATAAAAAGGCTTTTGCAGGGACTGTGCTGAGTCTCACAATGTGGTTTTGATGAGTGAACATTCTAGTTTTTACTGGGTTACATAGGGCAAGACTTTGTTATAAAACTGCTTCTTTTTATGTGCCTGAAAGCGACATTACTATTAATGGTTTATTGTAAGAGAAAGACAGCAGTGTATTTAAGATATCTTGAAGACATTAGGTAACATTAAAGAGCCATGTGAAGATCCAAGTATGCCTAGAAGAAAAGAGAACAGCAAGTAGCTTATGTGGATACCTGCACATAGCTTTTTGTAAGCCTTTGAACTGTTTTAGATATAAAAGACACCCACATTTCAAAGGCCACCAGGCCTTCTGCTGCTCTAATTCTCTCCTGAAGTCCTTAGGTAACAGAATTCTCACCAGAGTGATAAGATTTTTCCTAGATTCAGTTACCGGGGCAGAACACCCTTTAAGCTGATGTTATTTGTCTGGAAAGCAGCGCCCGGGCAGTAGCCGATAGGATGGGACTGTGGCAGAGGGGAAGAAGAGGTTCTTTTTACCTTGCAGCCACACTGTTGGACATAAAAGCAAGTACCACAATCCACAGTGTTTACTTTAGGTTTCAGTATCAATGCAATAAAATAAATTGCTTATTGACCACCTTGAAGATGACTGATGACTCAGTGCTGTCTGTTATGTTATGCATGAGGGATGTGCTTATACATCCCCTTGAAGGTGAATCTTTATGGTATAATTTGAAGCTGGCTAGGTAGCTGTAGCATTTCTTCAATATACTTGTCTTGTAAAGCACCATTTTACCCACTGATCAGCCAAGCTTTTTGCTCCCGTCGATCTGCATGTTGATCTTTGCAGTCAAAGGTGAAGGGCCACATCCATCCCTGCATAGGAAGAGGAATGAGAAGGAACATACCCTCTATCTCTTGCTATTTTAGTGGCAAGATTTTCTTCTTTATGCACTACTTTAACTACAAATAAAGGTATATTGCATATCTGGCAAAACTTCAGCAGGGTGACCTTCCGATGCTCAGTTTATGTGCCGTGAAAAATAAAGAGCTGAGCACGTCTCCCTGCGAGTGTTGCCGAATGGGGTTGATCCCGCTCGATTCCGTGTGGTCAATACCACACTGCAGTCACAGAAGGAGGAAAGGTGACCCAGTGCTCAGATTGGGCTGCTGTTAGCATGGCAGACTCCTCGGGTGAGGGACTCTGTCCCCCTGCCCACTTGCAGGGAGCTTGATGAGGATGCGACCGGAGGGTATCCAGCACGGCTGTCCTACTGCAGCCGCTGCAATGGCTCCGCTCTGAGCTGCAGCAGAGCCAGCTGGCGGTAGTAAATGGTGGAGGGGGAGAGGTATTGGTTCTGCTCCCACAACATGGCCTTGCTAAGCCCTCAGCTAAAGACCATACACATAAGGCAAGTAGCCTTAGGTAGGTAGGTACTTGCACATAACGTTTTATAGGACTTTGAACCGTTTCATACAAGCCATAACAGTCGCAGATCCTAATTTCCAGTGACAAAGGCCTCCCTCTATTTTTACACCGTTTTCTTTGAATCCCTTTAGAACAATACTGCTGCAGCCCCTCCCATCGCCTCTGCAACCCTTGGCTGTTGAAGGATGCTCGATCTCTTTCGCTACACCTGTTTGCAGTGTTGTAGGCTTATCCAAATGCGTCTCTGCCCCTTCGTGCAGGCTAAGCTGATAGTACTGCTGTGCAGAGGCATTACAGGAAAATCTCATGGTATGGTCAATGAAAACATCAAAGCCCATTGTAGATGTAAAAAGAGAGAGAGAATATCTTAGCTGGTTGGAAGGCAGACTTTGGAAATAAGTTACTTGCAGGCTCTATTATTACAATCCTGGCCTAGACAAGAATAATGAAGTACTGATGGAAGTTTTGCCAGAGCAAAGACTGCTGGGTTTCATACAGAGGAAAGATAGTATCTTCATTTAGTTTTATTAGACTCTTGATGCTCTGCCCATGTATTTTTTAATTCACCACAGTAAAATTCTAATTAAAGAACAGACTTTGCCTCCCATTAATATGACTTTAAAAAAAAAAAACACATTTTAAACAATGCAGCATCTTCTATAAAAAAATTAAACTGAAAAGAAAAGCAGCCAGTGTTGTATAGAATGTTGTCGCTCCCTTATGAAGCGCTTCATGATTTTGAACTCCTTGTAACATCTAGAATGTCGGTAGAGTTAAAGGCTCATTAAACTGAGCAGTAACTTCTGCAAAAAGAAATAGGAAGTCTTCTTCAAATTTTTTTTGTGTGTTCTAATTTTCACTTCTTTTGAAGCCTCTGTCAAAATAGCTCATGTTGGAAATTCTGAAAACAACACTTTGATATCTGTCAGGAGAAGATGATGTTCTTCCATTTTGCTGCTTTCAAAATACATTGACTTCATTATGGGATTTGACCAGGCAGACATTGAGATAATGCAACTCTTCCTTTACTTGGAGTGATTTTGTTTTCATTTGTCCAGGAAGAAATGTACTACTAGGTAACTGTCCTAATCATTATACAGAACACTGTGGGAGTGTTCTTTAAAGAAGGATTACTTTGGAAAGAAAATGTTTCCTCAGAGGATGTTAAACAAACTGCAGGGTCTCAAAAGTAGTGTGATTGAATTAGGTACCACATGTTGGGGAGTCATTGACTAATGCGATCATCATCTGAGATTAAATCATGACCTAAATCAGCCACATGTTTCTTATCTGATTCAGACAATGAACTTCAGAGAGCATCAGTACAATCTTCCCTGAAGGATGAGAAACTGTCCTCCTGTTCCTAAGGAGAAAAAAAAAAAGAAAAAAAAATGTAGATTAATTTCCTCCTGTAAGTAATAATCTATCCATTTTGGGGAAAATCGGCTGATGTTCCCTTCCCATCTTTTCGTTTCTCTCTGATAAAGACTGATCTATAAACTTGGAAAATGAGGCTGACTGTGACTGCAAGTTTTGTCAGCCCCACGTTAACCTCTGGTTCTCGCCACTTGGGCAGATAGTTTTACAAGTGCATATTTACACATGCAAAATATGTTCTCTGGGCAGCCTTAGAGATGTAAACACCGAGACGGGCTTTTTCTTTGTTGTAGTTCTGTATGTTGAGACTGAAAGTCTGGCATCGGAGATAAAACCGCCAGTGAGTTCAGAGCATACACCGCTGCACAGAAACCCATGTTTAGGAACCTTAAGGCTGCAAAGATACGGGCTCAGAAAACAGAAAATGCCAGGGCTTGTAAACAGTAGCCTGTGCTCACATCATGAAAGGCAATATCGTGATTCATGGACACAAACACTGAATTACCGCTGCCCTTCCAACCTTTAATCTGACATTTTCTGATTTTTGTGACACCAACTTCATAAGTCAAATGTTTTATTTATATATCACGTTCCCTGGTCTGCTTGTTTTTCCCTAAAAAGCAAATGGAGAATATGAAAAATTCCATCAAGAGTGTCATCAGGCTGCTATACACATGGCTCATCAGCATGGACCAGAACAAACCTCTGACATGTGGGTAATGGACTAGGAGCAGAAGACTGTCATCCTCCCGCGGACCACTTACTGCATGGGGATTAACGAGCCAGCACCCATGGCTGCTAGAGGAACAATTGCAAGAGAAGTCCAACCACGCCTCTGAAGCCTTTAATTACAGATTGCTTTTAATATAGATGAAATCTTAGCAGAGTGTAGCTAATGAATTATCCAGAGGTGGCACTGAGTGTCTGCAAATTGCATTTTTTATAACTTAATCAGGTACAGGTAGATTTGCACTGAGGCACATGGGCAGATCCCTGAGGGTGGGACAGTGCTCTGCCAAATTTCAGGCATTTGTGAGAACATTTCTGAACGGATTTTCTGGAAATCTGGGTTATTTTGAGGACAGTCATGGTCCATAAGCACGTTTTGGAAATTCTGAGGATAAACAGTCTTTATAAGATAAACAGTTTCTTGGTTTAGAATCAATGTTTGGAATCAAGCAGATCAGAAGTGATCTCAATATATGGCAGACTCCCTTAGCAGTGTGTGTGCATTACTCGCACTGCCAGCCCGTGAGGGACACATAGCACGGCTCAGAGCCAAACGCAGCGTAGCGTGATCTGTCGTAGTGAGAGGGTTCCCTCTTCACAAACCTTGTTTCAAACCTATTGCAGCTTTGGCTTCTGTTTTCAAAGGTGTTGAACTGTGCCAGAATGAATCATGGCTGCACAGTGAATAGATACCAGCTCAATACAGGGCCTATAATTTTCCTATTGCGCTAAGTACAGGGAATAAACAGCTAATTGATTATTTTAATTTTTTATTCACTACATCCAGGCGTATGTTTTAGCTTTTGCTGCTTCTTTTCCCGGTTCACATTAGCTAGGCCAACCATTTAAACCTAGTCAGATTGCAAAACTGAATAAGGGGGAGAAAAAACAGAGGTGGGGCTGCATCTCACCTTAGTTTGTGCTCATATAATTATTGTACAGTATTACAGTTATATGAAGAGGAAAATCTATCCCTAAATTCCAAATAAACTCTAACATAATCCATCTTAAACTATGTCCTCCTAGATTTAGCAAGTTTATTTTGTTTACTGTTTGCCTTTTTTAAGGGCTGGTATTTAAACCTTTCAAACTCAGTTTGGAAATACGCCAGAATATTGATTGTTGACTATGAGCTACAATCTGTGCTTTAATTCACTGCAAATTTGCAGAAAGTTCCTTTAAAGTATGGATTCGCTGAAGATTGCCAGCAGGCAAACGTGGTCCTGAGTCCTCAGACTGAGAAAAGCAACCACTTGACTTTTTCAGCTGTGTCTTCTGCAGAACACTGATGAATGTCCCACTGACTGTGCACACCTCGAGTACAGGACTGGTCACTAGCTATAAACATAGACACATGCAGGCTTGTGCTAATGAGAACAAAATAAGCAGAGACCTCAAGATCACAGCTGCTGGTGCTGCTGTGATAGAAGATGCTGGTTTCGTATTAGTAGTGTACCTGTGCTGTGATAGAAGAGCACTGGAAGAACACTTCTGACTCTCTTGTTGGGTTAAGTCCCTTGATAAATGGCAGCTCTTCCTTGGAAGGTATTTTATTCATCTGCTAACTTTTCAAACTTGTGTTTGCTTCGTCTATGTCCTGCTTGCACCACTGCCCTAAATACTGGGTAGCTCTCTTAACCCGGAACAGAACAATTTGGTAATCATTCCTAGTGGGGAATATAGCCACTTGGGAGGGAAGCAGCCCTTCAACATGTCCTTGTTGTGCATTTAACAGGACAGAACTGGTAGCAGGACGTCATGCACAGCTATAGAGGCGGATATGCAGAGCCTGCTGCAATTAGCCCTCAATTTAACATGCCACTGAGCCTCCGGGGTGGGGAGAGAGATGCAGAGAGGAAGAAAACACTCTGTGCTGTGTTGAGCAACCTTTCCACGCAGGGATGAATCTTTCACCTGTCACGCGCTACCATATGCAGACAACTGTAATTATGCTTAGGCACCCAGCATCATCCTTTACAGAGTTATATTCATTTTTATTGGTGGCAATTAATCTCTAGTCATATTTTCGAAGGAGAAAAAGTGAGTAAGTTGGCAGGTTTGCCAGGGAATGGTAGCACGTGACCTGAAATATGGCAGCTCCCTTTAATGCAGCATCTCCCAGGAGAGCGCTTGCTATTTCAGGCTCATCTCTCATGGTATTGACAAACACACGTGGAGTCTAAAGGGAGCATTTGTACCTTCCTGACATCACCACTCTCAGGTTGCTTCTCTTATTGATGGTATAGTTAAAGTCTCTGTATCATTTTGACATTTTTAATGGCATATGCATTTACAGTGTAGCTCTTGTGTAAGCTTTAATCAGCTTTCTGTTCACATATTGTTGCTATTATTATTTATCTCTATTATGGTAACACATAGAGGCTATCAACAAGAGTAGGATTAGACTGTGCTAGGGCTTGGACTGTATTTTAAAATGGTCTCTGTGCTCACAGGAAAGGTGGTGCTGATGATCCTCAAGTGCTGCAGGCTGCCATGGCACTGAGGCTACTTTGCTGAGTGTCTCAAAAACTGGAACTGCCATCACACACCAGCTAGGACTTACCATACCGACATAGATAGAAAAAATGTGTCCCAGCTACTGAAGTCTTTTGTTTCTTCTGTTTTTTAATTTTCTAGCTGGAACTACTAGACCTGAACCCCATGGATAGTTATGCACTTGAGTAGCCTCACACAAGTGGTCCTATTAAGCTCAGTGGAACTACTTATATGAATAAGTACTGGGATTTAGCTTATCAACTATCTCTGTCTTTGTAAAGGTACAGAGGTTACCACAGTGCAGATCTATGTGTTATCACAGTACAAATATCACATAATGTCCCAGTGAAATCACATAGGTATAAAGAATTCATTTGCAACTCCACAGTCTGTCACTGCAAAATGGGACTTGAAATAAATAAATAAATAAATAAAAAGTTGATAAACTTTGAGCAACAAGGATCTCATTTTCATGTTAGATTACAGCAGTGTAAAATCAAGTGAACATGATATTCCATGATCGCAAATTTTACACTAGCAAAAGGCCCCTGAATCTCACTCATTTCCCTTTGCAATTAATCAGCAGTGGATGTATTGCTACTGCATGAGATGGCCCTGCTCATTGTGGCCTGTACAGGGCTTGAACTGAGAGCTAAAGCAGAAAATCTTTGGCATCTGAGCTAAGACTTAAATCTAGAGGGGGGCCACCTCATCGTTTTGTGTACACATGATCCCATCAATAGAGAGAAAGTGGGCTGTTTGCCTTGGTTATACACACATGCTATGGCTCTGGTTTTGAACCGTTTAGAGAACTATAGTGAAAACCTTCTTGTAGTTTTAAGGACATAAAAAGGAGTCCAACAACTGCAAGGGCTGTATCAGGCATTGCAAACGAGACATGGTAGAAGCCCCATCTTGGTTCTAGTTCTGTTTTTTCCGTGTCTTCCGTGGGCACTCAGATGTACTTTAATTCTCATTTTATGTCCTCTCACTAATAAATCCCCATGAAATTCACATTCTTAGTAGCTATCTGGTATGCCAAGCTGTTTTATTTCACAGATAATTAAAATATGTTGGCTAGCTACTTTGGGCTAAACATACTGAATGTTGCAATGTGTGCTCGCTGATGCCTTGTGCTTAGAAGCCTTTGGAAAATCTGTCTGTCAGCTGGTTTTCTGGTCACTGCAGGCTTCTTTTATTATCCAAATTATATTTTTTTTAATGATTTTACAATCAATTAGAGGAATTTCTGCTCTTTCCTGGAGCATTTTGTTCTTCCTTTTGTCTAGATCATGGAGTGAAATTTGGTACAGGGAGAAAAGCAAATGTGACAAAATATAAATAGTAAGTATGTGTTTGAATAAGATAAGACTTACATAAATGGAGCTGTGTTTGGGGCAGACACTGTAAAAGTGAACCAAGTAGCTTGAGCTGATGATGGGAAATGAGTTGTCTGCATCCTATAAAAGGTTTGCTTTCTCCTTCACTTTCTTCCAAAGTGAAAAACACAAACCAAGCAGACAAATCTGAAGGTTGGAGCACTCAGTGGAAGACGAAGGTATAAGTCATATCTTTTATCATTTCTATTAGGCAATTAATTCCGGCTGGAGTTGCACCGGCGCAGAGCACCCCCCAGTCTGGCAGTCAGGGCGCTAATACCAGGTGGGGTAAGGTAGGAAGCAAGTCCCTGGCTCAGGCAGGGTCAAGTTTGATTCTTGCATTCTACTTCCCCGTGCCAAAGGCTACTGGCTCTGCTTGTGTGCTTCAGGTTTTTGCCCTTTGTGGAGGTGCAGAACTGCATCCCTTATTTTTCAGGTTCTGCAGAAAACAAATCAGTATTTCTGGAATGGAAATTGCTGGGAAACCCCAGCAGCTCCAGCAGATTTGCTCCCTGCCCCAGAGGGCTTACAGAGTCTTACCAAGTGTCTCTGTGAAATAAAGACAGATCGTCTCTTTCCACAGATTCTCAGTAATAATTTAAGACTTATAAAGAGTAAGATTTCGTTTGCTTGGCTCCCAGTGGTGTTAGTGAGGAACTATCATCCCTGCTTACAGCAGTGGGAGAAATGAGGCAAAGCAATAAACTGTCTTGTGTGAGGCACAAGCAGGATTATGCACAGCAGCATGTTGCACGCTCTGTGGGACCTGAAGCCGTGTCTGTACGTGCATTGCTGCCAGCCCCTGCAGATCCTCTTGGAGACCCTGGAGTGGTCTTTTCCTGGGTTTATTTTGGCCTTTGACACTGGTGCTCAAGAAACACAAGTTTGTAAATTGATGATCAGCAGTGCTAATTGAGGAAAGCCTCATGCACCTCTTTTCCTGCTGAATATCCTCAGATTGACCAATGGGTATCTAACTTCTCCAGAAGGTGAGGGACATAAAGCTCGCCAAACTTAACTGAGAAATATAGGTGTCCATTGTAGGTTTATATCCAAATACAGTAGCAGGCAAGGGCTATGAAATGTGTAGGACAAGAGTTTCTGGCTTACATGGTGTTTACGTTTGCCTTGCACAGTCTGGAAACAGAGATCCAGCCCTGAGAAGCAGCGAGTGTCACCTGGGGATTAGTTTACATGTTTGCAAATAAAAGAGTTCATGAAGACAGCTATGTCACTGGGATTACACCCTCATTTCCTGCATGCCAGTGGATTTTACACTGGCAGAAGAGTTTTTGCTGATATAATTGAAATCAGCTCTCTGAGCACAACCAGCTGTATTTGGAACGTGATCTGTAACTGTGTCTTTAGCAGAGATTTTGCCAGCAGCTCTATTCTGAGTAGCGGGCACAGCTACGTTAACAGGTTGGGAAGAGGAGGGTAGGACTCCTAAAGAAAGCCTTGGTTTTCTGCTGACCATTTACTGAGGAAATCTTAACCCCTGGATGTTTTCTTTGAACTGTCTGGTTTGTATGTATACATATTAAACGGGTGTTTTGCAGGTGCTGATTACTGTTTCTATAGCAAATCATGTTCAAGCTGCTTCTGTACTGCTGACTTCCCTCTCTCATCCTGCATATGGTCCATAAACAAGGAGAGATCAGGCAGGATTGTCATGTGAAGGGTTCTCACTGTACATAAATACATTTTGTAGAGAATCTGCATTCCATGTCAATGGCCGTAGGCTTTGGTGCCCTTCTATAATGCTAATACACACTGTTAGTGGCACAGAAATTACCTGATGTTCACACTCCATACCTTCATTCCTAAGCCTGGGCTAAGCAGCCTCAAGAAATCCCAACTTCTTTTTTGCCTTGTCATCTTTTTAGTCCAGAAAAATAAATAAATACATAATAAAAACCCTACCAAAGGAGAAAGTCTTCTTTAGATTATCATATTTATTATCTTAAGGGAACAGTGCAAAGAAACAATATTTGATAACATTATTAAATCTACAGGATTTGCTTGGCAATTCTACCTGCCATTAACTACACTGCGGCCAGGATGTGATCCTCTGTGTCTAATTCCACTATAAATTCATTCCTTCCAGCTATCTAAGAGCACTAAGAAACAGGATATTAAAAGATTTAGGTCCTGATCCAATAAGGGTGTTAAACAAGTCCTCGTATTTAGGTGTATAACTGATGCTCTTGTCTCCTTGCATGCTGAAGTACACTGCTGGCTCAAGGGGAGTTTTAAAAAGTCTGAGGGCCCTTTAGAAAGTTCCTGCTATTAGCAATGTCTCTTCGTCTGCTTGCCAACCCAAGCAGAAGAGGCTGGTATGTGAGGCTTGCAACGCACGTACCTGATCATCTCGGTAACTGCCCACGTGTTTTACAGGTTGCGACAGCGATCACTGGGGACCCCACTGCAGCAACCGCTGCCAGTGCCAGAATGAGGCCCTCTGCAACCCCATCACGGGCGCCTGTGTCTGCGCAGACGGGTACCAGGGCTGGCGCTGTGAAGAGCTCTGCGACCCCGGGAGCTATGGCAAGGGCTGTCAGTTCCAGTGCCAGTGTCACAACGGAGCTACCTGCGACCACGAGACGGGAGAATGTCACTGCGCTCCTGGATACACAGGAGTGTTGTAAGTTGGATGAGAGTGTCTTTTACTCTGCATCATTTAACAGCCTTGCTTTGACTGCTTTTAATGCAATGAGTAATTGGCAGAACTTAAACAATCTATATCTTGTGCACTTTCCTTTGTAGAAATCAGGTAACAGAATTTCAGAGAGACTAAATAAAGGAAATCTCTTTTTTTGCTGCTCATTATACCTGTCTGCGTACCAAAATAAAATTTACTGCTAAAGTGAACTTAAAAAGCCATGACATTTTCCAGCTTGTACAACAACTGTAGCTGTTCCTAATTTCAGTATGTGAACACAATCCAAATTACAGTTCCGTTTTTATAAGCAAATGGACATTTTACTCGTTAGCAATCCAGTTCAGTATCAAATGGGACTTACCATCTCCAATTTATTTGACTTTCAATCTAACTGAGGAAGCATTACTGTTAACTATATCAGCTTACTATCTAGGGGGTAAATTTTTAGCATAGTGAGGGGGGATTTAGTGGTGTGACTCCTATTAACTTTAACGAGAATCATGTAGCTAAATCCCCATATACCACATTGCAAGTTTACCAGTAGGATTCACAAATTCTGCATATTAATTTTAGGACAGCAAGCAATAGTTCCTTGTTTAAAATTGCCCACAGTGTAACATCAGTACTCATTAGAGATCTTTCAGTAGCTTCAGAAGTAATTATGTTTTTCAAAATTATTTAAGGGGAAAAGAGAATTTAGTCACTGAATTTGGTTGGAGATCTATTACAGGTGACTTAATACTTCTGCAATCTAGTATTGTTTGTTGGCCTGAATGGAGGAGAAGGTAAAAATAAAGACAATATTAACCTCATAAATAAGTGATATACCTTTTGAATATTTTATTTAGTACCTGATTTCCTCCTAGCCTTATGACCTCAGTCCTGGAAGCACTCTCTGCTAAAGCTTCTGCTTACTGTCAGGAGTGGTCCTATTGACATTACTATGCCTGCTCTCAGCAGTGTGTACATGCAGCAATACATTGTATGAACATCCTCATCAAAGGACAATCAGTTATGGAAAAAACTACTGTAATTTCAGAACCTGGGATGAGAGAAAGAAGCAAAGCTGAAAAGCGCCAATGTGTAAAGGCCTAGGAGATGCTGTGTTTTGCAGGGACAAGCCTTACATCGGCCCCCCATGAACGCTCGGAGAGACCCAGTGAGCTTAAATAGCTTTTAAATGATCATGAGATCTTGCCAGCCTGTTATACATTGCAAATGATAACATTTTATAGTGGCTGAAGAAATTTCAAACAATTTAATTCCATCCCTTTATTATATTTGCAGCTTCTGCTGTTGCTCTGTCACATAATTTACATTGAGGGCTTCAGCTAGCAGCACTTACTTACCTAGACAATTTTCAGGGATGTGAGTTGTCCTTTGAGATCGGTGGCATTCAGTGCCTACATACAGATTGCACTCATGCATCAGCCTTAGAGTGCTGGATCCACGGCACATAAATAACTCCAGCAGAAATAAGAGAAATCTTGGCTAATTGGTAATGCCCGCCAAGGCTTACTCAGGTTTCATAATTTGCATAAGGACTCCATTGATGGCCTGTGTTGTGGATTTTCCTCATTTACTATTTTCTGTAAGTTCTTTTAAATGATCTCTTTGCTTTTTGTTTCTTGAAGTTGCGAAGAGCGCTGTCCCCCAGGCAGTCACGGAGCTCAGTGTGAATTGCGCTGCCCTTGCCAGAATGGGGGAGTCTGCCACCACATCACTGGAGAGTGCTCCTGTCCTCCTGGATGGATGGTATGTAGGTTATTCATGCTCATTCATCATTTAGAGCTTGGCATGGGAAGTTAACTCCTCACTGTCTCAGCAGACACCTTCCCTGTGTGTTTGTGGTGTGTATCTTTTATTTCTTGTCATGACCTCTAACAGTTCTGAAACTGGGACTGCCTTTGTTATGTGTGCACAGCACTTACGCCACTAGTCTCTGACTGGTAGCTACCGTCGTAGAGTTAAAAAAACAACAGTAAAAATGCAGCAACTACTCATTGCACTTCTGTGTGGGAGGAGGAGAGGAAAAAATTCTCTCCGAATTACAGTTCTTTGGAATATTCCCTGCACCACCAGACACTGCCCTCACACGAGATAGAAAGCTCAAAGCCCAGCTCAGCGTTGTCAGAAACACTGCACTGTTTCCCTTTCAGGAAACAGGGAGAGGGAGAAGTCAAGGGGAATTCAATGGCTCAGGCAGTCGTTAAAGCAGAAGGAATATACGCAGGGAGACAGAGACCAGTTCAGTGCCCCGTCCTTACTCAGGCATAATTCCCATTGATTGCAATAGATTTGCTTGCATCAGGGGTCACCCTAGAGAGAGCAAATTACCCTAACCTTTAATCCTGTGTGTCAAGAAAGCAAGGCCAAACATTTTAAAAGTCCTTAACTTTATCAATAATGTGATAATTAACTCTCTCGGGGCTTGCCAAGTCTCACAGGCCTACATACCATTTAGCTGAGCTAAGTTTCCTGGCAGTTTTCCCATATCTGACAATTAGTCTCTTGGCAAACTTGCTGGATATTAATGCATGCAAGTAGTGTGATTTTCTATTTTAATACAAGGAAGACCCTGATGTCATCATATAACTATGACTTCTGATACGGCCCTTATACCCATTAAAACATTTTTGGACTGAACGAGATGTTTATGTTCCTTTGGATTGGTGCAGCAAATGCTGCCTTCATTTAGGTTCTCAAGAATCTTTGATCACGCACCTGCTTTTAGGTAAAACATGCCAACCATGAGACTCTGGTGGATATCAGGCAGCAACACAGGAGAGAACATTGCTGTGCAAACTTTTTGGTGGCAGCCATGTACTGAGAATCTCTCTCCGCCTAACAATCACGGCCAAGGTGATGATGATAATACTGCATTTCAAATGACAAAGTAGCTGAAACTTCTCAGAAACTAAATAAGACAATGACATCTTACCCTGAACTGGCATGCAGTGGAGAGGAAGAAAAGGTTCTTTCCTAGAGAATACTTTCTAATGCATAAAGGAAGCATTCCAATATTTTGCGGGGCCTGTCAGTCTATTCTGGCAGTTAACCTAAGGACTGAGTAGTAAAGTGATTTAAATCAGCTCCCCTAATCTTCTGCATGCCAACATTTCTGAGGATATGAGCTATTTTGCTGTACTCTTCTTTACTTGTATTTTATCATCTGGAGTTCTCTCTTTTTTTTTTTTCCAAAGCTACAAAGTCACTAAAGAGATTTAAGAACAGAGCAGGAAATTTTTAGAGGTCTTTTAGGATGCAGCGTAGACCTTAAAGAAGAGCCACAGTACTGGGGCTGCACAGCAGCTGTATTCTGGCCCACTTCTACCCTGTTCCTTACAGCTTGGAGTCTCTCCTTTGCATTTTTAGTGGCCCAGAGAGACTTTCTTGAAAACTGTGTTGTTGGCTGCTCTGTCCCCAGAGAAACCCTAGAGTTAACAATTGATGTTTGAAACAAGCTTAACTGAAAATTGAAGAGAGAAATCAAGTATTCTGGGGGAAGAAACTGAAATTATAAGTAAAAGCACTCAGCTTGTAAATGTTGAGATTTTAAGTATAAAGGGTCTCTCCAGGGTTTTAATGAAAAGCTGGTAATTCAGTACACAGGGAGAGAAAAAATATTTTTTCATGCTATAGTTTTAACTCTTGGTGGATGGAATGGTTTGTGAAGTGAGACACAAGTGGGCTGTAAATGAGCGAGAGAGAGATGATTGCTAGACAGCATTCATTTTATTTCACACCCTAGATAGTCTTTCTTTGACACCAGGAATTTTACTTGCTGATTTTGAGGCTTGAGACTGCATGTACGTGTTGAATATACCATCATGTTGGAAGTAGAGAATTCTCCCTGGATTTATACAAGTGCAAATCCACTTGGATTTTATTGCTGCTGGGTGAGCTGTGACTTTTATCCCTTCCTAGGGTAGACTTATTAACAGCAGCTCAGTTCCCTCAGGAGCTTGGTTGTCTCTGGGATATGGAAGAGGAGGCAAGAAGTTGAATAGGAGGAAGTCCTAGGGTTCTTGGGTTCTTCCTTGGATCTGCTATCTTCAGAGCCTGGTTCTTTTATTACTTGCAATATTCCTTTCCTCCTGCTTCCTCCCAACCCATGCAGACTCTCCAGAAGCATAAAAAGTTGTACAAACTGTGTCCTGTGGGAATTTATTGTCTCATGTTTTTTTTACCAAGAGGATGGTGGCTAACAACGCATTCTGTTGAAAGAGTCAACAAAATGGGGCTTCCAGCATTCTGCAGTGATGGGCTTTTTCCACTTCTGTGTCTGTGGGTGTGGGAGTTAGTGGGTGGCTGCTTTAGGGCCTCATCAACAATTTACAGCTTTAATTCTATTATCTCTCACATTTGCAGCATTAAATCCTCCAAGCACTCTCAGGAAGTGGGGAGGGAAGTTAAATTCAGCTCTTACAGCGCTTCTCAGAAACACTTTTGAAGGACTAGATTTCCATGCTCAGGAAACAGCAATCTTTCCTTGCGTGACAGAACATTTGTCGCTAGCAACACACCCCGTTTGATGCCAGATTCCATTCTTGAGGCTCTGCATCATGGTGCCATGTTATTACAACACATCCTAATGTGCTAATCACTTCTTTCTCATTCCCCGAAACCTCCGCGCTTGATGAAGTTTGTAGCTGGGTCTATTTTTCTTTCTGTCTTGGGTTTTAAAAATGGGGCGGGAGGGCGAGGAGAAGACAGTAGAGCAGAAAAAAAATCTTTTCTGTGCTGCAAAATTGTAATAATATAGCAAACAATGTTAAAAGCAGAAGCTGGTGGTATCAGAGCCTTAAAAAAGCTGCTGATGGGGTGAACTTTGCGGATTAGATGTATAAGCAGCAGGAAACGGTGGTCTGACATTTGATCCTCCAGAGAAGGATGTTTTGGATTCCCTTAGTACATATTAATGCAAAAAGTTTGCCTGAAGATTCTCTGGGCTCCGAGGGGATGCATCACAGAGTATTGCTTTCTCATCATTTGTTGATAGAAATCCTGTTCTTTTTGAGACGTGAAGAGAGAAAGTATTTATTATCAAGATAAATGGACGCTTACATTTTCAGATATATAGCAGTGTGTATTACTTAAGCCCAGAGACACCCGTTTTTTAACACTGTAATGTGAATGTTCTTGAACCAAGGCCAAGCTGTCTATTTTACAGCCAAGGAAACACCTATCACTGGCTGGGAAAGGCTTGAAGCATCTATTTTATGGTTACGTTGCAGAGCAGCCTCTCCACTATGGGGTTGTGGATACTGCTGAGCTTCCCAAACTCTGGAGAAGGGAACCCCAATGAGTGAAAGCAGCCATTAATGCTCCTGTGTTATGTTTTGTATAGATTCGTTCTAACATATGCTTTTTTTCAAAACACCTTGCCCCTGGGTCTTAGTTAGGGAAATAAGACTTCTGGGAGATTAAAAAAGAATAACAGGGACAAAAAAAAAAAAAAAAAGACATTTCTGTCCAACACTTTGCTCTGTTCATGGCACTGGCAGCAGCTCCCCTTGCTACCGTTGCCAAACGTTTTCCAGTGTAGGACCCCATCTTCAGATCACGCACTGCCAGAATGGTTTTGGCTGAAATTATTCAGCTGGATGCCAGCCTCGGATTTTATGTTTGCTCACATAAAAAACCATTTATACAACTTCTAAGAAAGTCTAGGGAAATCCTTGCGAGGCCTTGACACTTGGCAGGGAACATTGTATGACACCTGGAGGAAAACCACCTGAATTTGGCATTTGATTCTGCAAAGAAACTGCCCATGGGAAGCATTCTCTACTTTGAGGATGAACAGCTAAAGCAAGGCTTGCCCAGCAATTGCTTTTCCTGCTGAGAAGTGCCAGGGTGCACAACCAAGAATAACCAGCTGTCTGTTCTTCACTCTCAGGGATGGTTACATGGGATGGGGAGGGAGGAAACAGCTCAGAGATGGGGATTTGGTGGGTCAGGATGAGAGAAGGCTGAAAGGGAGACTGCAACCCAGATTTTGTGTGGACAGGAATAAAGAGGGAGGAGAGCAGAGGGCTGAGAGCGTGAAATGGAGGAAGATGGTAGCCACTGAGATGTGGAACTGAGGCAGGTCAGGGAGAGGCACCAAGGTTGAGGATAAAGAGCTGAGAGGATGTTGGATGATGCATCCAGCCAGCGTCGAGGGATTAGGCAGATTTTCTACTGCAAAACTACTTCTTATGGCCAAAAGGCTGCCGCACTGGTAGTGTGGAGTGTCCAGTTGTTTCTCTGTCATCACTGGAGTCTTTCTGCAACAGTCCCAGTCTCTTCTTCCCACCCTGCCTCTTTCACAGCTTGCCAAAAGCACTGGCATGTACCACTCTGTACTGACTGAAGAGATGAGGGTAGAGGGAAAGGAGTGGGTAGGAATTCATTGCATTATGACCATTGACTGAACTATTGCTCTCTCTGCAACCTTACCAGGGGCTGGTGTGTGCACAGCCATGTCCTTCTGGAACATTTGGAATTAACTGCAGCCAGGACTGTCCATGCCACAATGGAGGACACTGTGATCCTGTGACAGGAAAATGCATCTGCACACCTGGGTATATGGGAGACAGGTAAAAATCAAAACTGCAAAGCCTTTACTTTTAACCATCAGTTGGCAATATTTATATCCCTTCTAGGACAATCTTACTCTCAGAAAAGCAGTGTTAAGCTTCTCTTGCTGCAATTAGGTTCATCTTTCTAAAGCAGTTCAAACATTATAAATGTGGCAATGTTATTACTTTTTATTGGCAATGCTCTCCATTTACAGTTTTTTTAATATAACTTTTAAAATTTAATGGATTAAATTTAATTTAGATATTTACAGTGATAAATTTAATAGAGAGCATTACATGTTTACAAGATATGTAAATGAACTATATTTATACAAATTAATATCCTCAAGAGTAAGCAATGCAGCAGTTTAATGTTTCCCTCATCCCCTCTGTGCTGCTGCAGCACTGATACATCTTAGACACCAACAAAGGGTGATAAATCCTCAAAATTCATAAACGAAAGGCTTCACCCATAAATCAATCTAAGCAGATGATAATGTTGCTTTACAAAGGTGTCATGGACTTAGCAAAATGACTACAGAGCTAAGTCAAGGTGGGATTGTAACACATGCTGGTTTAGCCCTCCAGCTAATCCTGCCAGCAAGGCTAACGATGGTGAGGAAGCTGCAGATGAAGAAGCTTTCATTTGCAGTTTTCACTAGAGATTGGACTATGTCACCAGACTTTCCAAAGACCATGGGCACAACTGACTAGCATATCCTGTGCTAAAGCCCTTTCTCCTATATCTTCTCTTCTTTTATTAGCTAGAATAAGCTAGTGCTGGTATGTCAACATACACTAAAATTATATTTTTATGCAGCAAAGCTCACTGGAATTTCTCATTTCTTCCATCATTGTATAATCAGCAGGTCTTTATAGCACACAAACAGACCAGCCTTCAACACTGCTCTGGTGTTGCAAAGGCCATGTTCTGTCCCGTTGAATGTGGGTGCTCCTTGTTTACATTTCATTGACAGGGGTAATTGGAAGGGGCTCTGGAGATTATGACAGGATTTGCACGTGGTTAAATATGGTGGAAATACTTACTATTTCAAATTGATTTAGGTGAAGAAATATCAGTGTGTCCCCCATCCTCCATCTGGAGGCAGTGATTTTAGGATCCCTGGGATACACTGCGAGGGCACCGTATAATTGCTATTGCTAACCAAAGTTTTCTTTTTCTCACCTTTTGGAGACAATGCCTCTAAAAGAAGCAGCTGCGCAGCCTCACACCTACAGTAGTGACCACACTTCAATCACAAGCTGCCCTCAGTCCTGGCCCTCTGGCTGTAGGTCTCCTCATCTGGTTGTTGCAGACCCAGATCGATTTCTGGCCGTAGGTGAATCAGCAGCGTTAGAGTTGTCAGGAGCTTCCAGCCTGCAGCTGAGCCAGCTTCTTTGCTCAGCTGCCAAGATAGCCTCCAGCCGCAGGGGAGGACATGCAGCAGAAGAGCTGGCTCTGCTACAGGAGCATGGCACAGGGAAAGAACAGTTATGGGCTGTTGTACTGCTTGCAACACTTAGGTGCACTCCAGCAGTAAGAGCAGAAAAACTGGGGACCAGGACCATTGATGGACCCGGAAAGGAGATGGCAAGTAGACAGCAGAAGACCCAAATCTGAGTCCTGTCAAAAGCAAAGGTTTTTGCCACTTTATCCCTTAGAAAGGGTCTGGAGAAAAAGGCTCAGGGAGAGACAACAGAGGAGGCTCTACAGGGGAGACTTCATAAGAACTGTCCTTAAGCAGAGGGAGTGTGGGCTCTTCAGATCTGTCCTTGCAGAAAGGTGAGAGAGATTTGGACTCCAAAGAGAGATGTGGTTTGGGATGACAAAGAAAAGCAGGGAGGGACAAAACAAGGCACAATTGGTTGGAAAATGTCAAAAAGAAGCTGAGGGAAAGTCTCACAGTGAACCTGTACCCAAGCAAAACCCTTAGGAATGGATCACCTGCCCTCTCCTGGAGCAGGAAGGTAAAAGATAGCCATTGAAGGGCGAGGCTGAGGAGCAGAAATGCAGGCACATGAAAAGATTAGTGAGTACAGGAGAAAGTTAAGAGAGAGGACAGTTCTGAAAGCAGCAAGCAAAACTAATATTAGCCTAGACATTACCACCTTCCAAATGGGTTGTCAGAATGTTAAAAAATGTTTATCAGCCTTTAATCAGCCTTTAGCAAGGAAAGTGAAGCCATGGGCCCATCGCATTCAGTTGGAGCCTTTTGCTTGGGCTGGGACGACACAAACTGCAACGCTTTGCTCTGAAGAGCCGTGCATACCCTCACCTTGCTGTCAGCTACAGCTAGCTGGAGGGAGATTGCCCATCAATTTCACCGATGGCAGGAGCAGGCACAAGGTCTTAAAAAAGTCTAAATTGCTTTCCTTGTGTGTTTGTAGAGCATGGACAATGGAATGGATTAGTCAGCTCCGTGTTAGTTTAGGGTCTATTTTACTTTCTGGATCTCGTAGCTGTTGCCATGCTGCAATATAATTGCAAGTGTAGCAGGAGAAAGCTGCTGCACAACAAAATAATGATTTCTCTGAAATTGTACAAGGCGATGAAAAAATATTCTTAGTAATAACAGATTTTATGAATAACAGCAATAAAAAAATAAACGTGCTTTATCTACTATTATCCTTTTTAATTGTCAATAAGTTCTGTATAAATCCACCACCATTGTCTCGTGCAGAAGATAATAACATGTAGTTAGGTAAATCTTTGTGGAGATGAAATGGTCATAACGGTCTGTGTAAGTGTAATTGCCACACTTTGTTCCCTACCTGTTTTCCAGGAAGAGGCAACACACTAAATATCTAGTAAATTGGCAAGCACTATTAATAACTGCAGGCAGCTCTGTGCTGCGCTGCAATGACTGGATATGTCATGCAAATGTGTGTTTTGCAAACTGGAGAGGAATAATAGCAGAAGCACAGTTAGAAGCTGGGAATGGGGAATTCAATGGCTGACTGGAAAAGCGAACATACTGCTTTAGCTTTGTTTTACATATTGCCATTAAACTTAAAGACTAAGTCTGGGCAGAATAAATACCACATTTGTTGTAACAGTGTGAGCAGACTTATTCTTTTGTTGTTGTGTTTGTAACTTCTATCAACAGAAAGGCGATTCGCAGACTAGTGTTTTTTGGATGGCTTTCAATATTTGTCTGTGCGACATAAATGTGATCACTGTTGTGAAAATAAACAAACAAAGGAAAAAGCCCCAAATATTTTACAGCGTTATTCCATTAAAAATAAAGTCCACAAAAATTTTAGGTGTATGTACCAAGTTCATCAGTTAAGCAGGCTGTCTTATGTTTAATATTTTGTGAAATTGCTTCCATTAATTCTACAGGTGACAGCCATATTATCCTGTCCCAACCCAAATAATTATAGTACATATTAAAGTACAGTGGATATTGTAATACGAATCTCCCCAGATAGGCAGAAAGCAATGTAAATTAAACAAGAAACATAACTAGGGTTTAGCAGCTCATTTTGTAATTTAATTGAACAATGTATCTGGTTGTTAATGGTGCTATGGACACATTAGATTGATATGTTGCAAAGGAAAGATGTTTAAGTAGAAAGCTAATTCCTGCTGTGATTATTCTTATGTTCCAGAGGAGTCGTTATTAGTATTCTTTGTATAAAATTCATTAGTAGTAGCTGCTTGATCTCCAAATAAATAAGTTGGTTAAATTGTTAGTAGAAAAAGGCTAATTATGTAAATGGATTAGGTCGTCAATATTTCATTTCCAGATGCTTTTCTCCCTGCTAGGTAATGCTTCATCTTCAATAAATATAGAATGATATAGTGCACTATTGACTAAGTATTCATCTCGTTGAGTACAGTGCTCTCCTGCTAACTAGTCGAGCTGTGTACGGCAGTGGAGACATGAGGCATCTTAATATGTTCTTCATTGCATTTCATTTGCTTCAAGTGGTTCAGCCCAAATGTTCCTCGTTCTTTGCTGGTTGTTTCCTTTGCAGCTGAACTACCCCGAGAGCTGCAGGGCTAGCAGCCAGTGCCGCTGGTGGTTCTGTCCCTTCCTGTTTGTCACAGGCTCCTCTCTTTGGGTCTCGTATGAACTCCTGAACTTGGACTGTGTAACTAGCAACTGCGTTGGTGCTTGCTGCAATTGAATCACTAGCTCGGCCTTTTGCTTTGTTCATTTATTTTTAGTAAAATGTGATAATCTGAAGCTGCAATAGCAATTCTTATATACTGGCAGTGTTCATTGCAGTTTTGCCTGGCTTGCATCACACATTAATCTTTTATTACTGATCGTTATATTAACTCTCACCTGCCAGCTGTGAAATGACCTGCAGAAAGACATTTAACAATTGCCTCTGAGTTTACAGTATACACTTTAATCAATGCTTAGGATTAAATTAATGCTGATAGGCAATTTCCAATATCTGGCATCCATGTGATAAGGGAATTGGGCTTTTCTGGACTTCTTTTTCTCTCTTTATTAACTGAAAAGGCATATCTGTATTTCACGGTGGATCATGTAAACTGTAGTACTGACTCATTGCAAAATTTTGAAACCACTGAATTATGTCAAGCACAGAATCAGTTGCTACTTTTAGGACTTTTGTTGAGCTTTTTAAAATGGGAAGTATTATAATCACTTAAACTGTAGGACAATGAAACAGGCTTTTTGGCAGACTTCATAATGTATTCAGTAGGGAAACAGTAGAAAACAGTGCATGGAAGGTGTAATTTAAAACAATCTATGTATAGTGTTTGCAGGTTCAATTTTTATGTGTATCAAATATTAAAAATGTTGGCAGTTTTGGAGAAGATACTACACTAAGCAATGTGAAAGTGATTTGTCTGGAGATTTTATACTACTTAGCATCCCTGGAGTGAGAGATGAAATGCAAATTTGAGTTGCAGTTACTCAGAACACACGCAAAATACAAAGGAGTATATTTTCTCCTAGTTGGTATAAAGCAGGTGTGATGGCAGCGTAGAGGGAAAGTAAAACTATACGTTGCTGGAGTACATTTAACTTAATGCTTAACAGACCACATTTCCTTTCAGACCTCATTATCACTCTATGACAACTGAATGCTTTTAAAGAAGGTGCACAGTCCTTCTGTAATGAAAAGAGAACAAAAAGATGAAGTTTATATATATATATATGTGTGTGTAAAGTATCTTATTCTATATCAATTTCTTATGGCTGGTGAACGGAAATGCTGAGGTCCAGGAAACAAGAATGCACTTTGTTAACTAATGCAAATTTTGCGGGATATAATTGGACAGAGATTAATGCAGTTTCAGTTAACAGCTATTTACATGCCCAAGATATCACATCACCCCAATAATATCAGTTCATGGCATATTACTTAAATAAATGAGCAATGATTTTATATCTAATTCATTAACAAAAACATGCCCATGTAAGAGTCATAAGTAAACTAGACTACAGTATTTAATTGGATCCCGTCTCACATATTTCATTACAGGTGTCAAGAAGAGTGTCCTATTGGGACATACGGTTTTCAGTGCACACAAAGATGTGACTGCCAAAACGGTGCAAAGTGTTATCACGTCAATGGAGCATGTATGTGTGACCCTGGATTTAAAGGGATTCATTGCCAAGAAAGAATGTGTCCAGAAGGGTTATATGGCCTCAAATGCAACAAGAGATGTCCTTGCAATATTACCAACACTCTCAGGTAAGTACATCATGTTATATACTAGTGCAGGGACTGCTCAAATAAAAGCATTAGGGAAAAAAATCATTTAACTACAACCACATCCTTTTCTCTGTAGATTTAATTAAGAACATACAGTTCCTCTGTATTACAACCTTTGATTTAAAAGACCTCAGGTTTGGAATCATAAGCCTCAGTCTAGCCATCTACTAAGCATGTATCTGTTAACTATTTAAACAGTTTTGATAAGATCTAAAACAGTCTGACATATGGCCTTATCCTGTAGCTGCAGTCTTCTGGGCATAAAAAAAATATATGAAACCCATATATATGTATAATGACCCAATGAAGTTTAAAATATAGAGATATGTCTAGTCAAATCCATCATTTTGGCTCTTTTTATGACACAGGTTTTCCTGTTAAATCTATAGACAGCAAGGGGACTTTCAAAATGAAACCTAATTTGCTTCAGTTTATGTCTCGTGGCAAATTACCTTGTTGAGAACACTTGAGGACAACGTATAAATAGACCAAAATCAATATCCCCAAGTCAGTCTGTGGAACTGTAACAAAGCCGACATTGTCAAAATAGACATCTCCTCTCTTCTCATATGTGCCTATTTTTGCTCTTCATTGAGTATGTGTATGTGTGAAATATTCAGGTAGAAAAATATCAGGGAAGTGTACCTAAAATGGAATACGCCTCACTTAAAAGGTCAGGTCTCAATGTTTTATTCCCTTTTGCTTTTTTTAGGATCTTATTCTTGAGGTTCTTATTACTAAGAGCTAAAGCCACAAAGAGACTTGAGACTAACATGAGACAGGTTGATTTTTCATTCCCTTTGCAGGCTTAAATAAGTTTTCTGAACCCCCAAAAAGGAAGAATTTAAGACTCTTCTCTGTTATCCTGTTTGCTATTTTTTGTATCTCCTGACTGTTAGAATTGCTATTTGGAGGTTCCTGTACAGAAAAGGCAGCCTGGACAGCAAAAACGCCCTGGCATGAGCTTTTCTGAAGGCCTGGAGTGCCCACATTTCTCTTCCATGTCTGCAGGGCCCCTCAGCTCCCACCTGATTTCCTCTCTTTTTTGTCCATTACTGTTAAGCATTCACAGCCAATCCAGGATTGTGTAGGCTTCAGAGGGAGGTGAGGATAACTGATGCCCAAGCAAACATGCCCTTGATACGAACATTCTTCAATTTTAAACCAGACAGGTGGAGACCTGACTGTCTTGCTGATGATGACAAACCTACCTGGCAATGTTGCAGCTTGATAAAATATAAACACTCTCCTCAATTATGTATGCAAGCAATACCGCCTAATTTGTGCATGCACACACACACACAAACACTTCAGGCAAATCTGTTTGTGTGCTTGAGATAGATTCTATTTGTCTCAGTCTTGGAAATAAACAGGTGATCTTTCTTGTAAATTCAAGTTCAACTGTGAGTGGAGAGGCTTTGCTTCACCGAAAGTCGGAGCTCACAGTGGATCACTTAAAAAGCCTTGTAATGCTGATCATACGAGTCCTCTACAGAAAGACAGCTGCTAGCTCTGGAGGGTTTGACAGCGAGGATCCAAAGTGCTCGGCACCTCAAGGGGAGCTCCAAACAACAGGCTTCTGTCCCTTCTGAGTGTTTTGTATATCATGATACCACTGCAAAAAGTAACATCCCTGAGGCATGAGCTGAGCAATACACACAAAAGGTTAATGTTGTGTTGTATTGAGGACAGGTGATGACTCAAGAATTACCACAGACAGAGCTAAGTTGTAAACTCCTGCATAACAGTTTTTTGCCAGTATGCACGACTTAAACCTGCGGTAAACACACAGCAAATTGCTCCTCACTGAAAGCTCTTTTTCATGTGTATGGTAGGGTGAGACTAAGCTCTCAGCCAGTAGCTGACACTGTGTCTTCCCCCCTCGTATCCGAGCCTGCAGAAATCTGTTTTTGTGCCCTTTTTCCCAGAAAGTTGTAAACACAGTGGAAGGTCTGCAGGCCATGGGCAAGAATGAGTTTGGCTTCTGTTTATCAGATAACTGCTTGATTCATCAAGAGTCTCTTACGTGTGGGAAGATTGGGGGTTTGAGGGTGCAAGACTTCATCAGGGTCATTAAAAAGGACTGGCCAGGAGATGCTCTAGGGGGTTACCAGAAGATCTTCCCTGAAGGAACAGCCTAGCGCCATCCACCTGTGAAGGAAGGTGAGGTCTCAAGGATGAGAGGGCTCAGACAGATGGAGGATTGAATCCTCTCCCAGCTTTTTTCTAGACGTGTGGTTATTCTTACGCACCATGTACCTGCCCTGTGCATGGCTGCTCTCTGACAGATACTTGTTATGCCTTCCCTCCCATCACTGCTTCATCAGCTTCACTTGCAGCATCCTCTGCTAAGATGGTATCTCTGTTCCCTTAATAAATGAGTCTAGTCTCTCCATTGATAAAATCTCCCTTTTTCCTGCATCTTATCACTGCTGTTATGGAACAAAGAGATATCAGCAAGCTGTAGATCTGTAAATGTTCTTTCATTTATCCATGGTATTTCGGCTTTCCACTTTTCAATGAGCTCCTCAGAGCACTGTCAATTTCTGAGCCAAGGAGTGTCAGAGCTGATGGAAAATGACCTTCTCTAAAGGCACTCCGTATTCTGAGCAAATCTTTTTACTGATTGTTTAGCCTGTCCCATGCAACACGCTTCTCTTCCCACCCACCTCCTCCCCTGAGTTCCTGTCATTACTGCAACCATAGTCTTCCAAAGTGATTAATTTATCGACAGCCATATATTCCATTTTTCCCAGAAGCCATTTAAACTGTTGGCTACATCTAGTGATACCTAAGTGTGTAGGAGAATTTTATAAACACCTGAAAGGTGGTGAGGGAAGCTTGCTTATTTCTGTCAGTTATTTTGACTCATTTGGACTGGTTATTGGAAAGCTGGCTGGAACAGTAAGTTCTGGGGGCTTTGAGGAGCAAGTTAGAGAGGAACATTAAGAAATACACATTCAGCTCTCCTATTTTCATAGATCTATCTATTTTAATGTCTGAAGAGACCAGTCTGATCATCTACTCTGACCTCTTGCATAGCAACGGCTGAAGAACATCATCCAATAATTTCTGCATCAAAGCCCTCTGAAAGGCACATTGTATGTGTGACTTTTGAATGACTCCAGAATTAGGTAATTTATACTGCACTGGTGACTTGGACTGTCCTTCCACAGGGAAGGATAAAACTGGGAAAAACTTCCCTGTGCAAGAAACACATGTTGAAACAGTCCACAGTAGTCAGAAGGGCATGCTTTTCTGAAAGTAGAGGAGGAGATCAATAGGTGGAACAGTCTGAGCCACCCAGCTGTCTTGACCACTGGTGTGGAGTCACCATGTGGACCCATAGCCTTTACTAGTGTCTTTCCAAGGTCAGAGACGTGAGAAGGGAAGCAAGACACAATGACCTTTTAAGCCCTGACACTTTTCTACCTGCAGCTCGGCTACCATGACAAAGTCTAATGGAAAGGATAGACCTCCAGAAGCTCTAATTATCGCCACAATGTTGAAAAGTTTAGAAGGACCAAATCCCACGGGCCTTACATGAAGTTTTGCCTTGAACTAAATCAAGAATGTACTTGAATGAGGCTGGCTTTGAAGGTGTACTGGACTGAAGTAGTGGCCCTGCAGTCTCATTGCAGCTACTTCTTCAAAAGGAAGAGAGCATTTAGTAAGGGAGACTGGATGTAGAATGGACATCAAGAGAGAGCAAATACCGTTAAGTAAGAATTAGAGCTATTTATTAAGATGAGATAACTGGTGCTAGTGTATAAACAGAAAGTCGGAAAATTCACTGGGAAGAATTTGTTTTGACTGAAAGATGTGTGGAGAACAAATTCAGGAACTGGAACAGACTGTGCTGTCTAAAGCATTTATTTTCCCAATTTGCCTTTAGAAAGTTAAATTACCTGGAGCGAAAGAAAACAGGTTTCCTCAAAATTAGATGCTTAAAAAATGCAAACATCAAAAAATACTTTCTTTTTTTTTCAGTTCAGCTAGTATCAAAACAGCATCAAAAATCTTTCAATACTGTTAATGTGGCTCAAAAGCCAAGGAGCCTATGGTAGCTTCCAAACTGCAGCAAGAGCCATGGAACAATTTCTTTCTCCTGCCATGTTGTGTGCTGTGGACAGATTCCAGTTTCCACCTCTGCTTGGCCCAGTGCCAGAGGAACACTTGGCTGCTTGCACTCATTCTAGGTTTTTTACACCATTCCTTACTGTTATCCAAGAGATTTGGAGAAATAAAGGTTGTTAAGATTCAATGCAAATACTAATGCTTAATACTGCCAAATTCTTTCAAGACTAAGATTTCCTTCCTGCTCTCATCAAGTGGTTTGAAAGCAGATGTTAGTGGGTTTGCGTTCTGGGATCCTTTCTAAAACCCCAGGCTCTCCTGCCCATCCATTAAGAGATCCTTTTCCAGAGGAACTGTTTGTATTTCTTAATTTCAGTTTATTGGTGGCATGGAGAAGTGCCTTACATATGCTACCTTCCTATTGCCTTGAAAAGTTATATGGACCATGAAAGGTACATTCAGAACAGAAAGGGAAGAATTATACAAATAATTCACATTTCTAACTATATTTCCTATTCCTTATTTTAACAACTTTACCATTAATTGCCTCAAATTTTTCAACTTCAGTGCAGCTAGCATTTAGTTCACTGGATACACTGGATGCATAGGTGGTTGGATGGACGACAGATGAATTTCCTAGCTATAGTTATATGTCAAGGTATGTAGTTTAAACACAGTGAAGGTTTACAGGATGCCCATATAATAAGAGAAACGTTCCTAACTCACACATACACAGTACATGTACTGCTTCTACATTGTGAGCTGCAATATATTTAGTGAATAATTCTGATGAATTTAATGGAATAGTTCACACTCACCAGAATATAAAAATATTAATAATAATAATAAAAATCTAGGACTATTTAGTGACATCAGCTGCAGATCTTAAAGATCTGCAAAGGAGGAAAAGTATCATTTTACAGATGGAAAAGATGAAATACAAAAGGGATCATTTATATGGCCAAGATTCACTGGCAGAATCAGGAAGAGAACAGCTGTCTTATGAATTTTGGGTAAGCATTTAAAATGCAGACATCTTCAAGTTAACACTGTATCAGGGCACCTTAATTGTCAGAGGGGTGTTTGTGATTCAGGGCTCTGTATTGCTCCTATCTGAGACAACTCTCCCATGTCCCCAGGCTGGACACAGCCTGCAACCTCATTACATGCGGAGCTAGCTACATAGCTTTGGGGTCTTTTTGCATGCTACGCTACCATAAGACTATGGTGTGTGTTAATGTTTGGTTTGCCAAAAGCTTGGGAAACGTTTATTCTGCTACCGTCAAGGAAAAGATTTCTTTACCCTGCTATATAGTTTGTTCTCCAGCTGTTGCTTCTTACCTGGAACTGTTGTTGTGGGTACCATAACTCTGCAATTTAAAGTGTTTAAAGAGTTCAAAGCACTCTGTAAGACAGCAAAAGATGTGTATTTCAAAGCCCTGAAGAAATACAAGTGCTTGGCCTAGGAGAAGAAGAAAAGTCCAATATGCTAAGGCTAATGATAAACCCAGTCTTGCTTCATGGGGCAGATTACATGGATGCAGGGACCCACATCTGCATTGGGCTTTTCCTAGCTCAAAGCCTCACGAAGGAGCAGAAGGCAGCTTGGCAGGGGTGCGGTGCACAGAACATTGTCTCAACCTTTTACTGGGCCTTGTTGTGGATTTTATGCCCCTTTCTCCCCAAGACTTCTGCAAAACCTACTTGGTTCTAGCTGGTTTTATTTCTTAATAAATAGCCTGCATCCCATGAAAAAAAGCTGTCTGTTTTGATGAAGGAGCCAACCTGGGAGTAGAAATTCTTACTGAGTGTAGTATTTTCAATTGAATTGTCATAGACTGATTCAAACTGCCATGAGCATACATTACATTTGAAAGATTTAATTTAGCCAACGGATGCAGTTCTCATGGAAGCGCATGATACGTGTGGTAGTAGTGAAAACAAAGAAACAAAAAATCCACTCTAAAATGTGTCTTTAATGTTTAGCTTTCTGCTCCTATTAGGTAATGATTAATAGACTCAGAGGGGAAAAAAACGAGCTTTTATTATTTTCATCTAAATGTTAAGAGGTGCTGTGTGAACGACCATAATTTCAGGGACTGCTTTGTCAGAAGAATTTCATGGATAGTAGTTTGTTAAGCTGATGAATTGTTTTAATTACTCAGTCAAACGCTATTTATGATGAAACACATGACACTCACAAAATTTGATCATTCTTAGTCACAACAGTATGTGACTAACCTCTCCTACCAGTAATTGCCAGAAACATACTTGGAAATTACATTTTATGAGGCTACCTTGAAAATTAACATATAGGATATTAATTTTATAGGTGTAAAGAAATCTATTCAGTCATGTCTGCAATATTAAACCGTAGCAATAAATAACCATAAAGGAAAATGAATAGATTCTATGAAGCAAAGAGAAGAGGAGGCTGAGGGGAGGCCTCATGGCGGCCTGCAGCTCCCTCACGAGGGGAGCAAAGGGGCAGGCGCTGAGCTCTGCTCTCTGCGGACAGCAACAGGACCCGAGGGAATCACTCCTAGCCTTGAACATCTTTAACTGGCTGTATTACACCTAAATGGTATGGCACATACAGGGCTTAATCCTCGTGTGGTTAATGTCAACAACCCAGGTCACGTTGATCTGAGAACAGAAAGATATTTTCTGATCTGAGAACAGAAAAGAAATTATATTTTTAAATATAGTGGGTTTAAAATTACCAGTTCTGTGAGAGTTCCCAAATGTTTGCAAGTGACACCACAGTATGGTATTTGGTTCCATATTCCCTATACATTTCCTGACTTATTTGGTGGCTTATGTTCACCGTCCCAGACAGTTCTCAGCTTTGTTCTGTTCTTAGTGTGACTCTTGCTGGCATTGCATTTGAAACGTTTAACTGAGATATTCCTGCAGTTAATGGACAGTATTTTTCCTTCCCGTCCACATCTCGTTAACGTCTGTCTGTCTTCATTAGCTGCCATCCATTGTCTGGAGAATGTAGCTGCAAAGCTGGCTGGGCTGGACTCTACTGCAATGAAACCTGTCCCCCTGGGTACTACGGCGAAGGCTGCCAGCTGACCTGCTCGTGCCAGAACGGTGCAGATTGCGACAGCATCACAGGAAAGTGTACGTGTGCACCAGGATACATGGTAAGTGAGGGCTGAGAACAATGGAGCATTTCATAAGGTGCCTGCTAAAAAGTAAAGAGGATTTTAATCTCATTTCAAATAATATTTGCATAAAAGTGGCCAGATGCAGGTAATTTTTCCCCATTTTACTGTAAGTCCACATAATTCTCCTTTGAACAGTGTCAACCTATTACTTCTGCTTACTTACTTAACATCAGTATTGTAAGTTTATGACTGTTGTAAGTATAAAGATTTGGTTCCCTGTCTTACATTCTAAGTCAAGACATAACAAAAAAGGTGTCAGATTATTGTCTGCCTGGAAGAGCAGAAAAGAATTCTCTTGGCCTTTCAGCATGTTCATTGTCAGTCACGCTGTGTTTTTAATAGATGAAGATTTTTTTTAATGTTACAAATGATAGAGCAATTTATGTCTTTTCTGAGTATATTGGCAGGTGTCTTTTACCTGAGCATCAGAAAGAGCCTCAGACATTCTGAGGTAAACAAGCTTTATATTTTATAGACGAAATATAAAATGGCTGAAGAAATCAGCCACGGTGAAACAGAAAAAAGGCAGATCATGAGCTGATAGAACAAACAAGAGTTTCCACTGATATTTAGCAGCCAACTAAAATGCGCATCTCCTAGATACGTTTTACCCTCTTGTTTTAAGTTAGCTTCAAAATGAAATGAATACATATCTTAAAATACTAGAGGTCTGATCTTTGACTATGCTGTAGCTCTTCTGCTTTGCTTTTATGACACACAGTGAACATCATATCAGGTAGCTTTAGAACCAACAGAAGGGGTATGGCATGCCCCATCTAGATACCATCAGTGCCTACTGCAGTGCTTTGGGTTTTCTTGGAAAAAGGTTGCTGTATTTTGCAGGGGTACATGCTGCTGTCATCTATATGGGAAGGATGTGCAACTGTGTGATAAGATCACATGTGTGGAGCCCTATATGAAATTAGTGGGATGCTAAATCCTGTTTAGCCTCCCTCCCTTCTAAATCTACACCTCAGCTTGTGATCACCAACTGCCATCTCCAGAACAGCAGAAGTGGGGTTATGGTTTAGAGTCACTTTTGTTCTCTGCTTCATGTCAAAAGCTGAACCTGAAAACCGGAGCTTCCACCTAATTTCCAGGAGTTCTCTCAATGCTGGGTATAAACATATTTATTTAGACATGAGGTGTAGGACTGGCAAAAGCATGCAGGGCAGCAGTACTTAGAGATGGTTTTTTAAAATAAAAAAAAAAGAAAAAAAAAGAAGAAAAGAGCTTTGAAGTTTTATTCCCCACTCATTTACACTAATAGAAAACAAGAATTTATCTTGTCTGTACACCAGTGATACATAAGTATTAATATAAAGTAGAGAAAAAGATGAAGACAGCAGTATATAAGTAACAAATGCAAAACAAAAAGATACCAAGACCCTCTTTCTTATAAAGAATGCAGCTCAAGTTTGCAGCACAAGAATATTTTGGGACCCTTTACAGTACACATGTAAAAAAACTCATCATTTGTCCAATATATATAGCTCCAAGACAGTGTTATTGCAGCTGTGAAGCCTGGGAAGATCCTATTGCATTGCTTCAAAATAATATTTAATCTCATAATAAAGAGCTTTCTTGCATTGACATTTAAACAGCTTGGTTATTGAGGATAGCTCTATAATCAGTGAAGCATATTTAGGCATTAGTATCATTGCTCTCTCATAATATACTATAATCTCTGGCAATTAGTCCATGAGGGGAAGTAAAGCCTTTAAATTGCTAATTTATTGCCTCTGAAGCGTATTTGTCATTTGTATGCATGCCAGATGACTTGAGTTGCAATAGTTCTTTCAAATGCTGGAGAACACAGGCAGTAAAGAAAACTTGACAGGAACCTTTGCTTCCCACCCCAGAACAGCAGTGTCCTGACGAGCCACTCTAGCCGTATGCCGTACGCCCTATGCTCCACCACCTGGGCAGGGAAAAGGTGTCAGCGCTGCTTCCCGACACAGGCAGCAGGTCGTGGGAAAGATGCCATGGGGCCAGAACCCTCTCAAGGCTTGAAGTGGTTTATCTCAGTGACGCTCAAGATCAGGCTTTGCCTTCAGGTGTGCATGCCTGCCTCTTGGTGAGGCGATGGGGAGCGCAGCCTGCGGTAGAGTTTTGCCCTTGAATTCAGCCAGCCTACAAGCAATGCAGTGTCTGTTCCTGAATGCAGGATGTCTCTTTTGGCAGCACTGACAATAGAGAGATGCTAATATAGAACTGGGCAGAGGTAATTATTCAGAAAAGCCATAAATGAATCCCTCTTGCTTCTTCTAGCGTGAGGCTTGGCTGATGCAGCTCTGAGGTCAGAAGTTTTGACATGTGGTTGGAAAGAATGAAAGTGGGATCAACATTTTACACTTCACAGGAACACAGGAACTTATGTAGCAGAGCAGGGTAAAGGGTTTCTAAGTAAGGGGAAAGTAAGAGGGCATAATGGCATGTGGGACACAACTGCAAAGGCAGAGATTCGACCCATAGGACGTTTGGGGTACTGGCTGGCTAAAAAACACAGTGACCAAGAAATCACAGTCTCTTCCTGACAAAGCACTCCTCCAGACCACTTGTCTTGCACAGATGGCTTGTCTTTTAACTGTGCCCTGCCTCGGCTGTGTCAGGGCAGCTGGGCTGGGTTTCAAAATGAATCATCTGCTATCACAGCCAAAACAGGGACATTTTGTTGGGATGCAGAACAAACCATTAAAAATACAAAGCATCTGGTCACCTTTATTAAACGTATTAAGTGGAAAGGCAGCCATCCCATAGGTTGAAATGTACGTGTGCAGAGCTCTTAATTTTTTGGAAGCTAAGCAGATTCAAGTGTTAAAATAAAAAGGTACATTGTAGCTCAAAAAATAATACATTATTTATTAGCTTTGACATTTCCAAAAATTCAAATGCCAATGCTAAATATTGGTGAGCTTGTAGTTTTGGATAGAATTTCAAAGCCTTTTATATCTTCTTTATTTTAGATGAATATATTGGGTCAGGCTCAACAACCAGATTTACACATACCTGGCTCTAAAAACAAATTACACTGGTGTAAAGATGTTATTGGGTATCAGTACAGATTGTATGTATGAGGTTTTGATACAACTGTGTTCACACTGGGATATTGCATTATTTTAACTGTGGGATGAGGGCATTGTACTATTTTAACTGCAGATGCTGTTTGTAGATTTGTCTGAAGAGGTAGCTGAGAAATCGGAGTGACCCGCTATTATACCCACAACAGCCCAGTTCTTGGAAGCAGCCTACAGAACGATAAAAGTAGGATAACAGGAGCATAGGAGACACAACAAAGTCTTATTCCCCAAAATCACAGAGCAGGTCTAGAGCTCCTCCTCATATGCTCCAGCAGTAGAGTCCCCACTGCAGGCCTTTTGTAACCCCTGTGCTTACTGCATCTCACTTGTGAAGGGGGGTTAAGGCTTGTATTCATTAATTAAAATGATTGCAGGGAACCATCATTATAAACATGCTAATAGGGCCAATAGGGCACTTCCCCGAAGCTGGTAGTTTTTAAATATTTGAGGATTACCCCTTAGTACTCATGTGACGAATTGCCAGTGATGTTTTTCTGAAGAATGGTTTTGAAAAGCCAGTCTGCTGCCATTTCATTTGTGGCAAGAAGGAATCTGATAAAAACACACAGGGACTACACAAAGATTACCCTTAAAAAGGAGACAGGGAGATTCTCAACTGGTAGAAATTGGATCCTTACTCCCACACGCAAATATTCACTCCTTGCAAAAAATTATTTGGATTCAATTACGGGGGTGATGAGAAGGGTTATACTAACTTGCACCTCTCCCTCCTTCCAAATTCTGCTTTCAGATGCTCTCTTACAAGCCCACTGAAGTCTTTTTTGCTATAGGGATGTAAAAGAAATCAGGATTTGCCCTGTCCTCTCTTCTTTGTTTTTGGTTCATTGAATTTTATTCCTGTAATTCAATAAATGTGTTGAAGAAGGCCAGAGAATATGAATTAAATATGACAGGAGACCACAGGAATCCTGACCTTCTGTCTCACAAGGAAATCTTGAAACCAACCCCCTGCACATACCTATCAGCTTTCTAGCCACTGAAATCGTTACAGATACTATTGAAATACAACTCAGTTCACCTTCTCCATTGCACAGCTAATTGCAACCTTCTTGAAAACAGTAGCTACCTAGACACCTCATTCTGTGATATGCCTTTGTTTCTTTATGGATGCTTTGTTTTCTTCCTTTGAAAAATGTGTTTAACTTCAAATGCTTTCATTCTGTTTATTGTGGCAAGGAAATATGTAGTTAAAACATTTCCCTGGCCAAGACACTGAGAAAACTTTAACACTTATCTGTGGAAAGTGCGGTCAGCCTTTACTTCAACGGACACTTAGGTCTATATTTCACATCTAGATGACAGAACTTATATTACTTTAAAGAGTTCATCTATTTATGCTGCTATTTTTGAAGACCTGTCTACTTTTATTGAACCCTGCATGCCGGCAAGCAAAGCTAGCACTTCATCACCAAAATGAAAGAATTCATTTTGACATTTTTCTATTCCTTGACTATATTAGTAGATCCCATACAAGCTGATCCCTGAATTACACAGTACAGGAAAAGATGGAAACAACAGGAGAGATGAACTCTTACTACAAGATTTTTCAGCTTTTGGGATGTCGCTTGGATTCCCTAAAACTTTCCAAGATGGATTTAAATTCTGTACATCTGTAATCATTTGCATCTTTTGTTGACATTGCATCAAAATTGCCTTTCAAATATATCCTTGTGTAAGTGCTCATGTATATAAATCCTCACTGAGCTCAGTGTGAATCTGTGCACTTAAGGATAGTGCACAGACCCCTTACTCTGGGTCTGTACATCCATAATTTTGTCTAGTATGCCAGAATTTCTTAATATAATGCTTTCTCTACTGCAGGAGTACAAATTGCTTCCAACATACATGCCAGCATATTGGACTAAAAGTCAGCACCTGTAAAGCACATAACAATTGCTCAAACACTTAGTAAAAATAAGTATATATTATATTGCTATAAACCTACGCAAATGCATGGCAAATGTATAACAAATTTTGTAACAGATAATCTCTCAGTACAATCGCACACAGTCTCAGGCCAGTCATAGTCTGCCCCATGCCTACCCAGTGAGTAAAATGACCAATTTACCCTGCTATGAAATGAGGAAAACCATAATTTTGTTTTACCTATAGAGGTCATAGAGAACTTACAGATCCAGTCTGTTGAGTATTCCAGCCATGACTGGCTTCCTTCTAGCACATGCAATAGCTCTCGGTCCCTGAAGAAAACATACAGGAAAGAAAAAACAATCTTTCCATCTATATTAAAAAAAAAAAAAAAGCCTGCTCTCCTGTCCTGTACCTTTAAAATTCTCTGTGTTGTCTAAAAGAAAAAAAAAAGAAGTAGCTAGAAAGGAGCACCTTATCTTATCTTCAGTTGAATTTTCCCTGAAGGTCCACAGTCCCAGGTAGGTCTGGAGGAATTTAAAGAATCAATGGCTGTAGGTGTTTTCTAAACACTCAAGGTGATAAATACAACTTTATCAGAATATTCCCTCTCTTCTACATATTTGCTTTCATCTTTATTCTAAATGTATCATCCTTCACCTGTTCAGAAGGAGGCAGGAAAAAAAGAATGAGACTTCTTTCTCTTATAAGCCCCTGTTTCAGTAGTGAAGTTATTTTATAAATTTCATAAAATTCTTAATATAAAAAATGAACCGAAGGTTGGAGATAGTGGATCTGTTTTGGGGGCTTTAACTCATTTAAATGATCTGTTTCTCTTTGAGATAATTCCAAAAGTACTTCAGTGGAAGCTCATCTCTGAGCAACAGGGCACCTCATCAAAAGGTTTAAAAAGAAAAGACGAGGGGAAAAATCTTCAATAGAGCCTGTGTCCTTTTATCCTTGATTTACTGAGCATATCAGTTACCCCCCTTTGTTAAGAACTCTTTTCATTTATAGGTATAGAATAAATTCAGCCATTTTATCAAGATGTTCTTGTTACCAATCACCAGTATAAATTTTACTTGCTGTAGGAGGGGAAAGGTTTTCTGGCACAGCAGTTGTCCAATTAACTGGAGTATTACAGACAACAAAAATAGTTTCCCCAGTCTCATTTCAGGAATTACCTAGATGCACAAGTAAGATGCATTTTCTTCTCACAGCTTTCCTATTTTATTCATAATGCAATGTCTCAAAGCCAATGTGAATGGCTAGCAGTAGTGGAAGTGGGTGTGGAAAAAGGCATCCATACTGTGCAGGTGGGTTTGAGCATAGGTTGCAGCTTGGAGATAATTTATTATTAATTAATTGTAAAAACAAAACAAGTTTTCCTATAGGTAGTAGAACTAAAAAAGCCTTGTTTTCCACAGATCTATATCCTGAGCTCCCTGGCCTTTCCTACCCCACTGCAGTACCCTGCTCTCTCTGTCAGGTCCCCTGTGACATTTTAGCTAGCAAAGAGCGCTCAGATGGGCTCATACACATAAAATTTTCATAATCCCCTCCCTACATAATGACGTTAAAGGTACCAAGCATCACGCTCCCTAAGAAGGATTAGGAGTTGCCTGAACGAAGACTGAATATTAAAGCATGACGTGGAAGGAATTGGTGCCTGTGTTCTCGTCCTTTGAACTCTTTCCTATTTATCGGCTTTACCTTTGTTTCTCCTCAGTTATTCAGGAGTTCACAGTAGGCTTCATTTTAAGAAACTTCAGGATATCCCTCTGTAGCCATGACTCGTTCCTCAGCCGCCCCTGAAGTACAGAGACATGGCAGGAAAGGAAAACCAACTCGGGAGGACCATCCCTGGTGACACAAGGAGCAATGCCAGAGGGAAAGTCACTGCTGGGGCACAAAGAGGGAGGTTTGATGCAGCTGCAGAAACAGCAAAAACAGCTGGTAGTTTTGAGGTGTTCTGAACAGTTTTGAGAAGATCATTTTGTCAAAGTCAGCAAGAAGGAAATGCAGTCTCTTCGATAACATGTCAGTGTGAGTTTTAAGTCTGAGCATAGCATGAAATTATTTTTAAAAATGGAAGATGTAATTGTGCTCTGGAAAACCATGATAGGTCAAATTAAAAATGATATTTACATGGCGCTTGAAAAGTGGCTAAAAACAAAAAGTGCTATTAACTGTGAAACAGTCACAATAACGCAGCCAAGTCCTGGGTACTACCTACAGCTCTGTTCAAGAACCTCTCTCCTGGTTCTCATCTTTTAGGAGTACATTGTCCTTAGAATGTGCATCTTGGTGGGTTCTAGATGGAGTCTGAAAGCTCATCTGCTAATTTTTTAAGCTTAGAAACAACTTTACAGTGGATTCGGAACAAATAGCAGATCCAAAGCATACAATAAAAAACAATTCTGCTCCATACAACATAATTAGGGGTGAGCTGGAAATTTTTTCTAGAAATGAAAGAACTCTCACTATCTAGTTGTACAGAAGTGTTATCTGTCAGCTGGGTTGCATGCTGAAAGGTCTTAGCGTAAAACAAAACATCGTATGCCCTGTGTTTTGGGTGACTCCATATGTAAATAGCGCTGGTCAGGAATCACTTGTTCCTATCAGGAGTTTTGCATATTCATAGACCAGAAGAAAACTGCATCCTGATCTCCCTTTTCATTGATGACCTCTGAATTTTCCTACCATCTCTCTATATGTACAAAATTATATATTTATGTGTATAAAATAGCCGTACTTTTATTTTTTGTAGGCCATTGGGACTAACAACAGACTATAGAGCTTTGTATCTCTAGGCTAGTAGTTCTGATCCAGGCCAGGTCAGTACAGGCTGAAAACTATCTTCTCTTGGCTGTGCAGTGGCCTGCATGAAATGACTTTGGTCTCAATCCAGCTCCCTGTGGATGAGTATGCACATCACAAACCCCATTTCCATCAGCAGTGACTGGCAAATCTGCTGGCAGACTGAGCCATTTACCATTTTACCTTCACAAACCATTGCTTCAGGTCAAGCTTGGTGGCATGGCTGTGTGATCCATTTCAAAGTCCCCATAGGACTCTTCCTGGGGACAAACAGTGCAGGTACTTTGCGCTTTCAGAATGGCACCCTTCATAAGCACTACATTCCAGCCAGATTGAGCATCTTTATTAAATGGCAGGTGCCTTTCCGGGAAGTCGATCCACTGAGATGGTCTTGCTGCATGTAGACTGGGAAACAATGAACAGCACCACAGTGCAATGGAACGGGATGCAGGCTAAAACCAGTATTACACTAATGACTCACAAATGGATTCTTCTGGCTCTGCTGTGTTACAGGAGAATATATCCTACATGCAGATCCCAATAGGGAAGATCATTATGGGGAGACCACCCGTGTATTCCCAGGCTTTCAGACTAAGCTGCTCCCCTATTGATTTTTATATCAACGAACCAGGTGCTTGCTGCCTATTAGGCTTGTTGGCATTCTCCCCCCAGAGCTCCTATTGACCAATTAGACATTTCTGCTGGAGTACTGGCGGCCACAGCATTTAGGAGCCTGACAGCGGTCATGTCAGCACCTGGCTGCATGAGCCGTAATGAAGGGGCTCCTCTCACTTCAGGGCATTTGTTGTTTGCTGAACTATTGTACTGGAGTATTTAACAAGGTCACTGGATGCACAAGACACAGTGGGTCTCCCTCAGTTGTGGAAACTACATCCTTTTCTTTGAAATCAATGGATTTTTTCGAGATCATTTTATCAAGTAGCTCAGTTTTATTTTGCTTGCTCTCTCTCTTAGCAATGTACAAGCTTCAGAAATTGTCTGTGACAGCTCAAATTCTACTTTGTCAGCCCAAGTTTACCTGAACACAATTGCTAGCTTCAGTAGGATTGTCCCAGGTATACAAGAGTGGAATTTGACTCAGTGACTGACTCTACTAATGAGAACTGATTCAGTTACACACAGTGTCTATAATTTGATAAGAACTGTGAGCAGTCCCAGATCTCTTCCTCTTTCTTCTTATATTTACTTTTACTTCTGGGCTCTGCTGCAGTTTTATGTACCTGAATAACTCCAAAGTTTTCCTAAGTGGGTCCAAAGGAACCAGCTTCATATAGAAACCCTGAATGCCTCTGTCTTTGTTACTAGTTGACATATTTCCTGTATTTTATCCTTAATTGGCAATGTGGCTGTGTCAAATTGCATTTCCGTTTCTGTAGCCTCATTCAGTATCACTGGAGCTCAATATCCTGTTCAGACTGAGTCATTTGAGCTGAATCTTGCAGAGGAATAAACTGCTTGCCAATAGCAGTGTCTCTTTTCATCTATTAAGCTTCTAAATGTACATATCCTTATCCACACTATCTGTGGATCAATGTATAGAAGTGTTGGTAGCTGATTCTCTTGGTAGTTCAAATTGCAAACAGACTTTATTACAGCCACCCAAGTCACTGGTTAATTCTTTATTTTATTTTCTGTCTAACTATACTGCCAAAGGATGAGGGAGGTTTTATCCTTTATGATCAGACCCGTGTAAGTGGAAAATCCTGCTGTGTTTCTTATGCCAAAGAGCAACTGAACTTTTACCAGGTATTGGACTCTCTTGCTTTTGGTTTTTGGTTTTAGGAAATGTGTGAAAATTTGAAGAGGACATCTGTTATCTGCCTGTGAATGATTGCCAGGTTATTTACCAGCTTTTCAGAGGCTGCATCACAAACTCCATTAGCTTAAAGTTGACATGAAATGTTATTCATTTCATGCCATAAAGCATATTTTCCACCTATGTACGTAGATGGTTTCTTTTTTTTTTTTTGCTGTGATCCTTTCAAGTGTGCATCACACAGCCCAGAACTGATGTCAACGGCAGGTGTAAGCATCATGAGCCCCCTGTCTGCATGTTTTTCATCCTCAGAGCTTCTTCTGTGATTCAGTGCCCCTAGCAAGAGACTGGCTGAGGATACCTGCTGTGCACAGCACATATAACTCCTCCTGGACTCAGTCCATCCACTCGGTGTGGACAAGAGGTCAGGCATGCACTGATGTACTGAACTTGTTGTCAGCTTCTGCTACAGAAAGATGCAGGTCTCAGCTAGTGACCGCGGTGTGCATGCTAGGGAAGTTTGGATTTGACACCATGCTTGGACATTATCCTTAACGGTAGAGCACAGCTGTAGAAGAATGCTAAAAGGAAGTTTGCAAACAGTATAAAATTATTGGGATAGTCAAATATAAAGCTAATGGCAAATATGCAGAAAGGTTTTATGTTACTGAACGACTGGGTAAGGTGAAAGTTGGTGCTCAGAAATGCAAAGTAATATGCAAGGAGAAAATAATGTTAAGTAAATACACAAAAGGTGAATTCTAATTTAATTCTTACCACTCGGGGACAGAGATCAGGCAATCACAGTGGATAGTTTTCTGAAATAATGAAATTTCTGAGCAAATTCTGAAATTTCTGAGCAAATGAGTGCTCATCACCAGTCAAAAAAAAACAAACCAACCCAGAGCACCAGCTAGAGCAGTTGGAATGACCAGGAAAAGAACAAAATGAGGTGGAAAAACAATTTTTTGTGCTATTGTATAAATCCATAATATATCTAAATCTTAAATTACTGCATGCAGTTTGGCTGATTGCTGCTTACAAAGGATATAATGGAAGTAGTGAATGGTGACAAAGATCATCTTTTATTTGGAATAGCTTCTATACAAAGAGTGACTCGATAAACTAGGACTCAGTTCAGAAAACAGATGGCTGAAGAGGGATGTGATAGAGATCTATGGAACTGAGGCTGGTGCATAGGACACGAACAAGGAATGATTATTTACTATTTCTAATAACATTGAACAGGGGGCAACCAATTAAATGATTGCACAGCAGGTTTAAAGACAAAGATAGTGCTTTTCACAGAATGTGTAATTAAATTGTGAAATGGCTCCCATAAAATGAGAATAAGAGAGTGGGATGATTTTGCTTAGAAAAGGGGTCACCGAGGGTAGATATGTGAGAGGTCCCTTACATCATTGGAGAAGGGAAGAAGGAATGTATGTTTGCTATTTATCACAGTATAAGAAGTTTCCCAATTAAAAAACAGGCAGTGGATTGAAGCAAACAAATAAACACAATTTTTCTCCTTTGTATTTATAATTAAACTGTGGATCATCTTGCTAGAGGACGTCATAGAAGCTGAAGGTATAAATGATACCTTTTATTCCCTGTTTTTGCTAATGTCCTTCTTGCAGAGCTGTTCAGACTTGTCAGCCAGAGCCAAACTTATTAGTGCAAAAAAGTCAGGAGGCCACAATCGTTCTACAAGGTAGATCTTGGACTGTGCCACTCAGCTCATGTGGACTGAGCAGGAACCATCTCTGGTTTCCAGACAAGGACACTCCCATAAACTAGCTGGGGCAGAATTAGCCGGGTGGATTGCCTTCTTGTAGATACCTCACCGAAGAGGACCAGATGAGCTTTTACTCTGCGCTAATAGGGCCTCTCCTAAACAGACAGGAAGACAGAAAATGGAGCATCCAGATCTGTTTCCTCTCTCTTGATCTCACATAGCTTGTAACCATGCAGCTGCAGCTAGTGCAGAAGGGTGGTGGCTCAGAGGTCTCTGCATGCCTCCCAGGGTGATTCTGGCACTGGTAGAGGCAGCATCAGGTTGGTGTTGTTCCTTTTCCTTTACCGTAGTGATGGCTACAATTCAGATTTTTCCATCTGAAAAAGCAGAAGAAAGCAGGGATTTTTTTTGTCTCTAACAGTAGTATTCAAGGGCTGGCTTCTGTCCCACAGTTTGGGCACAAGTAGCTTGTTGAGTACATCATGAAGAGCACATCTTGTGTATACTTCTCAGGCATTTAAATGCTTTCCACTGACTTGAAATAATCCACATTATGTCTGGGTCATTTTACCTTTTGGGACATTTAATTATGATATGGCCATGGTTTTTGGAGCATTGTAGAATAGCTGCTGATGAAAGTTGATGATAGGAGCAGCAGTGAGCCCTGCAGATGTTTGACTCTCTATATTCTCTACTGTAAGGGTTGTGAGGCACTGGAACAGGCTGCCCAGAGAAGTTTTGGATGCCCCATCCCTGGAAGTGTTTAAGGCCAGGCTGGATGCAGCTTTGAGTAACCTGGGATAGTGGGTGGCGTCCCTGCCCGTGGCAGGGGGTTGGAGCTAGATGGTCTTTAAGGCCCCTTCCAACCCAAACCATTCTGTGATTCTGTATAACTTCCCCAGAGTTAAGTTTAAAATATTCTGAGAGTTTGCTGCCTGCCACACCTGAATGAATCTAAAGTGGACCTATTCCAGATTTAAATTGCTTTAACAAAAAAGGAACTTGGTTATCCATCTGGCCCCATAATGTATATTAGTAACCCTCCTGATACAGATGTGATTGACCTGCCTCGATAATACATCTTCCCGTTAACTAAATCTAAACCCAAGTATTAAAGATGTTTTCATTTCCACCTGAAATATCTGTTCCATAAACAATCTCCCCAGCTCAGCTGCGAACAGAATTAGGAGCTTGTTTTAGTATCGTGCCCTTACGTAGGCAGCTGCTGGAGCTGGCCAAGCTCTGCACACCCATCTGATTTAGCTGAACACTGGCCTCCGCTGTGTTTTTTGAACTGTGCGTGGCTATGTTGCTTGTACTCCATTACAGGCTGCCGGGGGAGGCTGTCCTCTCAGGTATGATGCACTGTCTCACCAGGAGAAATGTCCCGAGGAAATGATGTAGGAGTTGTTTTACCCAGTCTAAATCCAATCTCCTATTTTTGGAGAGGTCCCTCATGGATAAATGTGTTTTGTGATATTTTATTAGGTGAAAAGTGCTGACTGTATAAAAAAAATCTTGTTCAGAGGTTGATGATCATCTTTTTTACTCTCCATACTACTTTCCTTGTGAACACATTTAATTATATGAGGCTGTATTCATTGCCTTGCTGCCATTAAAGTGCTCTGCAGTTAAGGTCTAAATACTAAACCAGGCAGATATTCAAGTGTTGTAAAGTTAGTCTAGATTTTTTTGCCAGCAACAGTGCTACGCTGATTTACAGTGTGGGGGGTCTTGCGTGCTCTCTTTATTGAAGTCTCTTTCTTTTTTTTAATGCCCATATTTAAGTGGCTTGAACAGTAAGAATGGATTATTTTAATTGTAGATAACTGACTGATATTGGGAATATTTTTAGTGCAAACTAGAAAACTATTCCCTTGTGGTGAGGGGGGTTATAGCGCTCACTGACTGAAATCCAACTCAAGCTTGCTGTTTAGTATGAAAAATCAATTTTTTTTAATGAACATTTTATTTGTATTTGTTTTCACTTCATTTCATGGAGACAAAAAAAAACCACCACCTCACGAAACTAGAATTTGCTGCCTTTATTCGTACAGAGTACTGCTCCATTACAGCAGCTTTGTGCCACGACTACCTGTGTGGGAACTTGTGCTCCCCTCTCAGCCTGTGCAGCCCAACAAAGGCTTTGGCTACAGCCGGTAAAATGAAACCAGCGCTTTCTATTCAGAGCTGGTGGATTTGTACATGTGCACATATAAGCTCTCTGTGTATTTTATAACAAGATCAAAAATACATTTTATTTCATTTATTTATTAAATAATATTGGATAAAGCATTTATAATACTTTGAAAGGTTATGCGATACAACATTCAGGACTGTGAAGGGTTGTGTCTTTGGATGAGTCATGAGCTTGTGACTTAAGAAGTGACATAAAATGTCACTTTTTAAACATAAGAAAGCTCTTTCCTGTCCTTTCTACCTCACTCCATCTTCTTCCATATAAAGGGCGAAGGGAAAAGGAGACTGAATAAGGTCATCAGTGGTTTCATTGTGCCATTTTAGATGTGTATCAGACTCTAGCACAGCTACATCATACCATGTTACGAAATGGATAAAGGAACAGTTGTCAGTTCTTAGTAACACTGATTACCTGCAGACTGAAAGCCTGGCTTGTACAGGGCACAAGATCCTTCCCCAAACTTTTTTCTGCATTATATCATTAGCACCAATAATAGCATCTGCAGGGAGTAATTAGTAACACCCAGAGGGGAAGGGAATTCAGCCAGAGGACATCATTATGTCTGGGAAACTAAAGATGCTGTATTGTAAGGTCATGAATAAATTGCTTGAGTTGAGGGTAAAGGAGATGACCAGGAAAAGTACAAAGTTTCCTACTGCTGCTAATATGCTTATGAAGAGAACGTTAATTTCCACTGGAACACCATTAGGGAAATTAGTTTGTTCTGCCAGTTTGTGCTGCTGGATACCATATGTTTACCTTGAGGGAATGTTTGTGGAGAACCACTTTGGGTTAATTGTAAATTTTACAATTAAATAAGTAAATATACAGAACTGTGTCTGTGATCTGCATCAGTGCCCAGACACCGTGTACCGGCACACTGGTGTGCCACATTCAGTATGTACACATAAATATGTACTTTTATGTACTAAGTCCATACCAATCACCTTATCTGGACACGCAGACATTAGGTACAAACAGCACTTGCACTTTTTCTTTCTGATCTGCTTATCGCTACATACATATGGCCCTGCACCATGCCCTTCTTTCCATTTCAAGCCTGCACTGAGCACTCAGCTTGCCCTGCTGCTGGTGACAGGTGCTGCACCTCCAATTCACGGGGCACAAAGAAAGGCAACGAGACGGAGAGAGGGGAGATCAGATACCACGTTAAATATCTAAGGTCAGTTGGAGTCCCATTACAGATTACCAGCAGTTCAAATACATTGCCTTTCACTGCTGTCAGCCCCCCCTAACAATCTGTGCAGGAACAGGGGACGTGCAGCACCTCAGCAGGTTCAACCTCAAGAACACTGGAACCAACCCATCACCAAAGTCTTTATTATGCAAACTTGATGCCAACTTCAATAACAGCCCTGTTAGTCTTCTGCATTGCAGAGGCCTTGAAAAATTGATTTTCTGTTTTGCCACTGACTTCAGTGGAACCAGCCTTTAGCACTCCAAGGCAAATATATTCCTGTAGGTTGTAGTTACTTCTGAAATTCTTAATTTAATGTCCTTGAATAGTCAAACTTTCAGAGAGACCAAGCATGGCTGCAGACTTTGCTGGGTGTTGGTGACCGCTGCTGGGTTATTAACTCCTCTTACAGTCTGGGATTGCATTTTTTTTCCTTATAAAATGTATTTCAGTGATTTAAATATCTGATCCAAAACGTATAGGAGTAAATAAAAGTCTTTTTATTGAATGCAGAAAGAGGATTTTAAAGGAAGTTGGCCCTTGTTTACAGCAGGAATGTATTTTTAACAGAAACAAGCAATCTAGTACTTACTGTTAGGGCAACATTAATCCAGGGAAAACACTTTGTGATGTGGCCAGAGCTTGTTAACACGGTTAACACCTAAGGCAGCGGTGTGTCTTTAAGCTCTACTAATATTGTACAATAATAATTTTTGAGGAAGAAAATCTTCACCTCTGCCTGAACAGAAACAAGACGTATTATTGACTGCCATCCGGCAAGACGTATGCTCTGGCCCTCATGAGTCTATTAATATTTGATGCTGATGGATGTGAGCTGGCAGCCGGAGTTATTAATGGCGTTTGGTTCCCTGGGCCTAACCCTCAATACATAGGGGAGAATTAACAATAACAAGAATTGTGTGCCGAAACCTCTTCTGATACTAGAAGGGTCTATCATTTAGTTTCAGCACCAATTTGTTAATATTTCTGAAGTAATTAACGCTATGAAAGGTCATATAGGTGGTGGTAGTTACATTATTGGCACCGTTCATTTTGATTTAAAGCTGAATTGTAGGGTCCCTGGGACCACAGATACCCACCTGGATCTTTGCTATATGGGGATAATCCTATCAGATACAAATTTCAAACAAGAAAGGACTGACTTCTTTTAGCTTCTGAGCAGCTGTGCTGAGATGTGGGACACCCTGTCTTTGGTTGTACTGAGATGCCATCTTATGGATTTGAGCCCAGGAATACAAAGAAGAGGGCAGGAGCATGCTGCTTTACGTGAGGAGTGGGACATTTACTGCAACTGGCCCTGATCCAACACCTAGTAAAGAGAGTTTTTCGAAAAATTAGGTTTAGAGTCAGACTTGACCCCTGAAATCAGAAGGTAATACATGGGGTAGACATCAGGGATATGTTTTGATGAACTGGACATTCTAAGGGAAAATGTTGAAAGAAACGAAGCACTTCTGAAAGTCTGTGATGTCCATATGGATCACTCTGACATGGAAAATAGAGATGTAAAATACCAAGTTATTTATAGCTAGATTTCTTAATATAGCTTTAACATTTTCAGGGTTATATGTTTGATTAAATTAGCTACTCCTTCCTATCATGTATACCACATCCAGACATTTCACTATTCTCATTAACCTCCTGATCTTAATAGAAAAAAAAGAATAATCAACATAAGAAGCACAGCTGTTGATTAATTTTACTAAATAGGATAGAAATACAAAGTACCATATTGCAAGATTGAAGATTCAATGCACAACATTTAAAATCAGTTTAATAGAATATATAACTCATTAACAACTGGATAGACATATACTGCAGCATTATTCACTTGGGCAGGTGGTGAGAGGGAGGTGGAATTTACATATCTTTAACAGTACCTGAATGCATTTAATTTCATAGGTCATTCTCCCCAGTCAAGTTCAAAATGTTAATAACGGGGTGTGCATTTATAATTAATAAAATCTTAGAGCCAGTGCTATAGTTCAAGTGCATTTTCCTCATATGTAATTAAGAAGTTAAGGATATTTGGCAGTTGTCACTCTGAGAGTTCTGAAGGCCTCGCTTGTCAAGCCCAGAGACAGAAATCTCATTAAGCCAGTTAGTTTCTCTGGTAAGGTTTGTTGCAAGGTAAGGGCGTATAAGGTGTACATCCAAAATGACTAACCTGTGAGTCCACAAAATAGAGTCTATTCCAGTAAATGCCAAAACTCAAAGGCGTTTTGAGTGAGGAAGAAACATCCTGATGCTTAGCTTGTATATGGCACCTTTTCTTTGACGTACCCAAATTATTCTGTCTGACTGCCCTCTGTGCAGAGTAGGTGTACAGAAAAGGAGTGAATCCACACCAGCTTGTCATGCACATGGCCAGGGCAAACCTTGCATCACATGAGCCAACTCACAGTCACAGAGCCAGCTGAAGAGCTGGAAATCCTGGTTCTCGTTCCGCCTGTGGCCCAGATGCTGTCTTAGTTCATCAGGTTCCCAAGGGAATATGTTAGCTCCACATCACTCTGTTCTTCTTTCCTTTTCAAAGGAATTTTCCTTTACTTCTAGATCACCAGTTCAAATCCAGGTAAGGTCAGTTGTCATAGAAATTACAGCAGTACCAGCACTCCTGCGCTGTACTTGAAATGAGTTGGGAGTTTCGTTCACACAAGATACAGCTTTCTAGGTGGCACTAATTGGCTGTCTAATTGTCACACACAGGAGAAAGGCAGACGATTGATTAGGCGTGGAGACTGAATGCCCCTCTGCCATCCCGCTCAGCTGTGGGTTCCTGTAGCTCATTCTGTAGGCATGCTGGCAGGGTAATGAGGGGCAGCGTGCTTGGATTTTCTGGCTGTCAAGACAGCACCTTTTACAGCCAGGCCTTTTCAGAGGAACTTGTTTTACTCCACCAAGGTCAAAGATAGCATCTTTTGCAAACACTGCTTTCACTCAAAAGTCAGGGGCTTGTAGGATTTACTTCTCAATGGTACCTACCTTAACCATTTCTCCCCCCTAAACCGAAGTTTTTACTATAAAATAGGAAGAGTCCTACTGGTGCTAGGCAGAACAACAGGCATATGAGGGTTTATGGTGCTCAAAATCTGGTCATATTTCCTTTTACTGTCTCAGTGTCTGGTACTGTGATATACAGGCTCCTGGAGGTACTTGCCATGGCATAGGGAAGCTGACATTTTGTGCATTTATCTCCTGATAAATGGATGCTCCTATCACACAGTGAAGCCTCTCACCTGCAAAAATACATTTTGACCAATATCTTTTCCCTTGAGCTATGATATAGGTCACACTGTGCAATGTAGTTACTATTTAACTTTGGAGTAGGATAGCTTTCCCTGACATACGATTAAATTATTACAGTTTGACTCACTGAAGAAGTAAATTTAGGAGCTAATTTGTGATGTGAAAGTCAAGACTACACGTAGAAGAAAACGGAGTAAAAATACTGTATATACGCTAACATATGTTGACCAGACTGTGGGACTTACTGTATAGGTTTAAAGGGATTGTGCTCACATTTTATTTCCCTTATTGCATCACATGAACAACAGTAGTAAAGAAAAGTGCCTTTCAGCCACACAAGCTAATCAGTGCATACAGTGTGCCATAATTTACTGTTGAAGTATTGTATAGTTCTGTAATATACAAGTATTTACCCTCCTCTTCCTAGCTTTCCCAACACCTAAAGGACAGCATCAGGAAATAGGACAGAGACTGTCTGTTTCTGTGTTTTGCTCTCTGTGTCTCCTCTCTCTGTTGTACACATCACTCCTTGTTCAGCATTCTTCCCAAAGTCACCATCTCATGCAAATTAACTGAAAACAAATGCAGGTACCAGCTATGCATCAAGAAGGTCTAATGCACCTGCCATGCAGTTTTCCTCTCTGCCAGTCTGTGGAAGATGAGCACGCAGGATATCCTTTAGTTTTTTAACAACCGTGTTCTTAGAATATATTTTCCAAGAACTGCAGAGCAATCTTTGCACAGTTTCAGACTGTATATTTTGTGATTAGTGTTTCATAAGTGATGTTTTGCGTAATGATCTAACATCTGTTCTAGGAGGTTTGTTTTTGTAACTTACACACCTCCTGCTGAATGAACGCCAGAAACTTGTCCCTTTCCTCCAAGTCAATCAAAGCACTAATTGCATCATAATCACGGGAAGCAGCAGTGACTGCTCGAGAGCTGAAGACTCAGCAATCAACTCATAACACTCTGCTCACTGTTTCGAAGGAGAAAGCCTCCCTATGCAGAGATGGGAATTTCCTACAATTCAGATTTCTTTAGCTGACTCTGTCTTTTTTTTTTGGTTTGCAGGGAGATGACTGCACCATTACCTGCATGGCAGGAACCTATGGTACCAATTGCTCATCAGTTTGTAATTGCAAAAATGATGGCGCGTGTTCCCCCGTGGATGGTCTATGCATTTGCAAAGAAGGTAAACAACATTCAGATTTAATAGTCGTCTACAATTTGGCATCAAGGCTTCTCCCCTTTTAACATGGCACAGCTGTGCAGTCAGTAACTCCACTATCTATTCGTGCCTGTTGGTAATTCAACGGTCTGCCCAAGTATCAAAACTCAACAGGGGCTTGACTGTATGTTTTGTCTCTGCCCTGAACAGGGGCCAGACTTAACCGCTGTGCTGCAAGAACAGACCCCGGAACGAAGTGTGCTTGCAGAACCACAGCTCCATTCTAACAGAAATATGAAACAAACCCCAAACTGGGCTTTTTGGGTGGTCTTTCTTTCTTTTTATTTTTTTTTTCCTTTTTCTGTCCCTTTAATACCCCATTTCTCCAGGACTCAACGGCCTTAGTTCTCCCTTCCATGCCTGGAGTAACACAACTGGGCAAAGGAGCAGAGGCAGCCTCCTGCGCGTCCTTCCTTTAGCCCGTTGCGCTGTCAGTGGGGTGAGCCTGTCTTGTTGTCATCCTCTGGTGACAACTTCCACTGTGACAACTCAGCCATGTGCAGTTGTCCTCTGTCTCCTGAGCCAGCGTGGGGCTGGAGAATGTAGCTGTCCCTTGTCTGGAAAACAAGAAGTCTTTTGCCTGCCCTGGAAACTGTGTACATGACTCACCTATTTTTGTCCTTCATATATGCCCAGAATTCCCATATGTGCTTGGTTGTAAGCATAACTCATATACCCAGTAATCACTTGAGAAATCTTGTGCACTCCATAACGTGATGTTTCGTATGTTCCCTGTGTAGTGGTGCTTTCCCCCAGAATACCAACATGAGTTATCCCTGTATGGCATGCATAAGCCCTAAAACAGAAGTGAGGCAAATAACAATAAAATCTGGCATTTCAAACATGAATTAATGAATCACTGTAGAACCCCATTTAATGAGGGTGTATAAACCGTGAGTTACTGCTCAACTCCATTACATACAGCTGCAGCGTAATGAAAGCCATTGTGCGGCTGGTAGTTAAGATTTGAGCCTTAATGGTTAGAAATTATGGCCTTGGTCTTCTTTTTTTTTTTTTTTTTTTGTGTGTGTGTGTGTGTAATAGCTTCTTTATATTAAAGATCCTTCTCAAAAAATATGAGGTAAGAAACAGGCGGCATCAAATAGCAAGTGTCTTACATTCAGCAGGTCTTCAGCAGATGTTGCTGCACTCTCTTGCTGTCTGAGCAGTTCCCAGAGAGGCATCTGACACCTTAATGTGGCAAACAGCCAACACAGTGACACCTATACCACCCTTCTCCACCTATAGATGCTGACAGAGGAAGCTGGTAGTTCATAATTAAAGGGCCAATCTTTGACCCCAAGATTGGTGTCTTTATTTACACCAAGATCAGGACGAAAATGGTTCTAGAATCGAAGAGCTGCAGTTTGCATGCTGCCTTTCTTGCTGTCTCCACCTTGTTGTGCTGTGCAAGAAAAGGGCAGACCATTAGATCTGTCTAGAAAACATGCACGACACACCTTTGCAGGACGTTTTAACTCTCCTGAGGTAAATATTATAACAGATAGCTGTAGTCCTGCATTATTTTTTTCTGTGAAAACATCCCAAATATGGTTTCTTTCGCATTTTTCTTCAGGGTGGCAAGGAATGGATTGCTCTATTCCATGTTCAAGTGGAAGTTGGGGTCTTAACTGTAACCAGACATGCTATTGCACAAATGGAGCTGCCTGCAGGCCAGCTGATGGCTTTTGTCTCTGCTCACCTGGATGGCAAGGGGAGTACTGTGACCAGCCCTGTCCCGTAAGTATGACTGGGATGGTCTTGCATCCCCTTTTAAAGCATAGCCAGCATAGCTCCTCTAAACATACAGTAGGACAGTATCTCATTTTGTCCATGGATACCTGAAGGAAATCATGTATAAAAAACAGATTAGGGTTCTAGCAATCAAGTACATGTTTTCTGTTTTGCACTGTATTTTATCAGAGCTATTGCAATGCTATCTGCATTTTCTTGAGCATCATTTTTTAAAGAGATTCCTCATTTGGTTCTATATAGAAATGTTAGGCACTGAGTTATTTCTATCTTCTCTGTATGTTAATTTTAAAAATGCGACTCAGCATTAAGAGGGACGTGATAGATGATTTTGCACATTTTCGGACAAAAAACTGATTACTGAGAGACTTTTTTATTTATATTTTTGGAAGGATGGAACATATGGTCTTAATTGCAGTGAACGTTGTGATTGTAGCCATGCAGATGGGTGCGATCCTGTCACCGGTTACTGCTGCTGTCTTGCTGGCTGGACAGGTAAAATTAGGAATTAACTATGTAAAACTTGGGATTTGTTTGTTTGTTTGTTTGTTTGTCTTTTGCTATTGCATCAGTTATAGCACCGGACTTCTGACTGCAAACTTTTAGATAATAGATTGAGACAAGATCAGCTGAACTTGCCCACATTTAAATCACTCATGCTGGTGACAAAAATTGGCATTCATTAAATTTATATTCAAATTAGTTGAAGATAGCTCCAAAGCTGCAGCCAGATGTTAGCCTTCTGTAAAAAGAATCCTCAGGAGGGATGCAGATCATCTGGTAATCCTGCAGCATTTTTCTCCTTGAATGGCCCTTTCCATCGGGGTGCAGCTGTGCTACAGTGAATCCTCTGGCCATCATACATGGGGATGCAGGTACGTGTCTTCTGGATGCTGGGAGTCGTTACAGCTGCTCCATCATACAAAACCAGGTTTGTCACAAACTGTTGTCTGTATGCTCTTCCATTTTCCCATGCTTCTTATCACACAGAAGGATGGTTATGGAGAGCAGATTAGCGCTGGTTTGACAAAGAGCTCTCATGGTTACACAGATGCAGAGAGAAATATTCAGTGAAGTCTGAAAGTCCAGGCTGGTGATCTCAGTACAATCAGACCTGCACTTGACTCCATACTGATATGTCTTTTTGCCAGCTTTTGACAGCTAACATAGCAGCGCTGGAGGACAAGTTATTGACCCAACCAGTATTTCACACTTAGCTGCCTAAAATACTGGTTAATCTCCCTCAGCTCTCTGTAGAGGCCCTGGAGGGAAATTAGCTTATATTCTCGCCTATATCTGCAGAGCCACCAGCAGCACTGACAATCAAAATACATTGGTATTAACAGCAATTCATTTGGAAAATGTAATTGTTTTTCAAACTAGTACAAGTTGAAAGATGTGCGTAGCAAGGCACGCTGATCAGGCAGCCGACATTGGGGATACTATTACCTTAACCCTTCATTTATGCCTTAAAATAATGCATGCCTTGTATTTCTAATGGAGAGAACATACCACTGCAGCCCAGCTCTTAGAAGAATGAAGCAAAAGCAATGAAATTATATCTTATACTTTATGGAAAACATCTTTTTAGAATTAAATAAAATGCAAAAATAATAATTTATACACACATTACTTACATCAGAGTTACTTTACAAAGGTATTGGGCATGCATCCCTGAGAAGTGTTTTTTTTCCCACGTGAGAATCCATTTCATAAGCTCACTACTACCCACTCTGGCTTGTGTTCTTCACTCACTGGACTGCATTCATCACTCTTTGAGTCTCTTTACCATCAATATATCCATCCATCAAGCTTTAAAACTCTACTGTGCATTATTGATGCCCATCAGAAGAACACTTGATAGGTTTTCCTGTAGTCATTGTGAGTTTTTTTCAAGGGACAAAATGGTTTTTAAAAGTACAGTAAATTAATATATATATATATATATTTACTCTAAAGGTTTATTACACACCTTTCTGTATATACCGTTTCACAGGAAAGTGCAGAAAATGCACTTTACAGACTGAAGGTGTAGCTTTTTCTCAAAGGCATTTGAAGCAAATACTTCATACTTTCACAAGGACGTGCACGTCTGTAAATGTACATCAAGTGCAGATACAAATTACTCCAACTAAAAGTAAGAATAATTTCTGTGGTATCTCCCTCTTTTTAATTTCTGTATAGGGTGAGGTAAATGTATATTAACTTGCAGGACACTTAGTACAAATTAAGCTCTTTGTTCTTCAATATGTCTCTGCAGTTCTGGAGCTCCCTTCTTCAGGATCACATTTCTGGGAGAAAAATATTATATTAGTATTTGAGACCAGGCTTCAGCTGAGATGTTGACAGGACCATGTAAGGTGTGCACTGGAAATACTGATAGACAGACAGAGCCAACATGTGTTTTGTCAATTCTGCTCTCAATGTTTTTTCCACTTGGCTTAGCACCAGACACAAGGATAAATTCTGCTCAGACTAGTTTGAAAGTATGTAATTTAAGAAACTCTTCAGCTAGATAATTATATTTTCATATTAAGGAGTATGGCATCGGTAAAAGATTAATCTTATCTCTAGTTGTTGTGAACTGGGCCATGATGTGTATTGCAGTGCATTTTATAAATATGATGTGATAAATAATTCAGGCTTAAATTTGTGCTTTCTGAGTTTGGTACTAATTAGGCATGGCTTGAAAAAGATCAGAAAAGTTCAGGATCGTGGAACATCTGAAGGTTTTCCTACCCACTCACACCAGACAGAGAATACACGAGGTTTTCTGATCCTAACAGCCACAAAACTTCATCTGAAACAGCATATTCTGTATGTTCATCCCACATGTGGGACTCCCCGCCTTGATGTCAGTGTTCTGTGTAGAGATCAAGGGGAAGATTGAGCCCATTTTCTTTAAAGTAGTTTTCAAGATGTTACTGATATAAACCTTCAGAAACTGATAGACGGCAGGAGCATGGAAGAAGACTGGGAAAAGAAGAAAAAAGGTAAGGAAAGAGTAGCATACAATATAAGTTAATAGCAGTCTACCATCCTTTTATTATGTTGTGACTGCCACCCATCAAGAGTCTATTATTCAGGGCTATGCTCTCCCACCTTTCCATGTGTACCAGCTGAGAAAAGGTAATTTTCAGGAGCAGAGCATACTTGGCAGAGGGGAAGATGATGAAGAGAATCCCACGTATCAGTCAGGAGATTACAAAGCTGTACAGACCAGCTGTATGCATGAATAAGCACACTGGCAACAAGCTGCTTAGACATGCATCTACAGTTTCCATTAAGTTCAGTGGGGAATTGCACATGTGCAGCCAAAGGCAGAAGTTAGACCCTGAGACAGATCAGATCTGAAGATGATTGCACCCTGTTGTTATAGCTGAAAATTACCCAACCAGGTACACAGGCACATTGTGTCGCCAGCAGCTTTGTAGATAGCAGGAAAACTGTAACCTTTTTACTTAAAAGACCAAAGCCACATTGGCAAAAGGCTCTCATGTGGTACAAGCACAGTGAGACTTGTTCAAGTGTGGGCCGAAATCAGATCTGACCTGCTGACACGATGTGGAGCTGGCTTTGAATCCATATGAAGAAAATGTCAGTTGCAAATAAAAATAAGGGCCTAGCCTTGCACTGAATGGAGTTCTTGAGCTTGCACATGCTTAACATATAAATAGTATCCTTGAAATTAGAAGAAGATGTCTTCATGTCTATTGCCATGTTAAAAAGGAAAAGCGTAGCCGCCAGCAGGATCGAGTCTTGTCTGATTAGACTGATTGCTTTCTAAAGATTAACAAGGGTCTCTCCACCCTGGATCTGCTATGCATTTTAGATACATATCGCTTTTGTGCTTGCAGCTGTGTATGTCTGTGTGTACGTGTGCACATAGATACATTACAGCTACCAGTCATTTGCGTGAGAGGTGCTATTTTGTGTACGTTCAGGTTAAAATGAAAATGCTTGAAAATGGAGTGCTTCAGTGCTAATTGCATTTGCTTAATTAGGGATCTCGCACACACTGTATCCTCGGAGAGAACGCAAGTGCAGAAAAGCTGCATGGTGGAGCGTTTCCTGGAAGTCCTTTGGAAGCAAGCAGGTCCTAGGGAAGCAGCCATGAGCCTCATCTCGCCCAGGTGAAACTCCTGCCCTGGATGCTCAGTGACACTGCTAGGCTCACAAATTTTAGCCAGGCTCCTCTCACTTAATAAATGACCTGACACTGGACAGAAGAGGGCCATCTACCTGGGTAGCCTTGCTCTGGAAGCACTGCTGCAGCTGAGCCAGCTGGGTTTTGCAAGCTGCACTGCATACCCCAACAGCCCGTCCCTTATTCCTCAAGGTGGCTGCTGATTGCATGTTTCTTACCAGAAATGTCATCCTTACAGATACTGGAACCAATACTACTACACAGCCTTTAGTTGGTTCGCTCAGTACAGCTCCCCCATAACTGAATTATTCATAGCTGCTGCTCTGTCCTCTACTTTCTGGAGGTGCTCGCTTTGTGCTTGACGTGGGCCAAGTTCGCAGGACTCTGGGAAACCAGAGGCAGCCGCTGCTCATCCTGACTCTAAGACCCATGTCCATTCGTTTTCACAGTCAGACATCCCACCTGCAAACAGATTACAGAAAGACAAGCCACAGGCCTGGCTGGTACTCACAGCAAGCTCATTTCCTCCCTGTAACAAGTCAATGTGCTTCAAGTTAATTGTGGCAGCGTGTATTTTGTTAACCTTTTAGATATTACAGTGGGATTAAACAGAAAGTGATCTACAGGGGGATGTATTCCATTCCTGTAAATGTTAAGGTCAGTTAAAATCCTGTTTATCTGAATTCCTTTAATCTGAAATGCTGTCTTATCTGAATCTTGGTTTTGTCTTTCGTTTTTTGTATCGCTGTCTGCTTTCTGTAGCGTGCTGTCGTCATGATGCTATCTCAATTATCGCACTGAACTGCTAAACTCTGTGGCTTTTCTGAACATCCAAAGCCAAAGTTTATTCAGTAGGTTTCAATATCCCCCAATGCATGAGGAAAATAAGACATTATTGTAGAGGTAAGATGGAAGGTAAAGGTATGTACATCCCACAGCTGATTATAAAAGAACCCTTCATAGGTTCAACCCTTCTTAATTAATCAGAACGGCAAATAAAAGTCTGAAAATTGTATGTGGTGGTAGAGGAAGAGCCATTTTGTTACCATGTTGGTTATTTTCACCTTCAAACTTCGTTCATGTCTCCTAAGAGCAGCCTCCCTCTTTGCCGCAACATACACAAAGTCAAAATATCTATTTCACTGTCCTTTACAACCTCTGTACCTTCCATACATTGCCAGCAACATAAACTCTAATTGTCTCTTATCATGTCCAGAAATAGTGTACAGTGGTTGTGGTAGTCTCAGGTTGTAGGGATTTCTACATGCGATTGTATAGGCGAGTTAATGGGGTCAGGAAACGTAGGCTGGTCACAGATAAGGTGAGCTTTGAGGAATGAGACTTCACATTTGAGAGAATTTGTAGGCTGCGAGTGACATCTGCACTGTCACTCAAACACAGAAGCATGTTTCTTCCCTCCCGTGGACACATTAATTCAGGAAAACTGATAAGCCTTTTACTCAAGGGAAGGCCTTTTTGAATTTTAAAGAAACACTGACCACTTTGACGGTGAGCTCTAAGGTATTTTTAACTTCACTCTTCCTGAGTTCTTTCCAAGAAAGTGATCTTTCAAGAAAAAAAATAACTTTCCATTTAGCTTTCCATAAAATATATTTTGTTTTTATTAAGATGACTTTTCCTCAGTTGCAGCAGTATTTAGTTTATGATTTTAGAGCCAGATCCTCTCCACAGCTGTACTAGTCTGAAGCCAAAATAATTGTATTGTCATTAATAGATCTACTCCAGCGTATACTCATATAATTGGCAGCTGATTTTTCTGTACATCTTTAAAACATCTTTCTCTTTTTAAAAAAGAGAAAATCTAGGACTTATTTTTATGTACCTGCAGGTTTATGGTTGACCAGGTCCATGGTATGTCGGAGTTAATAATGCTGTGGGTTGGCTTTGTTTTTTAAACGGACTGTTTCATGCTCTCTCGGGTTGTAATAAATACTAAGCCTAAAATACCAAAATGGAGCTATAGTAAGTTCCTATTAAACATGCATTTTCTAGATGTCTAATCCCATTATCTAAACCATATTTTGCACTTATCACTTTTGGCAGTCTTATCCCAGATTTTTAAATTAATAATTTATTTCTGTGATTATCCTGTATCCTTACATTAGCTTTAAGCAGACAGAAAAACTAGAAATGTTAAGAGTCAGTCTAAAACGATGCATTTTAGTCTCTCTTCTGGCCTCTGCCTTTCAAAAGTGAAAATCTTTTCCATATGAAAAGGTATACTTACTCTATGGGTTTGACAAGTGTCCTTTAGCCTATGAATGTAACATAAGCTTATTAGAAATTAGCTTTAATTTTTCATTGACTTAATTTCAAGTGAGTTGATAAGATTTTTATGTCAGGCTGTGCTTAAAAATTCTCTCTTTGACAGGAACCTTTAAGTATGGTTCCTGCTGATATAGGGCTAATTTTCAAAAATATGAATTATGAAGTTATATCAAAGACATCACTGATGTCCTGACATTAATTATGTCTGTGCTTTCCTTGGCAGATATCTAGTAGGCTCCGGATTCTCATCTAAGGGGGGGTTTAGCTGTGTTTGTCCTGTGCCAGTTTTAGTATATATTTCACCTTTCATGAAATCCATTGGATTTTTGCCACTCATTCAGTGGGTGTTGGATCAGACCCTTAGACTATAATTAGAATCTGCAGTAAGCCTACTGCTAAACATAAGCATGCATGCAAATGATTGCAGTATTTGTCTTATAAATACAGAAGAGATACGAGTTCACTTATCTTCGTATTTATTTTTGGTTTTATTTTCACTTATTAAAGGACAGCTTTTAAAATTGTATGAAAAGATATAGCTTGGATGGCATCCTGGATTATGCTAATTTAATGGGTTCTGAAAAATGAAATTTGATGCTAGAGATATTCAACTATTTTCCATGTTAATATGGAGGCATTCTATATATAAGCTTGGCTGTGTGTACAATACGTTCACCTATAAATAAATGTGGGCGAGAAGCAGTGAAAAAATTATTTGTGAACATTTCAGCAGACTAAATACTGAATGCTAGCATGCAGTGTGTGAAGGAAGAAAAGGAAAGATAATTCATTAAACAGCCAGTGAGCTGAAATGTTGTATATATATGTTACTGGTGAAAAGTGTTCTCAGTGACAAATGTTGTAAATATCTTCCTTCCCCTTCTGCACAAAGCAGAAAAGGTTGAATTTCACTCAGTGTTATTAAACACAACATTCTTCACATGTTCTGTTGTACAACAGCTCTTGCTAAGCTGCATCCTTACCTCATGGCTCAGGGGCTGGAACATTTAAAAGTCAGGAAAACAATACATTTTTTCCCACTTAAAGATTCCTGTCTCCTTTTTTACCTGCTGATGGTCTGCTTGGATCTTGCCCAGGTTCCTGTTCCTTCCTGGCCTGAAATCTTGTCCAGAGTTTGAGAATTAGTAGGAAGAAAGCATCCTAAAGATGAAGGAAGAGTGGGTAGGGCTTGACTCCTGTTGGTACGGTTTCCTCCAGGATCCATCCTTTGTTAGCAGCAACTTTTCTTCCTGCAGTAGTGCACCCTGGGGAATATCCTGTAGCAAAGGGAACCAGATGATCCTTAATTTTAGCAAACATTTTGACTTACTCAATTTCTTGCGAGGTAGGTCTCTTGCCTCAAAAGCTTTTATTGCATAAATTCCCTGAGTTGGATGATTCATATCTGGAGTTTTCTCTAGATAATTAAAAATAGGGGTAGGATTAGTGCTCCACAGAGGTGCATTAGGCTGTAAGTATATTACTTTCAGAAAAACACTTACATTAATGGGTGCATAAATCGCCTATGCAATGATGAGAAAAGAGACAATTTAGAATATTTCACTGACTGCAGGGAAAGGCTTATTCTTCATTATTTAGGACCAGATTGTCGAGCTTTCATTTAGACTGATGGGCTGTTGCACACAGGAGTTGCCCCACTGAAGCTCACCAGTGAACAATGCTTAGCAAGGTAAATAAGGGCTCCACAACTTCAATCTGAAAAAATAAAAATAAAAAATTTACAGTTAGAAAAGCATTTTAAGAACACCACAAAAGTTCACAGATGATGTTGCCGCTGTTATCTCTGTTGAATAGTTTCACTATATAAAAACAAAAATAGCTTGTTTGCAGACTGGATGAGCAGCCATCAATTCCTAATGTTTCCATTTAATTTTATGGGAGATCCCTTTATGTTTTCTTCTATCTGCTACCGTCCCCAAACAGATTTTCTAGTTCTTCAGCATCCTTAAAGCTGAGTTGTCATGAATTGTGCTGTGGGGTTTGCCTCAGGTAGGAATAAATATCACAATGAAAAAAAAATGATAGAAGAGCATCAAGGATTCTTTATGAACTCTCGTACATATGCTATCATAACACCTTCTGAACAGCTGATCCAGAGCTAATCAGACATTTATTTCTTATGCCCTTATTGAATTTTCTTTTACTTTTTATAGACTGAAGCAGCAAAGGATTCACTTATGAAAGCATGCTGATCTAATCTCAAATACAAAGCTGATTTAAATAGAATTTATAGATGAAACATAAACGTAACAGCAATAAGAGTACTGGGGAAAGAGGAGAGAATAAGGTTAAACAAAAGGTGAACACATGAATATAGAAATCAGCATCAGAAGTAAATGCACAAATTAGGAGGCCAAGGTGAGACTTGCAGGGGACCTCAGTGGATTCTGGCTCTGGAATGACCGCTGTGTGCCTAGGACCCAGGGCTTATCTGCGAGAGGTGATACAGCCACCAAAGGGTCTCTGCAGGTGGCACTGACCTGCACGACGGAGAGAGGAGGGACTGCATTGCGTGAAGGAGCAGTCAACTCTTGAGATCCCATTCAGGGATGCATTCCCAGACCTCTTTCAGTACGATCAAGTGCTTACTGCCCTGCCTTCAGCGACTGCCTCTCTAAAATGGCCTCGCCATTACAATCGCAGCTATAATCGTGAGGCTACTTTCTGCTATTGAAGCTGTGTTGCTACTGTTTTGGTTGTGCCGCTGTGTGCTGTGTCAACAGGCAGTCAAACCTCCGTTAAGAGTTAGTGGTGCCAGAGACAAAAGCTACCAGGCATTCCAGATCAACGCCAAGCGTGACTCACCAAACTTGAGGCTTCCACAGTGTTGCCTGCCTAAATCCCATGCCTGTTTGTGCATAAAAAGCAATTCTTTCCAGAGCTATTCAAATGCCAGAGATAAGAGATTATTATGACTTCATGTCATGTTGAAAGACAGGTGGAGGAGAGCACAATGTTTGTGTTGGATTCAAATGTCTGCTGAAATCATTCCTGTCATTGCTAATTGATGTTGCATCTGTCTTTAGATTGTGATTATTGAAAAAAAAAAAGAGCTGAAGTTCTTATTCAGAGAAATAATTACAGTTGTACACTAGTAGATACAAAATTAAAGTACATGGGGGGGATGGGACCAACATCCTATAATTTATCAAATTCCTACATCCCTGGAAAATAATTAGATGCTGGGCAGCATGAAGGCCCTGCTGCAGAGGCTACTGTCAAGGGATAGCACTGGTCAAAAATAGGCCACAAGTTCTCATTTGTTCCTTCCATTTTTGCTCTTCTATTGTGTTTAGAGTATTAGTTTCCAACTATCTAGAGACAAGGCAGACAAACAATGGCAGACTTTATTAAGAGCTGGAGACATAATCCCCAAGCCTGAGTGCAATTGAACAAATAAACTGGAGAGAGAAGAAAGGGAATTCTGCTTGTATCTGGCTTTCCGGAATTTCACCCTCCAAAGTCCTTCAGTGTGATATAGTTACAGACAGCACTAAATCTGCATTACTTTGACAAACTTTCATTGAAGCTATTTAAGATTATTAATGGAAGCAGTATGTGAAGCAGCTCGTCTACAGATGCCTTATATCCTCGCTGTATAGCTGTCAGCTTTTTTTTCCTTTTTCTTTTTCTTGCTTCTCTTCATGCTGGCTATGTGGATGCTAGCTGAAGCTTTCACAGTCCTGGTTGTGTATTTTAATACAAAGAACCGAACTTCTTCTGGTGGAAATTTGTACTGTTTCATGTAAGCCAGACAAATTTTTATCACATCAAGTCACTGGACACACACAACTCCAGCCACTTTGCCTTGGAAGATCACTGCACAGCCCACCTGCTTCTCCACTGGGAGGTCTGCACCAAAGATCTGCAAAATAATCCCAATGTCCCAGAGAGCAGTTCCTTATTTCTTGGTAGTAAACTATCCTGAATGAGCCCATAAGGGGAAGCAGCTTGGAACAGCTCTCCTGTGTAGTTGTTCCTTAAAAGAGTGCAGTCGTGATTGCTCTGGTGGGTAAAGGTCATGTTTTTCACAGCATACACAATGGCAATTCAGGCACTTTGTAGTTTTCCCTGACCATTGTGCATGCAAAGGAAGAAGGTATGGCAGGTGGGAGTTAATTCTGTGTACAGAACAGTCAAAAGCATGGCAGAGGATATCCTACTTGGGAGCAGCCAGTGTTTGCAATACCCCAAATCTACCCCAGGACATGGAGGTTTTGGGGCTCCTGTTTCACAGGCTGGATTAAAAGCCATAGCAGATTCTGCTCTTACCTCGGCTCTGGCTTGCTACATGATGTCCTTTGCCCATGTACAGTGGATAACTATCACTTTTGTAAGTTATGTGAATTTCACTTACATTTCACTCCCAGAATATTGTTTAAGGAGGTCTTGGAAGTGTAATTTCATGCTAGTATCTGCAATTGTGAACTACAGCCTCAGGCAGTAAGATGATTTCTTGGTATCTAGGCAATGGAGTTTATGTATAGAACTGCTTCCTGCAGCTTCAAGGACTTATTCTTCTGGTAGTTGTCTTTCTAATTTCTACATCATGTTTGTCAAACAAAGAATTTGTTCATGAGTTAAGAATCCATAGTTATAACATGAGATGATACGGAGATGTGTCAACTTCAGCTTTTTTTTATATTTCTGGAAATTGAAAACTAATTGCTTATCAGAAATGTTCATCAGCAAGTTCCTAAGCAAAGGTTAAAGTTTTACATTAAGGAGGCTTTCTGCTTCACTATCTCCGATTGTAAAGTAGCTGGGAGGGATAGACTCCCCCTTCATACACTGTCAAGTCAGGGAATTGTAAAATTAAAGTGCTTTTTTTTAGCACAATTCCTTAAGACGTGCACATCCAGATGCAATTTTAACTTCTCATTTACATTAGCAATTCAATGTGAGAAGGAGCCTCCAAAAAATGAAGTCTTCCATGAGAATTGGAGTAATATAAAGTAATAAAAATTGACTGCAGCACCTACTCAGTTGTCTTCTGAAAATTAATAAATAAGTGCTGTAACGGGTATCAGTGTCTTCTAGAAGGTTTCCGTTTTCCCCTTTTACATTTCGTTACAACAATCGGCTTCACAATGACTCATTGCCTTCGTTAGGAGCGGGAAGACATCCCTCATTATTCATTACGAAAGGAAGGACTTTGCTGCTGCAAAGAACAGCCATGGCATTCTAATTCAGCTACCTTTCAAGAGAAGGAAGTCAATGTCATTCTTCCCAAACTTTGCTGAAAGAGACAAGAAATAATGCTGTTTAATTGTCTCCATTTATAAATAGCCCATTCACAATAAGAATTGTATTTTCAGTTCTGCAGTCAGGAGGAAAAGATACACATTTTTCTGCATTTGTGTCGGAATTTAATTTCGGTGAGCTTCTGGTGAGACTTTTAAAACTATAAATGATCACATATATATGCATATATGAAATGCATTTATTTATTTGCCATTTATTGTATTACTTTTTAATTACAGAGTACAGTAGATTTATTACGTAGGTGTGCAGGCAAAGCATTTACTGTTAAAGCAATCCAAGGATAGATTTGATTTCAAAGGGGAGTAGGGAGGGCTGTAGTGAAATTATTGTTTTTCTTGATTTTACTTCTACAGATATTCTTTGTCTCTTTTTGCTCCCCTTTGGTTCAGATGTATTTAAATATTAAGTGATTGAGCTTCTATTATGTTTTTACTGTATTTTAATGTGTTTTTTATTAAGCTTTAAAGCACAGACCAGGCCTCTTTATAAATAAAGCTATGAATGTGTATTACTAAAAACCCCATCTCAAACTGTACTTTTGCCAGGCTTGGTTAAGATTTTCTAGGAAGGGACATTATAATTGTGTGATTAATCTTCAGAAAAGGGAAATTTTAGCTCTGCAGTATTTCTTACTGTATTAGCTTCAGAGATTTATAAAACCAACTTGAAACTGCACTGTAAGTGTGTTTATAATGACTTCTAGCTGATTTAATAATCCTCAAAGTTTGGTGACTGTACAGATCACAGCTTCAGAAATACAGTCCATTACCTGTAGCGTCCAGATGAAGTTATCAGAGGTGTAGGAAATTACTTGGGATTGTATTTCTCCTTGGCGATGCACTAATCCAGCCTCTGGCTGGGGCTCTTCGAGCCCTTGTCTGCATTTATCCCATTATGCAGTGGGGACATGTGCATGGATGATAAAGAACATCTTCATGTTGCAAGTCTAGCTAGGGCAAGCGTATGCCATCAAATCTTGGTGGAGCAGTTGTAAAGCGCCCGGTGTGGTAATGTTGTTAGGAAAATTTTCGAGCCAGCCTGTGATTGTTTTTTTCTGTTGTTATCAGCATCTCAGTGTGCTCCCGCTAATGCCACTCCCTGCAGCTGGCAGTGCTTAATGTCTCTCTTAGCTCATGATCCTGCAAACCTTTTTCAATCCAAGGAGCCCTTGATCATGCAAATAGCTCTGCTAATTGCAGATATTGGTGCTGCCTTATCCCAGTGGAGTAAGAATCTCTTGAAGTAGTGGTGTGCAGGATGAAATCCTTAGCTTGCCTTTATACGTGACAAGCCATGGCACGGAGTTGTTTTTGTAAGTCAACAGTTAAAACAAAACCAGTTGAAACAATGCCAGAAGCTTCATGTTAAGCTTTCTGGCTGTGTGTTTCTTCCCGTGTTGCCAGGCTTTGCTTTTCATAATAATAAATATCAAACAACAACCCTGGGAATCCCTGGGAGCTGGATTGGCAGGTCTCAGTCTCCGTTTAACATGCAGATGATCAGCCTATGGCCGCATATGGCCGCTTGCTAGATCAGAACTCGGTTCATTAACACAGAACTCAGAGAGCTCAGGGTGGATGTGGAGCATGTGCATAATAACCCAGAGCCCTGTGCCGTAAGCCAGGAAGTGAGCAAGGCACAACGTAGAGCTGAATTTGTGCATGTTCAAGAATCCACATACTAGACTTTTTTTTTCAGAGCCCTGATTTTTATTTTTTTTCCCAGTCTTCCAGTTCACAACAGCTAAGTAATCAGATTTCAATCAACTGCATATTTCCAGGCCAGTTATTTGAGATCCTTTGCAACTTTAAAGCAATTCCTGACCTTCATCTCTCAGATGACACACAGAGCTTCCTGAAATGGTGCTAAGGATTGCACAGGAGCCCACTGACACCTACAGAATTCACTTCTTCAGCATTTTCTTAATTTTCACTTTATTAAGCAGATAAAAGAATAGCTATTTCTTTTCAGATTCCCTTGTTTGTTCTGTGATGTACTGTGAAGTGTCAATCCACCCATACATTTCTTTGATCAACGAGCAGAGTAAGCTGTGTGAAACCTAACATGCACCTTTCTGTTCTCCAGGCATCCACTGTGACAATATCTGCAGCCAGGGCCGCTGGGGACCAAACTGCTCCATCTCCTGTAACTGTGAGAACGGGGGATCCTGCTCCCCAGAGGACGGCACCTGTGACTGTGCACCCGGATACAGAGGACCCTTGTGCCAGAGAAGTAAGATTTTCCATAGATGTGGTGGCAGCTGCAAAGCAGATGGAAATGCTGTTTTTGTGGCACTGGAGATACAGAGCCACAGGTTTCTGAGCTGCTTTAGCTCATGACTTGCTTAGCATAAAAGCCAAAAAAATTCTTCTTGACCAAGAAGTCAAGACTGTGCTGTGTAGAGTGTGGCCTTCTGTTTCTTCTGGCCTTCCACAGTTCTTAGAGGTCACAGGTGACCTGAAAGAAGGAGCAACGATTTAGCATACCAAACTTGGCAAGATTTGTGCAAGATCTGGTTTACAGTTATGACACAGTAAACTGTAGGATACCTGCTAAGTAGAGTCAGCTCTGGCCCATCACATAATGACAAGTAGATGAGTGTTGGCTATCAAAATAACAAGGCAATGTTTTCTTATATGCCAGAAAAAGAAACACAGCAGCCCGAAATAGCTCCCGTCTGATGCTCTGCTGCTACATATTAAAATGTGTCAAGGAGATAAAAATCCTCTCATTTGCTTTATCTGGGAAGCTGCACTTGCCCCTGAGGGACCCTTATTCACTGATCCAAACCAATGCAACCTTCTTCCTATGCAAACAAGAAATGGATTTGTCTTTCTTTTTTGCAGCAGCCCTTGTTCTTCCGGTAAAACATTCTCCATGCCCAGTTCATATATCCCTACTGATTTCACCAGTTACACTTGACACTAGCACACACTCATCTCTAAAAATAATTTGTGGCTGACAGTTTTTATTTAAAGCCATTATTACGCTGACCTCTAGCACTGCTGTAGTTAATGGCCTATAAGCATTTCCATTATAAACCCCAATTTCCAGGTGCTTCAGCATATCTATATAGCTGTAAAACCTCTCTCCAAGGCTGAAATGTGGTGCTCAGAGCTTCTGGGAATTGGGGAAGAAATTGTTTTACAAATTTGAAACCCTAAGAGTACAAAACCTCCAGAAGTTAATAGTTTCTGGCCTTTCTGAGATGAAAAAAAAACAGCTTAGTTTTATCAGCTCATGGCATGTAGTCTACAAGAGGCAAACCGTGTCCCCAGCTTGCAACTCCAGTAATCAGGCTGTTCCTGGAGGACATTTGCTAAGAACTTAATGAAGAGAAATTCTCATTCCCTCTGGGGTGACAGCAGTGGAGTTCTCTGGATGCTTCTGCTCTCTGCATTGCTGAAATGCCCCTCCGTGAAGATACAGCCAGGGAATTCAGCTTGTTCCCACCTTGTCTGCTGGATTTAGACTCCAGACTACCTCATGAAGAGGACATCTCCGTAGGCGAAGGTAGCTTTAGATTGCTAATTTTACTCTCAGAATCATTCCCGTTTCCCTCTTGGAAACTGATTTAGAAGCAGAATTCAGCCCATAAAGGGCAGTACTGAAACTGACACCCCTCCAGCTTGTTCTGTCTGTGTAATCAGGATTACATGAGACACCAGGATGGTTTACTGCTCTTAGACCTGCAAAAACGTCTCCAGGAATGAGCCAGGTTGTTTTATAGCAAGTGCATCATCAACTAACCTGTCAGCCAAGTTCCAGCTGGAAATCTGCAGTAGTGTAAGAACCTGACACCCACTGTGAACATACTGACCAAGAGAAAAATTCTCATTCAGTGAAAAAATAGAGCAGACATGATATAGTAACCACTGAGGCAGAACTGGGTAATAGAGAATCACAGGAGTAAAACCAAAAACATATAAAGGCATTTTTACTGTTACTTACTGCAATTTCACCTTTTTTTGTGCTTATCTGTAGCAGCGAATGTTTGGACAGCAGATTTTTTTTTTCATTCTACATGTGCTTAGAAGCTACAATGCATGTTTATAAGAGATACTGGGCCCTAATCTTGGCCCTCATGGACATACCTTATGGACAACTTCTGTAATAATTTCAGTCCAAGTTTTAAACAAATTAAGCACACAGTTCATGGCAAGTTTGCTCCGCTATCCAGTGTGATTACTGATGCAAATTAGGTGATCTTGTATGCTGTTGCCATAATTACCATTTTTAGATTCTGTTCATCACTGACGGTTCCTGCTCCTGTAATGGCATGTATAAACCGAAGGTCCTAATTGAACACAGGTATTGCACCTAATGTGTTTAGAAATCAGCTTTTGACATAGTTGCTTAGAAGAAAAACATAGTTTCCTAATGTTCCTTCTTTGATTTCTTAGCTTAATTTGCTAAGGAAATGGTATTCTGAATTTCTGTTGTCTATGTGTGTGAATGCTTCTCTTCCTACCTATCTTAAAAGCTTTGGAAGATGTTATCGGGTATTAACCATATCTGCCAGCAGGACATGAGGCATCAAATGTCTGAAATTCACAGGTTTTGTGAAAGTTTAGCTGGAGAGGGCTAGAGAGACTCGAATTAGTGTCTTGAGAGAGAGAGGGTGCTGCGAGAGCTCATCTGTGTTATAGAATAGCCAAGCACTTACACGATGTAGGATGGTGTGAATGTTTGAACAGTTTTACTCAGAGATGACACTTTATTAGACATGGGATAGTCTAACTGGCTTCATAATTTCTGCTGTTCATGAAACTATGTGACTTTAGAAAACAGAAAATTTATTGGTTTGGGATTTAGACAAAGAGAGAATTCTAAAACTCTTAGCAGTGAGAAATCTTCTGCAAACCTGTGACGGTTTATTTTGTTCTGTCTTCAGTTTGTCCCCCTGGCTTCCATGGACACCACTGCAGCCAGCCATGCCCTCAGTGTGTGCACAGCAGCGGTCCCTGTCACCACGTGTCAGGACACTGTGACTGTTTGCCAGGATTCTTTGGCGCACTCTGCAACCAAGGTACTGAGCCCAGGATCCCCAGATGCCACCATCTTTCCCAAGTTTCTGTGGCTGTGACTCTGCAGTAAGACTGATCACAATGTTTCTGCATTTTTTCCCCTTGTTTCAGCAGTTTAGATCACAAGAATTCTTTACTTCAGAGGCAAAATGCAAATAGGTACTTAGTCACCCTTTTGTAAATGTGATGTGCTCCTGCTTTCATAAATAAAACAGGTCTGCCGCTCTGTGTTGAAATGAATACGGAATGAGACACCTGCTGTAAATATATCAGCCATCCAATGGTTTCATTTTCCTTTTCGCTAAGCCTATCATATCCTAAATGTCGATGACACCTTCACACACTGTTTTTCAGCAGGAGCAGCAGGTATTAGTTAAGGTGCAGGACAGCTCAGTTACAGAAGACCAAACACCAAGTAAATGCATGCAACCTAATGTATACCACTTAGGACCTGACTCTGGGAACAGCAGAAATCACACACATCCAAACACAAGTGTAAGAAACAGAAAAATTGGCAATGAGGCAGTGAAAGAGTTCATTCTCACAGGTTAAGAATAGCTCCAACTCTTCCCAACGTGCCTCACTGTACCTTTTTCTGTACCTTTGAATGTTAGTCCACTTTTAACCATAGGTTCCATTTTCAGTCTTATCCTAAAACTGCTTGCAAAATCATTACAGTATTCTGCAGAGTCTGAGTTATCACATACCACTGGGGGTATTTTCTACACACAAGTTTAAAAGAGATTATTCTTAATGGCTACTGCCCTTGTGAAGTCACTATCCTTGTAAAAATTGAACTGACATTTTTTAATGACCTGCTTTTCAGTAAGTTAGAAATTGCAGACAGTACTTATGCAAAATCATTAAACAGATTAAATGTAACCATGTTTCATTTTCCCTATGCTGTAGAGTCAACTAAACGTTATACCAATTAATTTATTAAAATGAACATATTTCAGTGAATTTGTCCATTTTATGTGAAAAGTTAGCCAGATTTCAAAGCGTAAGCAGGACTAATTATCCTCTTAAGAAAATTCTATTTTATTTTTGCTCAGATGTTCAGCACTTCTGGTTTTACTTTGAAATGTTGATCTATCCAGCAAATTAATTTTAAAATATTCATGTCCTAATTAAAATCAATTTGTGTTGCAGTTTGTCATAATGAGTTAGCATGTAACTTTATTTTGGAGAAAGAAAAATGCTAATTAATATTTTCCATTAGAAAAACGTGAAACAAAGATTTCACTTTTGAATTTTCATCTCCTTGTGCTGTCTCTTTTTCTGGCAGCAGGAATGTTCTCCCATCAGCAGCAGCACATGCATGCAAGGAGCTGTGTAACCTCCAAAATTGTACAAGTTGACATGGTTGTACTAAGGATTCTAAGCAGCACAAAACTAAGCAGCTGTTTTATGAATATCTTTCCCAATCATGTAGCAAGATGGATTGATAATAACATGTTATTGCTGCTGCAACACACCTGACATCCCACAGAGACTTTCAGAGTCCCACTTCAGAGCTTTTATAGCTAATTAACATCGCTGCCTGCATTGTACAATCAAGTTGTTCCTGAAGAAGGCAGTATTAGTCCTTACCTTACAGCTTTGTTTAAAACGTTTGAAGCATTTTGAGAAATGCTTGTATGTGGATCTCACAGCTTTACAAGAGAACAACCATTTTGGCAGGATAGGTTTTGTAATCCTTCTGTGCTGACATCCTGGAGGGCATCATACTATTTCACTAAGACAAGAGGTGCTCACATGGTAGGAACCCCTCTGCTAGCTCTCACTGTGCCAAACTGAAGCATTTCTTTTATAAAATATGACCTGTTACCTTTGTCAGAATCAGTGTTTGGACCACAGATTTGTTAGTATTCCACATTGCAGTGTAAATCAGTCCCTGTTTTAAGTAAGTCTTTTGAGAACTATTTTTTGTACAGATAAAAAATCCAGGCTTCATTTAAGTGATGTTATCTATCTCCATCTTAAAGATGCAATACAAATATTGCACTGAACTGCTCTGTATAGAGCACTGGAAGTGAATAATGGTGCTAGCATATATGAAAACCTGGGCTGACATATCATTTTAGTTTTTGCTCTTTCTGTGATATGAAGCCGTTTCTTTCCTTCTTTCTTTCTCTTTGTGTCCATATATTGTTCTTTTCATTGTGTCGTATAATGTGTTTAGTTTTATCTCTTTTCAGGTAGAGAACTATTCTGTTTAGCACATAATTTGAAAGCCAACTTTATCCACTCCTACAGATAAGTCTGCAGCTAGACTATACACTATTGTTTTCTGCACCATTCTCAGGTTTCTGCCATAGTAAGAGTAGAAGATGGCATATTGTGTAAAAGCAAATGAATCACAGCTCAGGATTTCAATCTGTGGCTGCTTCACAGTCAGGATAGATCGAGGTCACCTGCAGAGACTGCATATGAGAAAGTGAGAGGGACTGAAGTGGTAAACCAGTTGCATAATTCAGGGAAGTGCCTTAATCACTTTTTTGACATCACTATTATTTACCAGGATACAAGCCCAGTTCCATTTGTTACATTCTTTCCAAAGATGGACTGTGGATTTTATCTTGTTTTGAAAATATATTTGTTTTTGTCAGGGAACACAGCCAATAGGAGCACAGAAATTACACATTTCATTCATTACTGAGCAGAGCTTTCCATCAACTTTAAAGTTAAAGATTTCCAATCGTTTGGTGTGAGACTGAAGATATACCTATTAGTTTTATGTCACTGTGCTTAGGCTGCTACAAGATGATTCTGGAAAAAAAAAATCTGAGTTTCTTTTCTTCCAACTTCAGGAACAAGCTAGGTGGGCCAGCAAGAATAGACCCTACTTTCATAAAGATACAGCACAAGTCTAACAACTCTCAGTCAAAAATATATAATCTGTTAAACCTTCATTTGCAACGTAATTGAACACGTACTACAGCAAGGTGAATGGGTGGATAGATGCCTCTAACTATATTAGATTCATTTTCCAGCAGAAAAATATGTTTCAGGATGACTTTTTCATGTTTTTATGCTTGGGAAGTAAGCAAACACAATGGACTTGAATGCTTTCTTCTGCCTCTTCCTTATTTCCAGAAAAATTTTGCCCATTTGTCTTCAGCAAAGAAAAATGTCGTAATTATTTTTCTCTCTAATTGCTAAATGTTAAGTCCTGTGACTTCGTAATATTCATTATGAAGAGCTTTCAGTGAACTGCCTTGTATTTCCACAGTCTGTCCCAGTGGAAAATACGGGAAGAACTGTGATGAGGTCTGCCAGTGCACCGAGAATGGGACGTGCAATCCTATTGATGGATCATGTCAGTGTTTTCCAGGCTGGATAGGGAAGGACTGCTCTCAGAGTAAGCAAAGAGTTAATTTTCCACCTCCACTTTAAAATAACATGTTTTCCTGTTTAGTGTTTTCTGAAAGTTAAAGGCAGATTCTAGGAAAATCCCTGAAGTGTTACAGCAGCCAGTGCCTTACTCTCTTTATAGCTTATTTCTTTTAATTAATCTAAGTTAGCTTTGGCTTAGTTTATGCAGTTGGAATTTGCAGAAGCCGTTACTAGCTTCTATTACAGGAAAGGGAGGTCACAAGCTCTTATCAGAAAAGAAAGCTCCATGCTCCCTTTTAATTTCTAGCTGAATTCCCTTTTATTTATTTTTTGAAATCATTTTCTTTCAGCTATTACATTAGAAATTATTAACCTGTAAATGTTTTCATGTACTGAGCCCATAGAATTGAGAAATTAGGCAGCTGAAATATTTCTATTAAATGTAATTTAATTGTAAAAGTCAATGTGGGCTTGGAGGGATGGAGGATTTCTTCTCAAAAATTGCCCAGGTAGAAGATTGGCATTTGCTGATCCCAAAGTGTCATTTCCTGAGAGCATCCCTTAATTGAAGATAGATCACAGAGGGAAGCAATATCCTATCATTCAGAACTGTTACTTCATATTCAGGATACAACTAGCATATTAGACAGCATTCCAGAGTAAAATATATTAAACTTCAAGTGATAAAGTAGGAATCGGATAAAAACAGACGGCTGTAATTTTGCTTTTATTGTGTGTCTTCCACAGGCAGAATATTGCTGTCACTCAAAAAAAGAAAAAAAAAAAAGACAGAAAGCTGCACAGATTCCTCATTATATTTAGCCATGTAATTGGGAAATGACTGTTAGTTTCTGTTAACCTTGAAAATAGATGAGATTTTCTTACCAAGTGAGGCAGGCCAGTTGAGTAGCAACAACTGCCAGTTTAGAAGGCAGGAGGCAATGGTGATAGCTGCTTGGTATTTTGGACGAACAAAACAGGAACATGCCTGTTTCCACAGTTACCTTCTTGTAAAGAAAGTATAAATCTCCCAACGTGAAGCTGGCCTCACACCAGGCTCCTGCGGACACCTGGCCTGTTGTACTGCAGTCGGCACAGAGCTATTTCGGTCCCACCTCCCTCCGCACCAGTTAACCTGGGATGACCGAGAGATGGAGCCACAAAGGAGATAATTTTAGCTCCAGCTCCAGAGCCAGTTCTGGAGGCATTAAAAGACCCTGCAGCTCTGACTTACAAAGGCTTTTTAAAAATATTTCTGTTTGCTTATAACATGAATACTTTAGGCCAAATCCCGTTCAGCTTTACACTGTGTGAGTTCAGTGACCTTTTGTTTGATTTACGTCATGGCAGGTTTTTTTGCTATTCATTCTGGCTTTAGATATGTCTGTCATATGCCAGAAACTTGCATTTATCGTCAGAATCGGAGCCAATGGCATACATGGAAATAGGCATGGTTTCTGTACTTTCAGGTTTCCTGGGAACCATGCCTTATTAATTCATGTCTTTAATAGGAAGCAATGGAAAGTGCTTTTTAAAGCAAAAATATAGTTGTTATATTGAAGGGTTATCATCATTTTGGATCTTTTAGTCTGGCACTAATAACTGTAACTTACTGCATTCATTTTTGGAGGGAGGCTTAAAATAACTTCTGAAAATGTATTAATATTGTACTTGTAGAAATACATAATAGACCTGGAGATTTTAATTTAATATTATCCCCATCAACAAAAGCAATCTGATTTTGTGGATGGGAATTCATACTGAAAGAAGTTTTCTTTACATTTTTACATAATTTGAGTAGTGCTCTACGCTTCAAATGAATGTGGTAATTTTAGCAGTTGATTGCATAGCAAAAGTAAACCACGAATAGCTGTGCTTTATTATGCAAGAATTCCTGAATATCAAAAAGAAAATTAAATTACCTCCATATCTTAAAACCCTGTCTAAATTGTCTTCACAGATAGCACCAGTAAGGCAGGGAGAGTTGCCAGAGCACTCAGCATAATGTAGTCTTGAGCATCACTGTTTCAGTGGTTCTCAGTGCCCACACATAGCACAGATCTGTTGCTGCCACCTGACCTACATGGAGAAGAAATCACTTGTGCCGGGGTTGGCCTGTGCAGGTTTCCACCTGGCTTTGCAAAGCAGTTGTTGGCTTGGGAGAACCAGTCATGGTCAGGGAATCACTGCTGCAGCGATGCCAAGCTCCTCAATGTGATGTTCTGCCTTTGCTGGTGTCTCACAGGTTTCTCCACAGAACTCTTGTAGTATCATTGGTTTTTTGTCAGCTGACAAACGTTTCTTATTTTCATAGCTTGTCCCACAGGTTTTTGGGGCCCTGATTGCTTTCATTCATGCAACTGCCACAACGGAGCAATGTGCAGCCCTTACGATGGAGAATGTAGATGTACTCATGGTTGGACGGGGCTCTACTGCACTCAGCGTAAGCCGTACAGATACGCTATTTTGTCAGGGAATCTGTCAAAGTATGTGCTGCTACCTCGTGTCTCTTCCAAGTATTGCAGTCTTGGCTGTTAAACCACCTGCTTCGTACTTGTGAATAACTGTGTCACCCTGAGGAAAATGTCCTGAAGCTTTTCGAGGGTTTTTATACTTTTGGCACTCTGTAAAAGAGGAACCAATCATTTAGATTATTGACTCAATGTCAGAATTTGTACAGTCCTTGCCCCTGCTTGTTAAAGCCCCAATATACGTTGTCTGCTCTAGGAAAGTGTCTGAGATTTCTCATCCTACCAAAGCGAAATTATCATTAGTGTACGAAAGAGGAGATCAGATTCTGGAGAGCCTTCTGAGAAGGCCCTTTCACTTGCAAGTAATTAATTGATCTCTGGCCTTTTAGAGAATTTCTGTCTAGCCATCTTCTTTCACTCCTTGAAAATGTAGTTTGTGTACATGGATCAGGTTTTCGTTCTTCTGAAAGGCTTAAGAGGCAGTTCTAAACACTACTGCAAGAAAATTGGCTGCCGTGGTAGCTCTGCATTTAGATCATCAAATAAATGTCTTTAGATATAGAGGCTGAAAATCCTTAGATTTATAGGCCTACCTATTTTGTGCTGTTAACACATCTGGGTTTGTGTTTCAGCTTATTACTTTCCTTATTCTGACTCCCGTCAGGTTGCCCAACTGCTTTTTATGGAAAAAACTGTGCCAATGTCTGTCAGTGTCAGAACGGAGCAGACTGTGACCACATCACTGGCCAGTGCACGTGCAGGACTGGATTTACAGGCAAACAATGTGAGCAAAGTAAGTTGCTGCATGACTTCCTTTTCCGTTCCTCTGTGGGGAGGGTTGGGGGGGGTCAGAATTCTTTGCAGAAACGAACTGAGGCCATGAACTGAGGTGTGGATGTCAGTAACATCGCAACCCCAGGCACCTTACATAATACACAGGGAGAAGAAGGCACCTCTGAAAAGCCAGCCAGTTTGTTTAAGTGTAATGAAATATGGTGAATCCACTACAAATTAGGCCTTTCCATTCCCACTCTAAAGTTAGGTGAGATAAAACCAAGTCACTGCACTCAGTGGATGTAGCCTTCCCAAACCTCTGGTACCTTATTAATGGAAAACCACAAACTGTATCATGCCTTGTTAATGCTGTTGAGAGCAACAGCATTAGGTTTTCCTTGGCATGGAGGAAGACAGAAGGAAGACAGTTCAAAAAACGTCCTTCTGCTCTCAGACTTCTGAGTAATATTGGAGTTTTCTTGCCAAAGCTGTTATGCTATAGATGTGGACCAAATAAAGATTTGTCTTTACAATGAAAACAGGTCAAGGAAACAAAAGTTGTTTGTCATTTTTGGAAGGATTACATTTAACTGGAGTAGCGAGCAAGCGTTTTAACAATGAACTTCAATTACCTTGCAAGGATGCTTGCATATCTTACTTCAATTGTTGTCAATGTCTTGCTGGCATGTTTAGCACACTGTGCCAAATAGCTTCTTTTAAGAACAAAGATTTAAGGTAGTGGAAACTGTATGTGCTGTAGTTGAATAATTACTTTTTTGTCCAGTATAGTAAATCAAAAGAAAATTCTCACACACTTACTTGGATTCTAAATACAGGGTAAAATCCATCTCACCTTACTATTGCATTAATTCCACAGATTTATTTATTTATTTATTTTTGGCAGTGGGTTAATACAGTAACATCCCTGCTAGCTTTGCGAGTGAAAAGCCTGACTTAAAGCTTCTTCACTGAAGCTTACTTTACAGATCTGTGTGCATGCATTAGTACATACAACTAAATTTGTGAACATGTTTTCCATTTACACATACTTACATTCATCCAAGTATGTGTCTCAGGACCAAATTTGCATGTTCATGTGGGGATTACATATGGCACCAGTGTAATTCTGTAAGTGGCCAATTGACTGAATTTGTGTGCTCCTCTACTGCAACCGTGAATAAAATAGGAAAGTAAAAAGTTTCATATAGAACTCTATCATAGTAGATGGTTTTATACAAGAAACAGCATTTATAATCTATAACTTTTGTACAAAGCCTGAGGTTTTATTTTCTATCCAAACTACTAATGTATTCATTTAGTTGCTTTTGTGCTTCTTAATCTAAAAGTATCTTCGCATTAAGACTCCTTCCTCCTCAGAATCCTGCTGGATGGGCAGTCACATCCAGCATGATGAAATGCCTAAACGCAGAGGCCTGCAACCTTAAGTAGGACCTGTAACCTTAAGTAAGTTACAGGTTAATATCAGAATGTGCATTAATTGAAATAATTTTGTTTTTCATAATTTGGGGACCTGCATATGGAAGAAAGAGATACACCTCTAATATGTACAGCAAATCATTATAAAGATGCAGGCTAATGCTCATTATTTAATATCAACATCTGCCTACTGGAAGTTACTTAGAGACTCGCACTGGGGAGGTGTTGTCATGCTGTGCAAAACATTTGTGGTGACACAAAAGAAGTCACATCTTAAAACAAACAACATATTTTTAAGAATCATAGCAAGTGTGCATGCGTTCAATAATTTCTTCTCTATAAAAATAAGTAGGATTTGACAGAAGTTGTTTCTTTCAATTTGATATTGAATATTGCCTCAAGAAATTTAGTAAGCTGCCTACAGATTTATTGTAATAGCCCATCATAGTAATTGTATGAATAAATTTCTCAGTTGGACATTCAATCATTTTGTCTTTGATAGAAATATAAAGGCACAATAGAAATTCCTTCAATGGTAGGAATTCTAATACAAAAGTGGAGCAAATGAAACCATTCAGATGCTCAGTTCTGTAATTCCATCTCCAATGCTATATTAATCCTCTAGCACTAGTGGGAATAAATATGAAAGTATGTAGGATTTGTTTGGTAAAAGTCTATTTTGTTCATATAAAGGTAAGTTAAACTTCTGTTTGCAGTCCCCTTGTGAAAACAATATACAGAGGTGGTGGAGAATGCTTTGCTCTTTCAAGATGTTGTCTACAGCTTCTGAGATCATGCCCTGTTAAATTTTGTATGCCTTTAATATATATCAAGGCTTTTAAAGTGTGTACATATTATAAATTTAATCATTGTGAAGTCTTGTATGACTTTTCCAGAAAGAATGTTCCAGCTCAATAAGTAGTGCCTCAAATTGTACACTAAATACAGTTATTTCCTGCTTAAAAACAGAAATCTAACAGTAGTGTAATGCAAGGTAAACAAGGGAGGCTTTTCTGCTGGCTTCTCCATGTCAAGGATTTCACCCTCTCCTCAAAAAAATCAGGATTCTTTCCAATCTTTTTCTTTGGCTTCCCAGAGTGCTCACCAGGAACATTTGGTTATGGTTGCAAACAACTGTGTGAGTGCATGAATAATGCTACATGTGACCATGTCACAGGTACTTGCTACTGCAGTCCAGGCTTCAAAGGAATCAGATGTGATCAAGGTACAGTGAAATTCTGTTTGTTAAATCTCTCTCTCTCTTCCCCTCCCTCTTTTTTTTTTTTAACAATGATCTACTTGCTTTAAAAGAGTAGTATCTCAAAAATGAAATGTGCAATTCAATTTACAATGTATTATGAATTACTTTTAACAGCGGCTCTCATGATGGAAGAATTAAACCCCTATACTAAAATTAGCCCTGCTCTTGGATCAGAGAGGCACTCAGTGGGAGCAATAATTGGAATTATTATTCTCCTTCTAATTATTATGGTCTTGCTGGCACTGTTTGTGTGGTATCGACGGAAACAGAAGGAGAAGGGCCATGACATGCCAAGTGTATCTTATACTCCAGCCATGAGGATGACTAATACAGATTACTCACTTTCTGGTAAGGGTCTTTTTATGTTAATCAAATACAGACTTGTATTCCTGTATGTTGGAGAAACAGAAGCTTCTGTGATGTATAACGTGCTATTGAGCATCAGAAATAATGACATTTCCGTTCTCACCCTGAATACCATGATCTCTTAACAGGGACAGGAAAGCAAATATAACTTACAACTGATTTAAGGTGCTTTATGCTTGAAATATTACTTACGAGATACTGGCTATACCTAGATATGAAACATGCTTCATAGAATACATAGACTCCCTTTTTAATATATATGTCAGCTGCATTTCTAATGTAGCGCAAAATTTTCCTTTGTGAAACCTTCAGAAAACCTTTTGGTGAGGAATGGGGTTGACTGGGTTGATCATAAGGTTTTATTTTTGTCTGTTGCAGTTTTTGATTTGAGCCCTCCTATTAGTTGTCACTTTCTTCCATGTGCAGACCAATCCCCATCATCAAGACAGCTGATGGGAATTTTCTTCACAGGAGCTGATGAAAGCAGGAGCGCGGAAGAGGGAGGTTCTTTAGTCAGAAAAATGTCATACTGAGATCATATTTCACGCTTCTTTCTATCTTCTGCTACTGGCGTGGAGGCCAGCTTGTCTTGACAGATTGGCTAAACTTTGGGGGATGTGATCTCCTCTTTAATGATGTCTTTCTTCTTCATTCCTCTCTGGCCAATATCATATAGAGTGCCGGGTAGGAGATGGCTTTACTTCCTTCTCGTTTCCTCCAACCTGTCCCCAGTGGGGATCTCCTCAGGGTTTGCTGCCTTCTGACTGCACTTTGCTCCACGTCCCTTTGGATGGCTGCAAGGCTGAAGCTGCAAGTCTGAGTAAAATCCAGCTTCTGCAACAGGCAGAGGTTGACCTAGCATCTGTGGATGCACCTGGAAGGAGCCTCTCAAAGCAGATAGTACTGCAGCTGGCACTTAATCGAGGAGCTTCTGTCATGGCACCATGACTTTGGTCCTTGTACGAGGGGCACGATGTCCTGCGATGGCATATCAAACACATCAGGGGCTGCTGGCTGAAAACTCTGCTGCCTAAACTCATGTTTAGATCACTCAGGCTTATACTAGAGCATTCTTTCTTCTGATAGCTACAAGATGGGGGAAAAAAAATCAGCCTTGGACCTCCTCCGATTGCCTCTTATTTTTCAATTTTAGCTTTGCAGGCTCTTGCTTAAGCTGCCCATTTGGACAAGAAATTTATGAAAGTGTTGCCAGAGAGGGCTCATCTGATCCTTGGCTAGTTGCCAGCGCAATTTGGCCTGAAATTTGTCATTTCAACATCATTTGAAGAGCCAGACCATGAACATGCAAAAGACAACTGTGGCACATCTCAGCAGCAGTGGGGCTCTGAGTTCCAGGAGAGCAGATCACAGCTGCTGGCACAGAAAATTGGTCTGAACTTTTCGGCCATCCATTTCGTTCACAGTGGCACTTTATCCATATATTTACAGACCCTGTTCCACCTAATTTATTTGTGTGCTTTTCTAGTTAATGTATGTGTAACCCAGCATGTTTAAGAGCACAACTTACAAATGTGAAAATAAGGTGTATTGCTGAGGTTGGGAGCTCCTGACTGCAGTAATCGAACCGCTCCTTTCAGACAGGGTTGTTTTTTCTCCATATTTTACCATTAATGGAGGTTTCCCAATCAACCTGATGGCATCCCAGTCTCACACTCTGCAAGAAGCCTGAAGAAAGGCTAATGCTGAGAACGGTTCTTCTCATCCTTCGCAGGTAAGATAGACAGATGACTTTCCTCCTCCAAACAGCGCTGGCTCAGTGGTGCTGCCTGGGCTCCTCTAGAAAGAAATTCAATAATGTTTCCCTCCCCTTCATCTCATTCAGTGATGGGAGTGCTGAGGCTAGGCCTTTTCTTTCTTCTTGCTTTGTGCAGTCCTTGTAGCCATATAAATTTACCACCCAGGTAGCTGTGGCTGAGTGGGGTCAGCCAGCTTTTTCTGGAGGTCACAAGAACAGTGTTCTTCCTGCCTCCCCCTTGACAAACTGTGCTCTCTGAGCTTGCAGAGGAAGACTAAGAAGTCAGAAATCATGCTGCTTCATCTTCATCTCATTATAAAACGTCCACAGGTATCAGCATTGTTTCAAGTTTTGGTCTTTGTTTTAGGAGGACATGTACAAAATCTGCACAAGGGCTTCTGAAAACTCCTGCCAAATTCTCACTGTCCTCCAGTAGCTTGTCCTCCAGAAACTTTCTACCCATCGCTCACCTTCCAGCTTTGGCCTTACCAATGCTGTTTTCAGCCTTTTGCTTCCATCGAGCAGAAAATCAGATGGAGACAAGGTCACAGATAAGAAAGAAAGACTTGTAGCATGGCTGGAAGGCAAGAGCAACACGTGTGTGTATGAGAACGTGTGTATATTTGTGCATTGCACAGGACGCTGAAGGAGAGTAGCAATATTACATAAACGTAGCAGGGATGTCAGTCTTCACCTGGAGTCATGCATGTGGATTAAGGGCACAATGCTATGCAGATGTACTCATGCAATGAATATAATCCAGTGCAAACCCAAGGACCTTGGCTGGGATTTCACCTGAGCAGTGACTGCAAGGTCTAGCCCGATACAGGCTATAACATTGTGGCTAAACCTCCCTTGCTGTTATTTTGCTTGTTTGCTCGTGTTAAGGTAGTGTTGTCATTGTTTCTGAACAGCCACATGTGCAGATCACCAGCTCCTGGAGGCTGTAATTTCTTCTAGCACATTAATTGATTTCTGTAGGATGTTTTTGGTCTTTGTGTCTTCAGCTCTTCTGATGCTGATAATGCATGCATATGTGTGAGAGAGATTATAAGAAAGGGACCCCCCCCCCAGGCAGCCCTTAGACTCTTCTGTGTTTGTGGATGAAGGATGTGGCAACATAACACACATTCTGCCCAGCAGCCAGTGGGAAAGAAAACCACCCATGCTGGGAAAGCTTAACCACAGCACATGGATCTGAGAGCAGGCTTTCCCCAATAAGCCTGAAAGCAAAATGGTGCTCCCCAGCATGGGAACAATATATTGCATCCAACAGAGAATTTTAAAGCACGGGTCGTTTAACTCAAGGACATGGGGACAGAAGGGAAAGCTATGCAGTAGTGCTAGAAAGCAGCAGAGATTTCATTTCAGGACTTGCACAAAGACTTGGCTGTGGGCTGAAGCGATGCTTGAGGTCTTATCAGAGTCGTAATAGACTTTCTGATATGGGTGAATCCTATGCTGAGAGCCAAAATCTAAGCAAAGCTCAATAAAAGGGAGTGTTGTGAGTCCTACGGAGTACTGCAGCCTAGATAAGACCTTTACAGAAATGATCCTACAGATGATGCACAGTAAAAGGTGTCAGAGTGAACACTCCTGCTCAGTCTTCAGCCACCCCACTGACACCCTGTAAGGGTGGAGAAGATCCACACAAAAAACACAGCTCAGAGGAAGACAAAAGCAATTCCATTTTGTAGCTTGAGGTGTCTGGTTTTGTATTTATTGCAGAGTGCTTACTTACTCCCTTTTTTCATGGTTGGTCTTGTGCCCAGTTTCCGTGCTACGCTGTCCTCCTCCCACTGCACGATGTGGATCGTTGCTCTTTGTGTCACTTCACAACCCTGGCACGGAGCAGAAGCTCGGTCTTTCAGGGGATGGAGCGCCCTGGCCTTCCTCCAGGCCTCTAGGGCCTTCCACTGGAGCACAGCCCAAAGCTTGAGGGCTCACAGCAGGGCTCTGTCATCACGGGTCCCTTCACAGGACACATCTCTCCATGTTTACATTGACATAACAACCTTCATGGGTTTTTGTTTTAATTGGTGGTGGTTGTTTTTGTTTTAATTTAAATCGTTCTTTTTATTTTTTTTAGCCACTTAAGTCTTTACCTGCTGTTCCTAGTAGAATAAAATTCTCATCTTTAGGAAGAGGTTTTCTTTTTTTTTTAATTTTTTTTTTTTTACTGGAATAGCTTTAGATTTGAATTTGATGTATTTCCAGCCAGCAGTTATAAGAGCTTCATGAATAAATGTGTGGAAAATGGACTGTGTTATCAAGGTAAATCAACCTGTGTGGGTACTTAAGTATCAACCAAATGGAACTGTGTAGAGGGAGTAATTCTGAGTCTATGGTGCCGCATGCAATGAGGGAAGAAAAGCTTTCTGGTGACGCAGACTTGTGTATGAGCTCAGATTCATTAATTCAGCACCGTGCTAAGTAGCGGGGCAGTCTGGTAGACTTTTCACTCAGCTCATTTCAGGTGCACAACACACGCTACACCCAGATAAGCTGGGTGTGAACTAGTGAAGTGTCAGCTGCCTCTCCCTAAAGTCGGTATGGCCCTCTTATCTCGCAGCAGCAAAGGCAGCGGACCGTACCTCATTTTCTTCAGGCTGGTCCTTCTTGCCTACAGCTGAGAGGGGACACACAGGTAAGGGAAGGGGGAAGGCAGAGCTGAGAGCCAGTGTGACTCAGGCGTGAACGCTCACCTACAAAGCAGAAGGCCACGGGTTGAAGCGTCTGCGTTTAGCTGGGACCGCAGGCTGTGAGAAAGGTGGATGAGCCCTGCTCCTCTGCTGAGCAGTCAGGCCCTCACGAGCAGGTCCAAGGCTGTATGTGAGCAGCTGTGTTTGTGATGGGCATACACCGACTGCCATAATTGGGTTCCAGTCCCAGTTCTCATTTGCAGACCCCCAGGGGTAGCTGATTCTTTTTAAATCTATTGCAAATATCAGCAGGTTATAGTTAGGAGAAATGGCAGAGTCCTGGCAGGCCATGTGGTCTCTGGCTGCAGTGGTGAGCGGAAAGAAGTTAAACTCAAATACTTTAGTGCTGGAATCACACATTGGTCTGAGATAATTTGCAAGCAATAACCTCGGAAAATAACTAGAACTGAAAGGTTCTGCAGTGACCTCAGAAATTGCTCTGCATGTTTCAGCAGAAAAAAAATGCTCGGTCAGATATACATGTGCACGTGCACTTCCCTCCCTCAGCTTTGTGCCTCAGCACTTACGTAATAGACACCCTGCAGATAAAACCACTTATTTGAAACGGGATATTTTGCAGTAAATTAAGCTAAATCTAGATCTCCACAAGATGTCAGCAAAGCAAAGTGCATGTTCACAAGAATGCAAATGCAGGAGCAGAGAAGCAGAGGGCAAGGCAGGGTGGCTGATGGCGGCTGGTGCCCCTCCCGCAGGCAGTGCCAGCAGGGCCCTGCTCCTTCCTCACCATCAGCTTCTAACCTTCATCAAGGATCTCTGGGACTGGGGACAAGCAGCCATCCCAGCACATTGCATCTGAAGGTGTTTCCTGTAACTAACCTCCCTTCTTGCAATTTAAGCCCGTGGTTTATTAAAACTAACTCATTTATTTACTTCTTACAGGGCTTGGCTGTTTAAATGGTTTTGATTTGTTTGAACTTGTCATCCTTTCTTCTGATGCAGCTTTGAAATAGATATCAATTTGCTATTAAGCCGAAACCAGATTGGGATTGATGTTTTCATTAGAACTGCCAGTATAAATATGATGTCTTTCTTGGTAAATTGTTTCATTTGGTAAATGTATTGGTAAGTTTAAGAGAGGAAATAAAAATGTCTCTGAGTGTAAAGCTGTAACTGCCAAAGTTTCCCTTTCAGTGCTGCAACTTGCTTTTTTTAAGCCTTTCCATAAAAAGTTCTATAAAATGTTTTGGACTCCTTGGTAGCATGATAGCACCTTGGTTTTATAACATCAACTACCTTTCTTGCAACAAAAAGTTTTAATTAAATGTTTCCTAACTAAAAGGGTTATCATTAGTGGCTCCTACATGTGTTTAAACTGGAGAAGAAACTTTGTTGTAGACTGTCTATATCCTGAGTGTTGCATTTCTTCCCTTACCCTCAACACAGATGGATTGTCAGGAATTATTTTCTTAAGATCTTCAAAAAGATAACTCAGTATTATATAAATATTTTGCTTTTTTAAAATCTTCTATTTAATGTTAATAGTAGTCAAGAGCTTCATACCATTATAATTCAGGATAGATCTCATCTAGAGATGTCTTATAGCACCCAGTACTCTAACAAAATGCTTATCAGTTTTCTAAACTTGATTGTCTCTAGCGTCTTTTCAGTTTCTTAAGAATCGTTATGGCTTCCAAAGTATTTTGTGATTACTTGTTTTCTTCCCAGATATATCTCAAGGTAGAGGCAGCGTACATTGTTTTTCCAATCCAAGCTACCACACACTATCATGTGGTGTGACTTCACGCTTCTTTACCAGTAATGTGGATGGAAACAGCTCCAGTAAGGTAGATATTATCCCATCCCACTGTAGCAATGTTCTTATCAGTTCAAGGAAATAAACCAGAGCAATGCCTTTTGGATCCTGTTGCCTGCCAGTGCTATCTAAAAATCCTGTGTAGCAGTTTCCTGACATCGCAGCTGTGACAGACACAAAAAGGTCTGCTTTCCCCTCCGTGTATCTTCATAATCTCTGTGCCTTGTAATGGGAGTTTCAGCATGTGCCAGCGTCGGTCAATAAGCCTTGCTGTCTTAGCAACTAGAAGGTATGTTTGCTTCTCAAAAGATAAATAACTAGATAATTGCAATTATTCATTACTATAATGAAAGTAAATCAATAAAGCATTAAGTCAGTAGTCTAACTTTGCTATATCATGGTTTCCCAAATCAGTAGACACACAGATTTCCTACCGACACAGACAAAAATAGATGCAAGAAGATATCAAGGATGCTTCTGAGCACTGCTCTCATCCAGGACATTCTGAGAGCTGTGCAGTTACTTCAGGCTCTCCAGCAGAGCTCTTCAGACTGGAATACTCAAACATCCAGGACATTACTTATCACATGTTGCTATTGATTTCCTAGGACTGTTCACGGACTGCGCTGAATTCACCACTTTAGCGATAGACTTAGCTATGGTAAGTGTAAGACAGTTTTTCCTTCAGAGCCTTAATAAGCCAAAGTGGCATGAAGGGTAGGGAGCAGAAGAAAAAGGAAATGCAATTGATTCCATTAAGGCTGTCAGCTTTAAAAATGATGGTACTTGCAGGCTGTGTCACCTTAATCCAAATGTAGCTCTGCTAACTGGAAAGCTGTGAGAACAAAATTAATGTAAAAAAGACACTATCCTATGAAACAGAGCGTGCAAAACTATTTCTACAGGTGTTCCTGTTAGACATTTTTTTGTTTTAAATTGTATTAAGAGTGCTGGCTCTGGAGATTTCTCAGAGAAAAGTTTAGACAGATGTGTAAATATGGTTTCTGATGTAGATGGTCCCTTTGCATCATGCATTTTTACTCCCCAGATTGAAAGTGCAAATGCTCATAATGTCAGATTTAGGATGAACACCATGAGTGTGGGTCTGGACCAGTAATCTATTGCAGTAATTTAAATAAAGTCAGGAAAGGTCAAAGCAAGCACCTATCTTGATTTCCCAGCCTGCAGTGCAATCTCATCACATAGCTACTTCAAATATTTAGCTGCTGAAAAGGTATAAAACCCAAGTGGCACATTTGGACAAGCCCAAAAGCTATTTGCCTCGCTGTAGTACTGGCTATCAGTAGTTGGTGAGCAGGTTATCCTGATACTGAAAAAAAAAAAAAAAAAAGGATCTGGTATTTTTAGGTCACTTATCAAAATGCATGGCCTGACTTTTCTTTTACATCTCCCACCATCTTACTTATTCATGAGAATGCTCTGCAGTGCTAAATAGCTGAGGATGGCCAAAAATACGCTGCTTCTGTCTATGCAGTTTTCTAGCCAAGTAAGACAAAAGAGCATATAAAGCCCCTAATGGCTGCCTTAACGAGTTTCATTTCCTAATCAGTTTGTCTGGTGCCATTTCCACTTTCTGCAGGGAAATGTGCACAAGTTGTACTTGGAGGATTCATTTCTTTCTAGTGCCAGCTGGGGTCACAAAGGAACCAGCACAGATGCAAAATGAAAAAAAATGGCAGAGGAATTCTCTGAACTGCTGAGCCAGAGCCTTGGATGTGTTATCCTCCTGTGCTTAAAGGAGATCATGCCTTGAGGCGATGGGCCGGAGCCATTCCTCTATCACTTCTTTCAGAAAGGCAGCTTGGGCAAAGGTACAAAGAGAGGGCAGTGGGGAGATGCAGCCCCACTCCAGTTTGAGAAGCCATTCTCTCTCGTGCGCTCTCCCTGCCCCTCTCATCCTCTTCTCTCTTTCTGTGTCTCTCCTCTTCCCTCATATTCTCTCTGCTTTATTATCTCTTCTGTTTCCTTTTACATCCATTTTCCTGCTTTCCTTTCACACCCTCCTATTCACATAATTTTTGTTTTCCTTCCTGCTGTCCCTGCTTTCCTCTCCCAGTCCTGCCCTGGCCCAGCAAGGCAGAGGCTGGCAACAGGGCACCGGCACGGCCGTGGCACTGCCCCTGCTGCTGCCACCAGTGTGCCCAGGGGACACTTCCCTCAGGAAGGCAGGTGGGCGGGGGGGGCTGACTGAAAAATCTGGGAGGTTCAGGACTTCAGTTCGTGAGGCAGGTCTGTCTCCATAGGAAGGGAGCAGTGCCAAGTCTTGCTGACTCTCTTCTAGGACCGGGGGGAAGGTATCTCACCTCCATTTCCCCTCCGCCAGACAGATATTTGGCTGCTGCTTAGGAAGCTGCTCATGCCCTGAAGGTAAAACCTGAGGACATTGAGACAGAAGCAAGCAGAGGAGTGAAAGGCCTCCTGGTGTATACGGGGTCAGCTGGTTGTGCGAGGGGAGTGCTGGGGCTGCAACACACACAGGCAACAGCAAGTGGGAGGATAAGGGGGAGCATATGAGAAGAGACTAAAAAAAAAGGCTTGGCTTCTTTTATCTAGCAAAATGAATGCTGAGAGGGAGTATGATTGCCATCTATAAATACATCAGGGTAAACACTAGTTGGGAGAAGAGCTATTTAAGTTAGATAACAGAGCTGGCACAAGAACAAATGAGGATGAACTGGCCATGAATGCATTGAGGCTGGTAATTAGATTTCTAACATCAGATCAGCGAGATTTTGGAACAGCTTCCCAGTAAGACTAATGGGACAAAGAAATCTGATTACTGTTAAAATGGAGCTTGATCAGTTATCTAAGTGATTGTGTGCCAGGGTGTTTGCAGTAAAAGGCGGCTGGACTCAGGTGCTCGGTGATCAGAGCTCTTCCCCAAAACCTGCTCCGGCTGCCAGCAGGAGCCGGAGGGGCTGAGCTCTGTCTGTGCAGGGTCCAGGAGGTGGCTCTGCAGCTCTGGGCCTGAGGAGGAGGCAGAGGCTCCTGCAGCTCAGTGCAGGTTGTTAATTATCAGCACCGTGCTACAAGTAAATATGTGTGAACTTGCTAAGTCAGCTCGAGTGAAATGCTGGCCCCATCAAAGTCAGTAGGAATTTTACTGTTAGTTTAAGGGAAGCCAAAATTTAACTGCCTATTAGCTCCTACAAGTAGGTGTTCCCTTTACTGTTGTGACTCATGCAGCCGCAAGTTCTAGTGATCCTGCAGATTACCAAAGAGTAAGGTGCATGAACCCAAGTAAATTTGTCATGTGAATTACTGCACCAAAATTTTTCAGAATGGATACACAGAAATGTGCACTTACCTTCATACCTGTGTCTTCACATCAGAGCTTTCAAGGCTTGAGTTAGAAACCAGATTTTTTAATATTTTTTTAAGATGCTGAGGACCTATTTCTCTCAGGAGATTGGTGGGACAATTCACAAAACCACTCGGTGCTGCAAGGCCAGCTCTGTATTTGAGGTTTTGAATTGTTCGTGACTGTGGGAATATTTATCACACTTTTACAAAAGGCTGCAAAAGTGTGTAAAAAAACCCTCCATGTAAAACACGAGGGTGCTGCACGGGCGTGTCAGGAGCACATGGAGTATCCTCACCTTGCTCTTCTGCAGAGCTCTTAGTTCCACCCTCACTCTCTCCCAAAGGAGAACAGCATCGCAGCTAGAGCCCAGGTGTTGTTGGTTTCCACAGACATCATAAAAATCAATTGCTATTAGATGTCCTGTCCTGAATTTTTAAAGCCAGCAGATTTGCATCTATTAAAGGAAGTTCTAAATTCTACCAAAGACTTCACATAAAATTAGAAATTGCAAAACAGAGGTCACTGGAAATGGTCTGACTGGATATCACCCAACTAATAAAACCGAATTCAACCACCAAAAGCATCATAAAGTAGCTTTGACTAAAACTTGCCCAAGAAAAAGAAGACTGCAAATATAGAATCAGTACACCCTGTTCAGGAGGGCCCTCTGAAACTGAGGAACAGAGGCTAGGACTGTGGGCACCCGAAGACAATAGTCAGGAGAAGCACTTATCAACTGATATCCTTGAGGAGAAAGGTATGATGGAATTTGTGCCAGCACTTATTTGCTTAATTACCTTGGAGTCCCTGGAAAATCTGAGCATTGACAAATAGCGTGCTGGTGCTAGCGTGCTGCTGTGATCTAGCCAGCTATCTCAGAGGGACAGATAACAACTTTGCTTTGCTCGTGCAAGTATCTCATTGATCTTAAAAGAAAAGTTGCCAGGTATGAGGTAGATTTATCCAAGTTGCTAAAATTACAAGCTGGGATTTTTAGTGGGCAAATTTACTATGAAGTATTTTTTCCTCTGGAAAAGCAATTTTGCTTTGCAAATTGAAGTATCTTCTATCGTAAGGAAAAATGTTAACAAATTATAGTGTGTTAAGAAATGATAGTAGCACAAAGAGACAGCTATAATCACATTTCTTCATAATTACTGCATTCTGAAAAACTTAGAAATGTCCCCAAATCATTTCATTTAAAAAAAAAAAAAAATCAATTCTAGCCCATAGCTCTTCACGCCAAATTTCGGGTTTGTGAGCTGATTTATAAATCCCGCAGAAACAAGGCTTTTAATAGAAACTCGGAGACTTTAAGCAGTGTGATCTAAATGGCGCAGCTGGGTTGAAAACCAGCATTTGTGGCACTGCTGCAAGGTTTAAAGTAAAGAGAAAGCCACAGGCTCCGCTGGTGGAAGCTGCCGGTGCTGGTAGCGGGGCTGCTCGGGTTTGCACTGAAAATGTGAATGAACAGAACAGGGCACAGCAACTGGGCAGCAGAGCCTGGCTCTCGGGGGCAGGGGGGGCTCCTTTCAAACCCCGTGTGCTGGCGTAAATCTTCCTTTGTGTGTGTATATAAATGTATGTGGGCACACATGCACACACGTCTGTGTTCAGGGGGAGGTTTGCAGTTGGTGTATTCACACTTCTGGGTGTCCTGAATCTTCCTCCCAGGCTGCAGGGCAGCCCGTTTGGAGCACAGCTACGTGCTTTCCAAATGGTGGAACTTATCCTTGCGAAAGATTCGGCTGAACAGCTCTGAAAATACTGTGCACTTGCTTGTAGCAAGACCCAACACATGTGCTTGCACTCCCCTTCTGCCTGTGCCTGTGCAGTGCCTGCACTGTGCTTTCTCTGTGCCTGGGTAAGCCAGTGCCTATCCCATTTGGGTTAAAAACACATCAGACCGCCTTCTGCATCCTGAATCGATGGAATTCAATCAGCAGGATTCAGTCAATGAGGGCAAGCTTTTGCCTCTGGTTGTTACAAATCTTCCCCCAAATGAAACCCAGTTTCTGAGATAGGATAAAAGCCTCTAAATGTCAATATGCAGGTTGTAATGTGTAGCGGAGGTGTCCTAAATGTGGTTGCTCCTTCTAGAGAGGAGCACTTGCAGCTGCTTTGCCTGGAGATAAAGGAGAGGCCTCAGAGCTTTGCAGGCTCATCCTCAGCAACCCAGCTTTGGGAAAGCTCGCCCACAAACGTCTGCCTGGCGGAGAGGGTCAGGCTGGTGCCCTGTGCCCAGCTGCAGGATGGACACCTGCCATGCCTGCAGTGTTATGGAGGAATTTGTGCCCCCAGGAGGCCTCCCGAGCCCTCCTCAGCTTGGTCACTACCTAACCCACAGGGCAGAGGACTGCATGGCTGCGGCTGTGTCCCTGTTACGTGGCACAGAACAGTGTCCCCAGCCACTGCGTGGGACAGCAATTTGTCCCTCCCCATCTGGCTGTGTTTCCTATAAGGAAAGCTCAGCAGCGCAGCGTTTGGTCCACTATGTCTCTGCACAGCGCCCAGGGAAGGCAGGTGAGAATAGCTTCGGGGGCTGGGATTTCATCTCCCAACAGACTTCAGCACAGCAGAAATATTTTTTTGTTCCAGGTCTTAAAGCCCAGTGCGAAAGCTAAGCAAAAATTAATGAGAGATCAGGAAAAATGAAACGTTGTAGAGAGCAACAAGGGCTTCACGACTTTAATTCTTCTGAAGCAGGGTTGGGGTTTGCCCTTGAACTGACACTTCCTTCACTGTGCTTTCAGCAAGGCTGGCTTTCAAGGGAAAAGTTTCAAGGTGGATAAGCAAAACATGCATCCCCAAACTGGTCGGATAGGAGCTTTCCCCACCTTCACGGCTGTGCAAAATCCCCGTCCCTCAGGCAGACACGTTGCTTGCCCCTTGGCGTTGCGTTTCAGCATTACCTAGCTCAAGTGAGACTCCTGCAGACAAATCCAGACCTTTTTGACACATCCTTCAGGCAGCAGCAGCCTCCTCCGGCTGGCACCGCCGCGGCTGTGCCCGTCCCAGGCAAGCGGTGCTCTTCCAGCACTGCACCTGGGTGGCAGCCCCACGGCAGATCTGCATGGGGCATTACGCCTCGTTATTGCCTAAGTTATTTTCCTTGAATTGAGAGAAATCTTCGAGCCATTGTTTCCCTTTTAACCATGCAGATGTATTAGCAACCCCCCCTTCGTTCCAAACCGCGCCTGTCTGCATGCTGTGTAGGTGGCTTTGATGCATCCATCGCCATCGGTTATTTTGGTACTGCCAGCATGTCACTCCCTGTACACGGGCATCTGAGTCGTGATCACCCGTTATTCCTGGAAGGAAATCCTGTATTTTCCAGCATGCTTGTGTTCGTTGCTTGGTGAAGTGACTTTCCTTTGTGATTTTCCCTAATGCTAGTGAACAACTGTCAAACTTCACGCAGATAAAGATCTGAAATGGTGAGGCCAAGGTAATATACATCTCCCATTTTGATTCATGACATCAGTGGGCTGAAGTCTTGGGTGGGAACTGTCTGTTTCTTTCAGCATTAACCCATTATCATACTTTTTGAACAGCTCAGTAACAAAATCCTTGACAGAGAAACTGCAGACTGGAGACCCTACAGCTATCTGAATGAACTAGGTCAGTAATTTTTAAACAATTTAATCATTTTGGTAGGCTTTAGAGCGATTTCAAATCCCAATCAGCCTTTCATAAAGGCATTAACAATAATGAAAAATATTGGTGTTGTCTTTATTTCACTGTCAGAATTGCCAGTAGTGAAAGATCAAGATTTTAAAATTGTTTCCTTTACCACAAACCACGGATTGGGGAAGCAGAGTCAGTATTCGCTCTAGTCTCCCGTCCCAGGTTGGCCACTTGGATCACTATCTACCTACTCTATGTTTTTTTTTTTTTTTTAATTTCAATTTGGGATATTTTTTTTCATGCTTAATAAAGTTTAGCAGTAAATACTGGCATCTTGATAAAACTCTGGAGCCTCTGGCAGGAGCTGGAATGTGTGATAGACACTGTTGTCTCCCAGTCCATCATACAGTGGCCATTTTTCATGCAATTTTGAACCACCAGCCAATGCAAACAAGCCAAGAATGAATCCTAATCACCCTTTCTGAGTTTATTCTCCCTGGCTTCAGTTTTAAGAGGGATTTTAGCAGCTCTTATCTCAAAACCTATCCAAATTTACTGCTTTGGATGCTATTTGTTTTCCTGTCCGAGCACTTGGAATTTACTTTGACCATGGCAGAAAACATTTGCCCTTTCCTTTACTGAGATTACTAATATCCTACTGGAAGTATACAGTGTGAGGAAAAGTGAAATACTAAATGGAATTATGTGGAATTATGGGATTTTTAAGGTGAGCTGTCTCACCACCAGGCATCATGTCTTGCCTGTGCTCTTTGGTAACACCCCATACCTTGCTCCAAAGAGCGAATCTCCTCTGCATCAGGAAAATCACAAAAGTGTCAAGCTTCAATGCAAGGCCTTTTCCATCATTATCAACTATTTAATGTTTTCTTCTTTATAATAATCTGCAGAACTGCTCTTGTGCTTATCTGTATGTAACATGGAGAGTTGGGGGGAAATCAGGATTTCCAAATGCTCCACAAATCAAGTTAATTTTCCTTTTACCATTTTACAGCTTTACTCACTAGCTTTATTTATTTTTATCTTGTTGCATCCTTTACTCCTTGAGTGCCGCATATGTCCTACATTCCTCTATTTTATTTTACTAGCAGAAGTGATGCTCCTGTGGTAAGAATGACGCAGACGTGATAAATACTTTAGTTAAGTGATCTCCAGCAAAACCAGTCACATTTTTTCCATGGCATTTTTCAGCCCAAATATGTTGTTTTGATGTACGTTTTTCCATTTTTTTTCTTCCCAAATATGCCTGTTTTGCACCAATTGACAAAAATAAGACTTTTTTTCTCCCTTTCCAACATTAAAATTTGTTCACTTATGCTACCTGTCATAATGTTGAGTTCTAGTTTAGAGCAAAACCATTTTTGCGTTAAACCGTAAAATGTATTTTCATTTTGTGGTGTTGCTTTTGTGCAATGAAAGTGGCAGATCCCATTTATATGTGCAACTTTCAGAAGAAAGTGAAAAACTTTAATTTTGAATTGTAAACATAAAATGTAAGTGAAGCCTAATAAGGTCAAATGAGAGCTCTTGACCTTTAAGCCACAGTATGTATAGAAGTATGGAAGGGTTAAAGAGGTGTGTCACCTTCTCATCCCACCATCAGCCTCAGCTTTTAGGGCACAGATGCCTCAGACCAGGTGTTGGAATAGCAGCCAAGTATTGCACACAGCTGAACTTGGTTTAAGTAGTTAAAAGAGCAGTGGACAACTCCTGTTATGACCCCATGAGATGTTACAAAGAGCAGATGTGTAAGTGCGCTAGAGGCGGGGAAGAGGAGTTAAAGGTAACTTGGAGAGGAATTCGGAACTAACAGGAAACCCCTGAACTCTCCTGGTCACCCCCCTGGTTCCTCAGCCAGCAACTCCACTGGCTGAGGCAGTGGCCCCAAAGGGCAGGCTCTGTGTGAGCATCAGGCTCACAAAAATGTCTGTAGGCTTGTTCGAAATCACAGCTGTCATAAATACAAATTACAGGTGGGGGAAGGAAAATTGTAAGTATATCCATGTGAAATTAACTCAGACACTCGTCTTTTAAAACCTGTAATCAATTGGAGCTTTCTCCAAGCAAAGCGTCTCTCTATCTGCGTGTAATAGAGGACCAAAGAAATGCTTTCTGGAGATGCCACGTACTTTCCATTTGTCTGTGTATCTCATAAAGGCAATCACACAGATAAAGGGCACACGAGTGCTTTAATTAACCCCTCTTTGCTCTCCTCCCTCTTGCAGGCTGCAGTTTTACAGCTCTGGAAAACACCTTCTGACTGCTCAGTTTGCTTCATTGGCCTTCGCTGAGTCAGGGGGCATTCCCCAGGCAGTGTAATTGGAAAGGGAAAGAACAGGAGATGTCCTCTGAGGAAGCAGAGTAAGGGCTGTCCATACATAATGGATGTGTGTTTGGACCAAGGAGCAGCCCGTTTCAAAGTCCACCGTGGTCCTTATTTCAGATGCATGTCACGACCAGTGCCACAGCAGCACAGATCAAGGAGATGGAGCAAACATGGCAAGAAAGGGGGCGAGTGAATCAGCCTGGTGCAGCACTGCCTTCCTGGGGAGAGTGCAGGTCAGGGGGCCAGAGGCGGCTGTGTGTGATGCTAAGAAAAGCTGTTTAATCACAGCTGAGGACCTAATGCAGCTCCTGCCTCAGCCAACGTGCATATTCCCTCTAATATCAGTGGGGCTTTCTTTGAGTGCAACACGCAGAAATGGTGTAGAGAAACAGGTCTTACATATGTGTATGCATGTCTATACATATATGGTATATATATACATATATACCTAGGTGTTGTCTATACATATATAGTATATATATACATATATACCTAGGTGTATGCACTGTCCATATATATCCAGTGGACCTTTCCAGCCAGCAGGCATTCTGCCTCGGTTCTGCAGAGCTCAGTCACCAGGTTTGTATTCTCTCCATCTGGAGGCGCAAGGAGCAGAACAAAGCCTGTGTTTTCACTGCTGGCACATTTGCTCACGAGCTTCAAATATCAGTTTGTCAGGCTTTTTCGAAGAGATAATCACATCTGCTAAATGGACTCAGAGCCTAGTGACGAGGATATTTCAGACCCTAACACCCTGTGCACGAGCAATTCTCGTGGACGTCGGTTTGACAGATCGGAGTTTAGAGGCTGTGGTGCCAAGGAGAGGCAGCATCGACACCTCTGCTGCGTGTCCCTGCTGTTGAATGCAGCCTAGCCCTGCCAGCATCAAGGAGTGGCTTGTCTCTGCATTTTCTATTCAGTCTTTTGTTGCAGAACTGGAATTATTTGCCCCATGACTAATCTCTCTTGCCATAGTCCAGCCTACATTAAGCGATTGCAGACTCCAGCTTCAGCTCCAATTCCAAGCAAGTCAGAAGTCTTAAAACACCTACTGAGTTTAGAAAAGGTTGTTATGCTCATTAGCTCGAGTGGTGGGCTGCAGACAAGAATGTTTTTATCTGTGATATGATTTCTCTTAACAGCAATGCAGAGACCGAACTTGTGATTTGCAGCACATCTTGAGTGGCTTAAGCTGTGTTTATTCCAGGGGACCAAAGCCACAAAGTTTGATTCAGAGCTGACTTTGTGTTTTCTCAGTCAAGAGGTGTAGAAAAATATTTCCAGCTGAGACTCTGATTTCACCCTAGAACAAAATTTAGCTTCAAACTTAATCCTAAACTTCCCTGACGTGCCAGATTCCTGGCCTGATTAGGCCACATGCTCCTTTTCCACATTAACTACTTCTGCAGTTTACAAAATAGTGTATCCATCATTCATTTCACCTCTTGAGAATTGCAATGAATACATAAAGCAAGTTATAAAAACACAAAAGTAGAGCAGGCATAAAATATACCTAAAGGCAGAAGTAAAGGCAATAGGCTGGGAAGGGTTTGTGGGGTCGGGCAGCCCTCCCAAGGCAGCACCAGCCCTACCCGTGCCTTTCCCAGCAGGTATGTGTTTATTTTTCTACAGATACACTGAAGTGAGAACTGAGCAGAAGTGTGCCAAAGTGCAGTTTTACAGCTTCTTCTGGGCAAGTACTGCCTGTTCCCAACTCTAAACAAAAATCAGGCTCACTCAACAGCAGCCTGCTGGCCTGGTGGGTCTCAGCAATCTGGGCTTGCTCGGAGCAGGCACAACGATCCCTGCTGCTGCAGAAGCCCATCCAGTGCCTGACATTTCCAGGAGGACTGGTAGGAACTCGCATGGAGCTGAGCTGATGAAATATGCTCGGAAAGTGGAGTCCTTCCCCTCTGAGACACCGACGGTGCTGGTTGATATTGCCACATCCTCCCGGCAGCCCCAGGGCTCCAGCCTTCAGTCAGCCTTGACAGTCACAATGGGAACATTTCTGTAAAGATCTGACAAGGATGCTCAGATCAGATGATTCTTGTACACGACTTGCCTGTATACACAGATTGACAGCTAACCATTCCCACGGCAACCTCTGCTTAGATAAGTCACAGTCTGCATGGTCCTTACTCTAACCACCGGTACCTTCTCACTAATGCCCAGTGGTTACGATGGTGCTGTCCTACAGGCTCACTCCTATGCTTTTTGCTGCTTGCTTTGTCTCTGTGGTTGATATTTTGAAGTTACTGGGGAGGACTAGGTCATGGTCCTGAGCAAAATTATTCATCCCTGTCTTCTGCATCCTTGCCGGAGGCACCCTGCGTGTCCCCGAGCACTGCTGGGTGTTCCTGCTCTGGGGATTTGCTCAGCCCAGCCAGGAGGACGTGTGACCACCAGGGACGGCCGTCAGAAGCTCTGCAGCTGGGAAAGGGAGCACCAGCCCTGTGGATGGGAGCCAAGGGACGAATTAGCTTCACCCTCTGCACTCAAGATGCTGCCCTTGCAAAATCCAGGAGAGGAAAAAAGCACACTGGCAACACTCTTCTGTGTGAGAGCCTCCCTGCTGTGCCAGGCCTGCCCAGCCAGTCCCACCCTCTGCATCTTCATCAGGGGATGAGGCTGGGAAGGGGCTCACGCTGAGTGGTGGCAAACAAAGCAGAAGGTGCTCAGACGTCTTTTTGGGTTGGTCACTCTTGGCCCACAGGGAAAGAACCCCCATCAAAGGGAGCCAGCTGTGTACCACCAGCACCTCTCCTGTGCTCTGGGGTGGAGACTGAGAATCAGAGCAGAGGTTTTGTCCGATGTGCTTTTGGTTGTCTCATTTAGTGACTTTCCTCATTTAGCAAAAAACAAAGCTGTCATGAAAAAAGGTTTGGTGCAGCATCACCAATGGTGGTGACAGCTCTTTGTGCAGATACCAGAGGAAAAGCAAGGACAAATAGCTGGGAGACCTCTGGGACATACTGTTTGCAGGGCTCTTTCACCAGCATAACTTCACTACTTTACTGGGAATGTCATAAGCCACAAAGACATTTCTGTCTCGGTAACCAAATTTGTGTTGATTTTGCTAGTCAATAAGGAATATCAGACTCTATAGTTAAAAAGATTTAAAGGCTTCCATTAGATTTTCCTTTGAACTGATTGATATCTAGGATAAATGTCAGTAGTGGAAACAGAAAAGGTACCTGGCCCCTTCTGCCCCTGCCTCTGTAAGCAGTACCAAGCTCGTATGGCATTGCAGAAGTCTGCTTTCTGCTCTCTGACTTACTGCGTTTTCAGTCTGCTGTAGTCACTCAGGGACTGTTGTCACATCCGATATTGAACTATGCAAATTTATAACCAAAGCCATACAAAGTAATTTAGAAGGATGGTACGCGGCTTACAGTCTCGGGCTGCGAATTAAATAACATGCTACCCACAAATGAAACAAAGCCTAAAATTAGTCACAGAGTAACGTAACATGACTTGCAGACTCAGGTTTGGAAGGCTTTGTTTAGGCTTCTTTTCTCCACCTACCCTAGTGTTTCAGTAATGAACATACCAGCAGACTTTTTTCCCTGTTCTTCTGATGGATAGCTGTCCTTGGTAATGAGCACTACGCTGCTCCAGGAAAGCCCTCCCTCCCAGGGAAGCTCTTAAGTGTATGCATAATTTTAGGCAGGCACAGAATCCCCACTGAAGCTGAGTGCATGCTTACAGCTGAGGATGTGCTTAAGAGCCTCCCTAAATGAGGGCCTTGATGTACAATTTAGAGGAAAGACTATATGCTGCTCAGTAGTCAAAGCAATCCAATTTACATAAATATTTATTTCTTTTCCATTATATATCATTTTTATGCAGGTGCTTGTGGGATGGATAGACGTCAGAACACATACATAATGGAAAAAAGCTTCAAAGGTATGGTATCCAGTGCCTGCAGTCACCCTGCAAAGAGTGTGAGGAGGGTGTCGTAGAAGAGGTGAGCTAGGAGACCTGAGCACCCCGAAGAGTGGCCATGCAGAGGCAGAGAGGGACAGAGCAATTACAAAGGACGCTCAGCTGGCAGCACCCGACTCCCAGCCGGATGCCTGGGCTCCATGAATTATGGAGGCATTATGAATTATGGCTTTACATGGCTGTAGGCTCCTGCCTTGGCAAAGCAGCTTAAAAAAAGGAGGGCTTCGCTGCAGGGACAGCGCAGGTGGAGCTGTGTGGCCAGCTCTTGTAGGACCTAGCAGCCATCCTACAAGGGCTTTCTGGTGGCAGTTGCTGCCGGTGCGTTTCCCTGCCAGGTTGCAGCTCCGTAAGGCTCCCAGACATCTAGAAAAACAAGCTGACCCTGCTGCGTGGCCTCCACAGAAGAGATTTATAGCAGAGCTTGGGAAACGACCTCGCTCGGTACATTGACCAGCCACGCCGGCACGAAGCAATTAATGGGCTCTGACTGGGGCTGGTCTAAAAAGGGAGCACGGATGAGCCATGTGAACAAGGCCAGGGATTTTAGCCTTCAGTTGTCCTCCAGGTTTACATTCAAAACACTCCAGCTGTGCACGGACTACAGGAGCACTTGGCACAGCGCAAGCACTGGAGAGCTCGGCTCTGGCCACAGTGCCGTAGCGTTGGGTCTCAGCCCCGACCAGGCTGGGGTTTGGCACACAGCTTGTGGCCCAGGAGGTGGAGCAGGGAGTCAGCCTCATTCAGGACAGTCAGGTCTCAGGGTGAGTGCTTTGAGCTTAATTCGAGGGTGCTGTGTCTGCATACACCGGCTGGGGGTGTCCTTCTGTCAGCTGAGTGGCAGATGCTGCCCAGCCTCTCTGGGCACCATGCTTGGGCTGGTGTCAGCTGAGTAACGGTGAAAGCGGTACCTCATGTTCAGCTGGGTATGAGACAGCCACTGGTCTGCCGTGGCCAAGGTGTTACGGAGCAAGACCTTTATCTGCCCCAAAAAGGATGCCAGTGAATATGAAGCAGGACCACATTAAAAGTGATGATCTGTTGATAGCCAGGCCTAGAGCACACAAACCACTTTGTAGTCTGCTAAATAAGGTGATATACTGTTAGGCAGAGCGTGCCCTTACAACACAGCATCACTAAAAGAAATGAATAATCCATGACCAAGTCCCTCTCCATAAAGCTAAATTTAAAATATTACGAGAGTTATGCATGTGTATTTGACTCAATCCACTGGTTTCAGCTCTTCAATGATTCAGAAAAAACAAACAAACAAACCTTATTATACGGAAGTTAGTTGTTCTTTTTACAAGGAACTATTAATTTCAAGGTTAGTTTAAACTAAATTACTGTATTTGCAAAGTTAAAAAACTGCTTTGAACACATGCAGCCAGACCTCCTCCCGAGGAGACAGCCACACAGAGGGGCTGGGTACCGGTGGGACAGGGAGAAAACAGCACAGTGGAAGGGAACTGTGAAATGTGTTTTCTGCTGTTATATGGTGTGTTCATTGACTAGGATCTGAGCCGCTTGCTTTACATGCTTGGCTCCTTAATGATTCAAACGCCGGGCTGAGAAGCCATGGCAGGAAAGTTGATGGGGCTGATGGGGCAGCCACAGGCAGCAGTGAGGGCAAGGAGCCAGGGACACGGGCGCACCCCTGCCTTCCTCAGGGTTTCGGCAGCTCAGTGGGGTCTTCGTGTTGTTGGCTACCTTAGGAAGCTGTTTGGGGAATAGTCTCAATGGGAATGAAAACCTTGGAAATGTCATAACTAACACAGCTTTTAGCCTGCTGCGTCAATGTAATAAAGAAAATAGGAGAAGGGAACGTGCGGACGAGCAAGACCATGCTGCTCCCGCTGCTGGGCGCAGCTCTCCTTGCCCTGCCAGCCCTGCATTGGCCCTGACTCACCCAAGAGATGGACAGAAAGCATCTGCTATGCCAGGTCATTCAAAAAAAACACCCAGTTTCAAACACGCCGGGTGCCTGAGCCAGCTCCCAGCACCGGCAAAGCAGCAGCAACCCACTGGGGCAGCATAGGCCTGGATGCCCCCGTGCCCGCCCGAAGCCCTGGGCCACATCATGACAGCGGCTGAGCTGTCACAAAGCTGTAAGAGCAGTTTTCCCTGTGCATGCTACCACTAATACCATTTCCAAGCTTTTCTTTGCAGATGAGTCCTTTTTTTTTTTCTTTTTCTTTTTTACAATGAATGCTGATGCACTGGTGGAATAATGTGACCTCAGGCAGTAGCATTTTAAGGAAATAAAATAAGTGCCCTTTGCGTGATTCCCAGTAAAATCCCAGCAGCTAGAAGCAGTAATGCACGCAGCGGCTCGGGGCGTTGCTTGCTGTGAGTCACTTGCTTGTTGCACAGGAATGTGTCCCACAGCTGTGTCATGCTCACACCCCCCCCCCCCCCCCCCAAAAAGCAGAAGGAAGCTGTCACCGTGCTGCTGTCCTAGCAGCAGCGAGGGTTGGCCAGCCTAATGAGAGCAGCCAGAAAGGCAGGCTGCGCTGAACGTCAGCCATAAATGTGATTTAAAAGTGGGAGAGCGTGTTTTACCTGTGTGCACCGTATTTCCTTAGCACTTCAGACATGAAAGTAGGGACTGAGGCTTGTCATTATTATGCCAGAGGATATTCAGGGCAAAAGAGAGCAAACCGGTCTATGGGAGGGACGCGTACATCTGAGCCCCTGGCAACAAAACCCAAAATCTCCTTCAAAGGTCTGGTGATCGGTATCCAGGCAACCCAGGAGACAGGGACTTCAGAATTAGAGCAGGTTCCTCGCCTCCCCCAGAGCAGGTGCCTGCAGCAGGTTGGGTGCTGGTGGTGGTGGTCCCGCTGGTGGTGGTCCCGCTGGTGGTGGTCCTGTTGGTGGTGATCCTGCTGGTGATGGTCCTGTTGGTGGTGGTCCCACTGGTGATGGTCCTGCTGGTGGTGGTCCTGCTGGTGGTAGTTCCTGGGCTGAGTCCGGCAGCTCCGCAGGGCCCGGGCACAGCGGCCGGCAGAGACCCCCACAGCCCAAGGTGGATGGGCTGAGGGTTACTAAGTACATTTGAGCCAGCTTAAATTTTTAATTCATGACATGAAATTTGACATCTGGTGCCAGACTTTTTAATTATCCTACAGAGGGCTGCGGGGCGGCTCCCCAGGTGCCGGCAGCTTCCCCAGGGAGCTGGCACTGCCCTTCAGGCCGTGCGCTGTCTGTACGCTTCTGTCACCTCCAGCCCTTCGTCCCCCTCACATATCTGCTCAGCAGCGTGACAGCAAGTCTGCAACAGCCTCCCTGTGCCCCTTCCCAAATCCTGAGCCGACGTACGAAAGGCTGTGCAGGGTCCCCTCACAGGCACGGTGCGCACACACTCCGTGGCACCAGCAGCGGGCAGGTGGAGCCAAGGCTTTGGCCACCGGCACCCCGAAGGCCACGGGGCTGAGTCCTCCTCACCGGCCCCGTCCCTGCAGCAGCGAGTCCCGAGTCCCATGCCAGTGCCAGCTCGGGGAGCTCGCGGCTCCTCGCCTGCGTGCGATGCTCGGTCCTTCCATGCACAGGTTTCCCAGCAGGGGCTGAAGACTGGGGACCAGTACATATAGCGCAGGCACTTTGAGCCTAAGGGTTTCCATTTTATTGTAGGATTTGTTAGTCTTTGTCTGTTATCCCCTCACTTTTAAACACTGATGGATCCACGACGGGGAGGAGAGGCACAGAGATGAGGTTTTTTTATAGGAGAAGCGATATCTTGTTGTCTGTCTATTTCTTAACCTGAATTTCTCTTTTTGTCTCCCATACTAGATAGCAGGGGCAGCTGGGATTGCAGCTATTTTGCAAGTCCCGCTATTTCACCAGGAGTATTTCATATATACCAGGATCTGCCTTTGTACTGTAACCCAGCACAAGAAAATGCCTCATCTTTCATTGCATCGCTCTAATTCTAAATTAATGGCACTGCCCAGCAGGATGCACACAGCAGCAATGGCACGTTCTTGAATGTCAATGTTAAGACCTATTTATTCTCTATTGTTTTTATTATTATTGTTTAAAGCAAGCCTGGCCCCGTACCCGGCAGCAGGCTGGCATTCTCCAGCCAGGGTCACCGCCGGGGGACACCGGTGGCTGCCACTCTCTGCCCACTTGTTCTCCCACGTAGCGCCTCCTCCGTCTCCTTCTCCTGTTTCCCCAGCCTAGGGGAGAGGAGCAGTAGATGCCCACAGCACTGGGGAAAAGAAAAGCAAAAGCAAGGCTCAGCCAGAGGCTTGTCCCCGCTGCGGAAACCCAAGCGTTCGCCGCTGGCAGGAGCAGCCTCCTCCCATTCCTAATGGCAGAAGGGAACACGAAGAAATCGGCTTCTCCTCGTGCTGGCAAGCCCCAGGAACGGGAGCTCTCAGGGGACAGAGCACACACGCTGCACTGATGCAGTTCTATGCCTGCTGGAAACGTTTTTGCTCTCAAACATAGGCCATTTGGTGCTGCCCAAAGCCCCCTGTGCCCCCTCAGGCTGGCCCAGCCAGGCCCAGCAGATGCTGCAACCTGCGTCGGGCTGCAGGTCGGCGCAGCAGCGGGGCGGGATTGCAGCGCAGCTCCTCAGGAATTGGGGGAGGGAGGGAAATGATGGCCACCGAAAGTTAAGTACTGCAGTAAATGGCAACTAGAACCTTTCACGGCAAAACCTTTGGTTTCGAGCAGGTTTTTATTGCTTTCCTGCTAAGAGACTTGTGGATGCAATGGTTTGGACACCCCAGAGCACAAGCGTCGGGTGTCTGTGCTGGATGCTTCAAGGATCTTCCTCACCCCTGCCCCTTCTCCCCACCCTGCCCCTCCTGCAGAGGTTGAGCTGTAACCCTCCGAAGAAAGCTAACAGTCCCACCCCGTCTTGTTTTGCAGATTACATGAAGGAATCTGTGTGCAGCTCCAGCACTTGTTCTCTGAACAGCAGTGAAAACCCATACGCCACCATTAAAGACCCCCCCATTTTAACATGCAAACACTCCGAGAGCAGCTACGTGGAAATGAAATCGCCTGGTCACAGGGAATCCCCATATTCAGAAATGCCCACTTCGTCCACAGCCAACAAAAACATCTACGAAGTTGGTAGGTGGGAGGCACTGCGTGGCAGCAACAGCAAGGTGCTCAGCACTGAGCTGTTCATTCTGTTGGTGGTTTTACTGCAGACGATTTTTTTCCTTTCTTGAGACAAGTGGTGTGGACTTGGGATGGAACAGGGAGGCGCTGGCTTGGGGGATAAAGCCAGTGCATAAGTGGGTTGATTTTGGGAGCTCTGTCCCAGCAGGGACCTGTGCTGTGAAACAGCTGCGAAGTCCAGTTGCAAGATTTTGCAAGAAGTGTTGGGCTTTGGAAGACATCGTTTGTGGGACTTCGGGGACTCCCTGCCTTGGAGCTGTCTGGTCTTTTTCTCCCTGCTCTGTCCCACGTACTGGGCCATGCAATGCCCGTAAAGCTGCGAGGGGAACAGAGGGGTTTGGGAAGCTGATGTTCTGTGCTTGTGTCAAAATGTAAAGTAATTACAGCCCCAGGAGTGCTGCTGGGTGCTATAACCCATTTTTCCTTGCTTTCCCAGAGCCCACCGTCAGCGTGGTCCAAGACGCCCGTGGCCGGAGTGCCAGTTACCTCCAAAATCCATACGACCTGCCTAGGAACAGTCACATTCCTAGTCACTACGACCTCCTCCCCGTGAGGCACAGCCCGACGCACGGGCCATCTTGGGACAAGCAGTCTTAAAGGGATGGACTTCACTGTGCTGTAACACAAACTTTGAGGAAGCAAAAGAGAAGACAATCCTTTTCTGTGCTGCAGGATGCTGACGTGACTGCAGACTTACGCAAGGACCTAACGTAACAAAACATCAGCTTGGGCCAGCTGCTGCTGCATGACGTTATTTAAAAAGACATTTTTTTATATGGGTCACAGGAACTAACGAGAACCTTCTCCAGGTGTCACTGGAGTACGTCACGCCAGGAAAGTGCTCACATGCTCCAGGCAAAGGCTCTCCATGCTGTGCATTCTAACCCTGGCTTTGCTGTAAAATACAACACAAAAACATGCTAAGTAGAAGGACTTAGAGACGTACATTTCTACCAGCTGTATCAAAAAAAACCTTGTACTGTTAGGAACAAGGTGACTAGGAATACGCTGGGATATGTTTTACATCTTTGTCATGGAAATGGACATTGTTCTGAACGGAAGCAGGGAAGCTTGTCATTTCACTGTCTGGAAACCTCATTTACTGCCATCACCATACGCATCCTGCGCAGCTCATGCTTGGACATTAGCGCTGAAATGTTCATCTTTACATTCAGAACCAGGGTATTTGAGTAGAGGAATATTAACACAGACACATTCTGTGCAGGTTTTAAAATTTAACATCTTGGCAAACGTCCAGTCGATGTCTTCAGTTTAAACAAAGTCTCATACCCAGCTTACCACACATTTAACAGTTATACATACTTTGACTGGTACAGCGATGCTTTAATTCGCCTTATACAGCTTCAGTTTTATTAGATAAATGCACTAGCTTTGTCAGGCAGCCTAAGCTGCTGCACCTTCATTTACTTCCCTGGGACACTGCAGGTTTGCACAGGCTAACCCTGGTTTGGTTTCCTTTCCTAATGCTAGGACACGTTGGCTTCTCTAGGCCATCTTACAAACCACCCCATTGTGATTCACCTGACAGCATGCCATTTATGACACCCTTTAATTTGATGTGCATTACCATGTAGTGCAACTTTATTTGTTGATGATTCTACCTGAAATGTCATTAAATTGAGCTGAAACTGGGTTTTCTTTTTCAGCAGCTGTTTGTGAAATAATTATCAAGGGGTTGACTTATGGTAAAGCTTTGGACTAAGCCACAATGATTTTTTTTTATTTTTTGTGTGTGTGATCCTTATTGACCTAGAAAGTAGAATACTTGCCGTTAAGCAGTTCCTTGTAGATTTTGAGCATGAAGTAGTATTGATTCTAAGTATGTAATTTTATTAGGCAAATGTGGAAGTAGCAAGATGATTGCCTCTGAAATATAAAAAAAAATTCTGTTGCACATTCACCAGTCTGATGGAAGCAGAAGAGAACGAAACCAACACCAAGCAGTTTGCTCAAAGCATGATCGCTTGCATAGCTGCTGCTCCAGGGGACTCTCCGAGGAGCCTCCCAGCCTGGAGGCAGTGGCTGCAACTCAGCTCCGAGTCGACAGGGCCGCAGATCACCAGGAGCACCCCGGGCCAGGTAGTGCTGAGCCCACACAGTGCCCCTGGGTGCTCATCTCAGGGTGTGGGAGCCCTGGCGATGCTCTGCTGCAGGAGCCGGGATGCCGTGGGGTGATCGGGTTGGCTCTGAACCCCTCTGTGCAAAGCTTGGCAGCGAGACAGCTGAGCCCAGAGATCCCCCCAGGCTTGCAGAGCAGCGGATTTTCAGTATTTACATGAATGCTGCATGTGTGCATGGGGGCGATGACTGATCAGCAATAGCAATTTTATTTTCCAGGAAAGCCTTATTTGAGATGTAACTAGACAATTATTTTGTAGAGCCAGTAGGGATATATTTTGCATACGTGTATGGAAAGACTTACCTCAAAAATAGCAAGGGAAAGGCAGTTTGATAAGGAATCCTCTGGTTAGAGACCTACCGTGACATCGAGCACAAACAGTCTCAGCTGCCGGCCTGACCAATGTCTGTGTGTGTGTTGCTGTAAAGCCTGAGATGAGAGAGCAGAGATGGGCTCAGATGTGTTTTTTTTCAAAGCTGGAGTTTCAAACCAAATGCAACAATGTGCATAGAGCTTAATAGGAGAAAGAAAACAACAAAAACAACAACAAAGCAAGTACCTTCTTGTATATTAGCATTAGCTTAGAAAATAGGCACCAAAATGGCAATACTTTTTTAAGGCAAGACAGATTTGTAATATATTTGTTCACTGTGCGAAGGTATTCTACCTTGTACAAAATAAATTGAATTTCTCTCAACGTGCATTTCTCAAACGTGCTCATTTGCAGACCAGAACTTCCAACCCATGCTCAGGTCCGAGTTCTCCACGCACCAGTGCTGGCTGCAAGGGGCTGTCCACTCCTGCAGGGAAAGCCCCAGAGGCATCAGCCTTCCATGCCAGAGGCTGGTTTCTCTGTTGCAGGACTTCTCAGAAAGCACAACGGCGTAATACAGACCGCAGCTTTGAGGTCATTTTGAGTAATGCTCAGGCGATGTCTCAGCGCTCAGTGACAGACGTGGGATGCAGTCGGGTGGGCACAGGACACCGGCCAGCAGCGACCCTGCTGCAGCCAGCAGTGATGAGAGCGGGCACGCTGCAGCCACCTCAGCACCCGGCTGCTCTACTGAGCCTGATCAATAAACCATGAGCACGGATTTGCAGCTGAAACACCTTCAGAGCTGATGACTCCGAGGCAATACAGCAGACCGCTACATGTTGAAGCTTTTTCAATATTTGCGCTTCATATTTCTAAAAATCTTGTTAACTAAAGCCCAGCATGTAATCCTCTTACCTGACAAGCCACACTCAATAAGCTATTAAAGTCTGGAAACTCATCAGGTTTGAACTGATAGAAGAAGTAATTCTAGTTTAATAAAAATGTCTTTAAATCAGAACAACTCCACGTCTGTTCTGCTTAAAAGTCAGAGCCTCAACTCCCATCACGCAGGAGCCACCAACACCCACCAAACAGCTTCAGAATTAAGGCTGGGGCTTTCAAATGTGTAAATGAGAGCAAAAGCTCTTGGCAAGCAAAGCCAATTTTGCACGATTACGCACAGCTCCCAGAAACTCAGAAAGCTCATTTCAGGGCCCAAAAGCAATATATTAAAATCAGTCATCTCCTATTAGCAGAGAAGAGACACTTCAGTACGTAAGTAATGCCAATTACAGCAGAGATGATTAATCAGCAGCTTAGCAGGAGCAATGCCTGGCAGGTCAGTGTCCAGACGGAGCAGCGCCTTGCCCTGTCTGCCCAAACACAAAGGCTTTACTAGGTAAGAAGCTACATCTGAGTACATGCTCAATTTGATTATACTTTAGAAGTCAATAGTTTATGACGGCTTTACAAACTATTACATGAAAACTTTGAATTCCGTGTTGCAGCAGTTTTCAATTACAGAATCAGTTTTTGCAAGGCATTTCTAAGGATTATTAATTGTAAAGTTCTGAGGAGAATAAAGAAGAGTTCTTACTTGGCCTATCCGCACGCCCAGCCGTCTCACAGCCGCAGGACTTGAACGCAGCACGGGCTGTCCCGAGGCGAGGAAGCACGAGCACGCACAGCAACACCGCGTGGGGCAGGGGCCCGCAGCTGGGGTTCGTGCTCCTCCAGGCTCCGCTGTGATCGCATTTACCCCAGGAGGAAGCGCCTTGCGTAAAGCCATGTGAAATCCACACCTGACGTGGCAGCTGAGTCAGGCTGTCTGACGAAGTGAATCAGAAAGGGGAGCGAAGTGAAACTCACCCTGCATTTCCAGTTGACAAATTTAGAAGTTGGCTGCCCTGGTAATTTGGTTAATTCCAAAACACCCTCCCGTCTGGCCAAAGAAAGCTCTCTGAGAACAGTTCCCACAGTGAGCAGGGGCCCCATCTTACACCTCCAGCTCAGACTCATGCGATAAATACCAAGAAGGCCCCAAAATTTCAGGCTGTTTCAGGCATCCCGCCCCAGCCGAGCCACCAGCACTGCCCCACGCTCTGCAGGCGACTTCCCCCCAAGGCTATGGGGGCACCATGCACAGGGCCCAGCAGCAGCTGCCTCCCACAGCACCACTCCTTCAGCAGAGGGCAAGAGGGTGGGGAATCAAAAAGGTTCGGTAATTTGCTGTGGAAGGCAGTGCTTTGTCATTCCACGGGATTTTCTTACTGGTGGCAATGGGGAAAAATACGGAGGTTTGTAAAAGCCATTCAAGGATTTGACTAGAGAAGAGCCCACACACTTTTCCCAATATAAAAGCTTCCTGAAGCTGCCAAAAAGTCACAGCGATGATCTATATCAGCCCCCAAAAACCACAGGCTTGGTTTGAACAAAGGCAAGTGTGTTACATGTCGTACATGGCCCTTCCAGGTCCTTTTCTGGGAGCGCTTCTACTTCGGTGTCTTCTCATAGGCTGTTCCAAGACGTTTATAAGTTTCCAGTAAGTAAAACCCTTCAGGTCAAATCCCAGTTCTCCCAAAAAGTGCACCCGACACCGTACTGAGTCGTCCCCTGTAATTCTTTATTAGAATCATGGATGAATATATTTTAAATCAATCTAAAAAAATAATGAATCAAGTTACAGTACATGCATAAAATACAAAGTAATTTACAAACAGATCAAAAGAGCATCTTCAGAACTAATACTAGGAGGAGAAATGGATTAAATAAAACAAGTGACCGACTACAGCAATGCCTTCCGTGTGCCTTACACATCATGAGCACCGCAAGACAGAAAGGTTGGGTAAGAAATGCAGCTGGTAGTGCCTACCCAAATTTGGATGTTCCGAGTGGGTCATATCAGAGTTTGAGAAAGGGCCCCTACAATTAGCTTCCTGTCATTGTATAAACAACCGCAGGCATTTATACAACAAACAGCTCTTTAAATCCAGTAGAAATCCAGTGCCAAAAGCCCCCAAATCTTAATATTAATGGCATGCTTGGGAATAGCACATCCTGTGTAATACGCAGTGGTTTCAGAGTGCAGCGACAGAAGGCACAGTTCATGTATCCCTGAACAAGCTAATTGAACAGATGATTTGTACTGAGCGACGGACTACAGAATGAATGCATCCAATGGGAAATACTCCAGATGTTTTTTTGTTAAAGATCATGTACCAAGCCATTGGAATCTTTGAGAAATACTAGATGAAACAGAACTGAAAACTGAGACCAGGTTGTAGAAGTTACTGATTCATCAACTCTAGCATTTGAATATATTAACGTGTGGCATGTACTAATATATGTGATATGCAGTGTGACAACACCCTTCAAGTCTGGGTGCCATGAAAGGAAACAGGCATCCTCAAATCCTGATACCACCGGCACTGTGGAGGCCAAGTCTCAGGCAACACAAAATCACGCTGCAAGTTCCAGTGTTAGAGCGACCCTCAGCCAGCGACACAGCTCGTGCTTTAGCTCGTGCTTTTCCTTACTTCAACGGCGGCACCTCGCACAGAGTCCCACCAGACTCTCCCCGGCCAGCCTCCAGCAGCTCTGCCTCACACCACAGCCTCCTTTGCAGCGGGTGCCAAACCACAAAAGCTCATTCACAGGTAGCAAGAACCCTGCTGCTTGTTTGCAAGAAATTCTCTTCCCACCCCCCCCATAATATTCTATAGAAAATCCTCAACTTGACAATCTGAAGATGTAGCCAAAAACATTTAGCTTTACATTAAAATTGCACTTCAGAGCAACAGGCATTTCATCAAGCTTTAGATGCAGTATACAACACCTTAAGACAAGGAAAGATCTCCTGCCCAGAGATATTTCCCTAGGTATCCTGACAATAATTGTTTTGCGAGGAGCAGAATAACATCTTCAAGTGCTCACTAAATGTGTCTGTGCTCTGTCTAGCAGGCATCACATTGGAAAGAGATCAGTTCGGTTCCAAACAACGTACTGAACCAAAACCGACAAGTCGGAGTTGGGAAAATACTGCAGCCACGTAGAAGCAAGAGATTTATAAACAATGAAATCAAAGTGGTTAAGACATGGAGAAATTCAGGAGTAAGCAGTAACTGAACACAAGAAAGTAACCACAAGAATTACAAATATATTTAAATCTTGGACCTGGGGAATATACACAGCCTTTTAGGAAAGAATGAACATTTCTTATATATTCTGACAGCACTGCATCTTTGGTTTGTTTTCAGTGGTTGGAGGGACATGAATGGGAACCACGTTGTTGCTTGGAGACATATCATTTTCACGTCTGTCGGACATTTGCTTCTGGGAAACAATACGATAGATCTCTGGAAGATGAGAAAGAGCTCGTCATTACGCGTATGCAAAACAGCATCAGAAAGTTAATGTCTGGGGAAACCAAGCATCAAACAGAGCAAAGATTCCCCATACTTTTGGGACTATATAGGTAATGCACAGCAGCTTCCAGAAGACATTTAATTGTGATATCTTCTGTATTCATAAGTTAAAATATCTTTGCAAAACAAATTACTTCTTTCACAACTGCTTTATTCCCCTTGACATAAAAGCAAAAAAAAAATATGCTGGATTCTGTATATTTACTAAGAATCAGAAGCTATGCCATCAATTCCTTGTCATCATTCTTAAGGCTCTGAGGAGACTGTGTTAGAGCAGACCAGCTTTGGAACTGCAGAGGAAAAATATGGAGTCCAGACAAAGAAATCCCAGCACAAACTGGAGAGCACAGGAAAGGCACGGGAGTTTAACCTAACACGCTGCCAAGTCCACACCTGCACTGAAAGCCTTGCCCAGTTTCCTGGGATTAGTTAGTGGCCGATGGTGTGTGTTGAACATAAACTCAGAGTAGACACAAAACCACTCGCTTCAGCTGTGTATGAAAGTACGAGGTGCAGCGCTTCACCTCAGAAAGGAAATAAAGCATACCAGAAATAGAGCATGGGGAACTCACTTGCAAATTCAAGTTCCAAACCATTAAAAAAAAAAAAAAAAAGCTTGTTAAACCTCAGTTTAACAAAAAAGTTAAGTGTTTCAGATTCAGAAAAAAAAAAGCCTACCCTGAAGTGACAACATCAGAGGAGCCCAAGAGAACGGCGCGCTGGCAGGAGACAGAACAGCAGCGCCAAGCGGCTGAGCCCGGAGAGCGGGGCTGATGCCCACACCCCGTCTGCACGCTGCAGCTCCCTGCCCTGCTGGGACGCTCCAGATAAGCTCAGGTCACTCGAGAAGAGGGTGCGTGCACTCCGTTCCTGCTGCAGAGCACTGCTCACAAATAACCGGTGAAACACGGCAAAGGTTCGAGTTCGTTCAGAGGTCTGAGGTCCCTCATCAGCCGGGTAACAATGTCCCCAGCACCTTGTCTGGCCTCAGACCAAGAAGCTTCTTTCCCACCAGAAATTCATCATTAGTGAGTCGCCTTTGTTCAGGCTTTTAATGAGCTGCTGCTTAGTGCACATCCTGACATCATTTCGGTACTGGAAATTGAGCAATCTCATGCAGAGAAGTCCTCCGTGCTGCCAAGGGCTGGTCACAAGCTACGTGCCTGCTTGGACGGCGACGAGACCTGATGGCACCAAGCATTTAAAAAGGGTTCCTAACGAACAAGGCTTGCAAACCTTGCCCTCGCTGCAACAAACCCTGTTTAAGCTGCCGTTACAAACGGGCTGAGTGCTCCCCAGAAGACTAAGAGCAGGGCTGCACACATCCATGCAGCTGCTCACCAAGAAGTAACTTCTCGCACGGACACTGCGCTGTATCTATGGGCTGTGTGAGGAACCATAATCTTTGCAAGTAGTGCTGTGAGAGAAGAATCTGCTGCTTGGGCCTCCAAAGAGGCAGCTCGGACTCAGATCACGAAAGATTCTTCAGAAAGCTGAACGTGTGTATGCGTTCAGATACGGTCAGGTCACAGATCAACCAAACAAGCGCTGCAAATGTACAAGAGGATTTTCTGGCGTCACCCTTTCTGATGTCCACTGTTCTTTCCAACAGCCTTCCACATGAGCACCTTCACAGGCTGACCCTGGGGCATGCACATGGAGGTGGAGAGAGCACAGCTGGAAGAGATCTGCTCTACTTTCTGCAAGTTTTCTGCTCCACTTCACTGCCCCGGCTCAGGGTGAGCAGCCAGCTTACCCCCAGCAAAGCACTGCCTGTTCCTATGCAACAGCAGAAGGGTTTTGCTGCCTTTGTTACTGGAAGCTCTCGAGTAGCACGCTCAGCAGCGGCAATTCTGTTTTCCACAGAACTTCCTAAACAAGTTCATACTGGTCCCTAACACGAGCTGTCACTCGCTTCCTCCACCCCTGTGAGCCACCAGGGTGTCCTCTGCACAACACCCTCATCTCGAAGCAAAGATCTACAGGGCTGTTCACTGAAGTCTTAAAAATAACCTCAACAGCACTGATTTCTCTGCTGATAGAGCGCCTATTCCTTCTGACTGTGGGAATGTATTTCCAGCTGATCCCCGCTCCCTGACAGCCCTGCAAGGACGTTTAGCAGCAGCGCTGCTCAAATCAACTCGAAGCAGCCCCATTTATTTTTGTTGCTCACTGCCACCTCTCTCTCCTCTGTGGTTACAAACCTCTGTGCAGACACAACGTGCTGCCCTAGATGAAAGCCTAAACGGCTAAATACTGCCTTGCCCTGGATCAGCTGCACACTCTTTCACCACACAGTTGTGTTGGTGTGATGGAGGAGGTGGGAACAGCTTAAACCTGCTCTTCCTGGGGCAAAACGCCCCGAGGCAAAGCCTACACTCAGACTGGTCTGCACCAAGGAACGCCAGGCTAATGAAGACGTGCACTTTTTAATGAAGACACTACACTTTATGCTCTGCTCAGTAACTGAATGAGACCTTATTAAGAGCACATTCGGCAGAATGCATCACTGCATAATTGGTAACCATGTGAGACAGGCCTTGCAGTGTAAGAGAGCTGGGGGAAAAAAGGCACCGCTGTCTAGGAGGAGCTTGTCCAGTCCTCGCCTCCTCAAGCAGTGCTAGTGCTTCATTCATTTTCAGGTGTACAGAGCTAACAAGAGGAAATCCCTACATTTCTTAATGTTAACGCTCTGTGATGTTGTTTCCTTGGAGATGGGATTCCTTAGAGATGAAACCACGGCAGAACGCGCTATGGGAACAGAGGTGGCACTGAGCAAGGCAGGGAGCGGAGGCTGCCTCGGGTTTACTTTAAGGATGGTTTATCCTGCTGTGAATGCTCAGAGGGGATGGGATTATAACACCAGTCTCTCTCATTTGCCAGATAATACAAAGCAGCTTTGTGCGCACAAGAATCAGCCCCTGAAGTCTAGACATCTCACAACAGAGGAACTTGGACAGGGACCATTACCCTAAGCCACAGAGGAAAAGGTCCCCAAACCTCACATGGTATGCACAAACCTAGCAGGCTTCCTGTCTGTTAAGATACACGGCCCGCTAAGAATCCTTTATAACACAGCAAGAGGAAAGAAAAGCTTTCTTCCCCTGCTTCCACCCGCAACAGGAGACCACATGCTCACTTAGGCTGTGCTAACTATGATTGATTCATGTTTTCTGTGCCCAAAGCCATCTATTCAAGGTGGCTTCATGTGAGAGTCTAGGCGTGAATACGCTTATCACGGACCTGCTATGCCTCCAGGGGAAAGGACTCTAACAACTTTCCCTAACTGTCCCAACGAGACCAGCTTCACTAGGGCTGGAGAGGAAAGGAGTTTCGCTACAGACTCCAGTCACACCACACTGTCCAGGAAAGATGTAAGAGCTGTGTGAAAGGCGTCACGAGCAGCCTAGGACGTCTCTGCGGTGCCGTTCCCAGCAGGACAAGTACTAGCAGAGCTGGTACAGCAGCATGCCCTGCTCCTTCTTCTGTCAACCTCCTCCACTTGCAGCCTGTGGCAAAGCCTGCTGGCTTTATCAACTTCCTTCTTCAAAGGAGAGCGAGTATTCCACCCTCCAGCACTACGCTTAGAGGCAACCTTGCCAAACACAGACAGACTATCCATGATTCTGCAGGGTCACTCTGAAAACCACATTCCTCGGATGACTGCTCCCCTCTTTCCTTCAAAGCAAATCATTAACAGAAAAAGCCAGCTGTGAAGTGTTATCGAGAAGTTACTGGCAGAACATTCGTCCTTTGCATGCCAGTCACAGCAGAGATGGAGGCAACCTGCTGCTAATGCATTATTTACTTCATCTTTATCTCCCTGAAACAGGAGCTGGTGTCTGGAGTGAGCCACATGCCCACTAATCAGCAGAAGCATTTCTTCCAGTGCAGTTGAACCAGCCCCTCCTGAACAAGGATTCTGTCCGCATGCCCAGGAGCTCTTTCCCCAAAACACTGGCACAGCAACACGCAGGGAGCACTGACGTTTGTGGAAAAACAACAGCTCCAACAATCTGTCAGAGTCCGCTGAGGTCTAGTTTTAATCCCTTGCTCTCCCATTACAGCCTGCTCTCCCTTACAGAAAAATTAAACCAGAAAAAAATCAAACCTTTGCTAATTAGAACCCAAAATAACTTCTGGAATAAAAGGTGCCGTTGGAAGCATGTGAGGAGAGATAAAGAAACAGCCTAGCCTGTGCCCAAGAGGTAAACTGCTTCCCCATGGCAACAGCAGTATGTCATATCTGAGTGTCACACAGCTCTGCAGAAATAAGGCAGCAGCCCAGGGCATGCAGCAAACTTCCCACTTCTTCAGCCATCGCTGTTAGGGAACAGAGCAGTCCACGAGGAGACTGGGGGCAGTTGGATGATCAGTTTATATTGCATATGACAGCCACCTTGGGAGGGGATAAACAACGTCTGATGTATTTCCAGATTTGTTTTTATTAGTGCTGGTGCTGAACAGGCATGAAAGTTAAATACCTAACCTTTATCCAAGAGCCCTGATCCCCCCTGAAAACTCTAAGAGCAGGCAGCAAGGCTGTTCTATACTACACGCAGCACATTTAGCCAGAACCTGACCTCACAGTTCAGTATAGGTGCCCCTGAGAGGAGAGGGAATAGCAAGGATACACATAAAGAAAGAAGTTTGGGGTTTTAGCAGTTACAAGCAAGTAATAAAAAATGTGTTTCTCCTGAAATATCCATGCCCAAATTCACAAGCAATTTTGACACAACTGACTCTGTTAGGTAGGGGAAGAAAACAGGAAAACCATCAGGCACCACAGATACCATCACATTCAGCCACTCCTTTGTCGCCCACCCTCTTATGGCATCATTACTTAGTCATGAGGAAGTAAACGTATAAACGTAACTGCTCTCCTTTTTTCAGCATTTGTGCAAAGTTGAATTACAGCCAAATGATTAGACTGAAGTTAAAAGGGAACCACAAGGGTTGGCTAAAGAGGAAACTAACTCAAGCTCCAGTCCCACCACGGCATGAAAGCAGTGAGATGACACATCCCTATGCACTGTGTATTTGTCTGACATGGACACGTTTACATTTTTTGTTAGTATATAGCCAGGAACACTACTGTTTAAGAACCCGCTGTAAAAACAGAAAAGAACCAGAACCCTATTACAATTAAAGGTAGGAAAAAAAACACAGACGGATACAGGAAGAAGGCATGTAGCAGGATGTACTCCAACAGCCTATGAATTCTCTCTCATCACTGCTAAAGAATTTCAGACAACTCAAAAAAAATGCTTTATATTTTTATTACAGCAGTAACTTCCTAGCTGCCTCCTCCCCTGCATGTTCCAGTATGGCTAACTAGTTTGTTATGGTATGTTTTCAGAAGTCTCAATTACCCGCCAAAATGAAAAAAAAAAAAAATCTAACTACGTGAACAAAAATACAATTTAACCAGGTGCCAACGTCACAGAAGTGAGATGTTTTGCCTATCAAATAAAGGGTTTAAAGAAAAAGGAAGTACTTCACAGAGCATAAAGACTGTAGCACTCACTGCCATTGCACACTGCAAAGGTCGAAAGTCCGGCCAGGACTATTAAACGCAGTGGCAGTGACTATCCTGTGCTCAGGAGTCACAGACGCGCGGTGCTGCTCAAAGGAAGGACCAAATGGATTCCAAATGTAACGGTTGTGAAGGGTGATTACATAAAATTTTAAACATTTTACAGGCAAAGAACTGCCTATTTGCCTCACGTCTGAGCAGCGTTCTGCTCTTCCTCCTTAAAGCAGAGAGCCCTGGATGACTCACCTGTCAGAATAGTCTGGAAAGCTGCTTCCACATTTGTAGAGTCTAAAGCAGATGTCTCGATAAACGACAAACCATTCTTCTCTGTGTGGACAGAAACATTATAATTAGAGGAGTACAGAACATTTATCTCCCATCTGGAAGAACTTCTGTACCAGCCAGCGTATGTGGTGTTACTGATCAGATGCGCGGGTACCAAAAAAAGTAAAAGTTGTGGTGTTTTCCCCTTATGTGGTACGAGAGCAGCACCACCCAACAGCAACAACAATTTACACTCATCCTCAGGCACAGGGATTGCCGTTAGTGCTGCGTTGCCTTTAGGCATGTCATGATGCATCACTGAAAGTGAGAATTTGGTGCACTTTCAAGAAATGTGCAGGGAAACTTCCTGGATCTTGTTTTAACCTCGTCAAGTTTCTCCACCTCCCAGTATGTTGTGGCAGCTTATTTAGCAGGGCTAGCCATATCGGGGGAACGGCAGTCCATACCTGCAGGCAGACATCCTCACCCAGAAATTTATTTTGATTTCACCAACCTGCAAAAGCTCTGGCTTCATCTGTAGGGACTGCTCTCAGGTGGCGCAAGTCACTCTTGTTTCCCACAAGCATGATCACAATATTGCTGTCAGCATGGTCTCTCAGCTCCTTCAGCCATCGCTCCACGTTCTCGTAGGTGAGGTGCTTAGCGATGTCATACACCAGTAATGCCCCTACAGCACCTCGATAGTACCTGCGGGTGAGGAGATGTGTTAGAGAACCTGCAAGGAACATCCTGATTAAAAGTGACAAGTTACTAACAGCTACTGCCTGCTACTGCAAAGACAGCCATATAAAAAATATCTAAAGCGTGATACGTGGGACTTGAAGCAGCAGAAGTAAAGCACCCAGGTTAGGGTTATGACACAGAACCACCAGAGCAGCCAGGATAGCTCAGAGTCTGGTGGAGAACCCTGCACCCCAAAACGAAGCACTGGAATCTGCGAGGAGCTACTGTCACCTTCAACCTCCAACCCACTCCTGGAAAAGTCTTCCCCACCCACCATTGTGGGTGCAGTACGGGCACAGCCCGGAGCAACAGGAAGAGTTAAGAGTGACTCACGGGATCATAAAAATATCAGCCTGATCTAGTCCCTTTATGAACGGCCCCAGCTGGTCTGCCTTCAGACCAGAGAGAGGCACAGTCACACAGTCAGAAAAGAAGCAGGTTGTGTTCTCCCACCCCACAATTATACCTCCAGCTTTACTTAAATCCAGCTTTTTACTACGCTGTTTTTTCAATTAAATAAGCACATAAAGTGAGTAGTATGTGTGGTCATAGGTTACCACTGATAAAACCTCCACGATTACAGCTGTAACTTTATCAATGGCTCGTGTTTAAATGAATCTCTGAAAGCTCTGAAGTATTCTAGGTTAGAAATGCCCCCAGTTACATATCACGACTGCACTGAGAGGTAGATCAGCTTTGTGCAGAGCCCTACTAGGCCAAGCTTCTGGACAGAAAAATATTCAAGCTTCCTTCCCCCACACATTGTGGATATTACATGACAAAATAAAATCATTTGTATGTGTTTGAGGAATTAGAAGGGCCCAAAGTCGACCCTTCTCAGCAACAGCATCTCTTCAGCTGCACAGGCTACCACTTACGCTGACGTTATAGCGCGGTATCGCTCCTGCCCTGCTGTGTCCCATATCTGAGCCTTGATTGTCTTCCCGTCAACTTGAATGCTTCTTGTTGCAAACTCTACTCCAATGGTGCTTTTGCTCTCCAAGTTAAACTCATTGCGAGTGAATCGAGACAGGAGGTTACTCTTGCCTACTCCAGAGTCTCCAATAAGCACAACTACAAGAGAGAAACGACATCAGAATCAGATTCCAGGTGTACACCATCTATTGACAATCACCCACAATGAACACATTCATTTTCCAGAACAAACCAAGAAGGAAAAAGAATAGCAAAGCCACCCCTCTTGTCACGGGTCTGTTGTCCAAGCCCTGAGATTTCCAGAGAACCAGAGCTGCCACGTTCTCCAGCCTGCTGGACAGACTTTAGACTTGACTTTTAGTAGTTACATTTCAATCTCCTTTGCATTGAATCGTATTCCTCCTCCAGGAGAACTACACATGGCAGTCAAAAAGTGCAAAAGTCCCTTCCCAGCTGGCCTTGACTCATCACAGTGCTGAGCGAGCTAACGGGAAGGATGCAGCCATGCTTGACGAGAGATTGACAGAAGGTGTAAAGTCCAGTTGGGACAGGAAGAAAAGCGTCGCGAGGATCCCTCGCACCATCCCACGGTGCTGAGCTGAAAGGGACGAGCTTGAGCCCCGCCTGAAACTCACTACCCAGACGCAGGAATTTTAGCCAGGCCAAGTCATGTCCCTCCCCGAGTCGCACCAGCAGCAGCTCCTCTAGGCGACCTTCAGATAAGGTACTGAGCAGATAACAGAAGGAAGCGGAGGACAAAGAGGATGAGTAAGACCCTCGAGAAGCAAGGCTGATAACCTTTGCGCTCTGCAGTGCATCAGGCCAGCACAAGCAAAACAATCGACACTTGGGTGACAAAGAACCAGCATGGAGATGCTTGTTTTGACAAAACAAACACTTGCTCAGTAACACACATCATTTAAACTTCAAGATGTTGCAACACAGTGTTAGATATGCAGTGTGGTACAACAGAGGAATGAGTCCACTGATGTGAGGAGTGAGTCTCAGTCTAGCAGCACAAACCCTCGCATCTTTTGCTGCGTCACAAAGCAGACGCCACTTTCTATTTAAATAATGCACAACAGCTCTGACAAATGGGATTTTCCCTGACTGTAAGAGCCGAGAAGCACCTTTTAAAAAACCCCCCTCCATAAAATGAAAACTGCAGCAAAGGTTAGCTTCAAATAGTCTTTTAGAGAATACCTCATCAAAACAAACATCTTCCCAGCTTCCCCTGCCAGCTGACTCAGCAAGCAGCCAGCCAAGCTACAGAAGCTGCACAAAGCACAGTGGCCCTGTTAACCACTTCTGTTTACGAGGATCACAGGCGCAGGTAGGTGGCACGCACCTGGACCGAATGCAAATCAGATTCCACTTTCCTAAAGGGCAGGTCAGCACAGTTCGGTGGCAGAAAACAGCTTTGCTGGCACAGAGGATGCCGGGCGGTAATAAACTTAGTGCAGGGGATGAGACACCCAATTATACCATCACCGCCTGGCAAGCTGCCATAGTTTTCCCTCTTTCGCCGGCAAACAAGATCTTCAGAACTCTTGCGGCAGGTTCAGGTTTTAGATGACATCATGTTTGCACTCGCATTATGAACAGCGAGTTCCTGGGAGGCACAAGTCGCTCAGTCCCACGGTCACCCACTGTTAGCTGCTCCAGGGGCTGAAAGCTTCTCTACACGAGGAAAGCAATCCACACACATCATCCTATTTCCTCCCAGCAGGCTGCATCATACGCCTGCTAAGTACTACCCTCAAGTATTTTCGTTGCTCAGTGCATATTTCAAAGCAGAGTTTTCAGACATTCAAAAATAGACCGGTCCTTTTAATTCCTCTACCAAGTTTTTTTTCCTCACCTTGTCTGAATCCCATGCTGCTTATGTTCTGAATGGCTTCCAGCACCAGATTAATATGTCCCAATTAAAAGGGGGAAATATTTTACTTTCCTCCTTGAAGCCAGCTATATCCTCTACTTAATTGGGCCACTGCAGCTCGTCTCGAGCACGGACACAGGAACAGCTTGCAGTGTCAGCGGGCTGCTAGGACTCCTCACACTGTCTGTATTTCTGCCAGTCCAGAGAACACCGCTCTTCGAATATAATTATGAGCTGACACAGCTTTAACAGTCACCCAAATTGTATTAATTTTCATTTTGCTTTCCTTACCAAACCACCTCAGTCTGGTATTTCATACTCCACTGTATTCCCATGTATCATATTCTTAGCACAGCAATGCAGTAGGAGTGGCTGAGTCCCTCTCTAACCATCCCAGGCAAATAGTTCCTGGGAGAGACGTGACGGTATCTAGTTCCACCTTAAAGCTAATTGTTCCTGCACACGCACTTTTACTGGGCTTCTTTTCCAGAAACTCACTCCTAATGGTTAGAAATTGCCTTCTAATTTTCAGAAGAAATTAGCGGTCAGCTGATAGCGGTGTTCATGTGCCAGCACTGTCCATTAGCTTATTAGTTTCTTCTCCCAGTGGTGTTTACACTGGTCTGGGTATTTACAGAAAGCAACCACATCTCCTCAGTCTTGTTCTACCACCTAAGTGAGCCAACCTCTCAAGTGTTTCCTTACAGACTGCCCATTCTCCCCAGACATCCCCCATAAAAGTCTTTCAATTTCTCTCCCAAGCAGCAAGAAGAACTGCATCCAGCATTCTAGGTGAGATCTCATCGGTGACGTATATGAGGATTTTAATATTTCCATCTGCCAGAAACACCTTACGCTGGAATTAACTCTTCCCGTGAGTCCCCGGGCACAAAACCTTACGTTGTGAATCCTGCCTCACTGGGGGAACTGCTGTCCTCATCACCACGCAGATCTTCTAGTACCACACTCCACCTTTTTCTCCGTACCCCTCAGCTTTGCACCACCAGCAAATTCCTTTTCCCTTCACTACACCAGCACTGGAAGGACTAAAGCTTAGGGGAAACACTTAAGAAAGTTCAGCCTTAAGACCCATACCTGAGAACCTCCATCAACAGCTTTCTTTGGACCAGCACTTCCCTTGCACGAGTAGCACCTTAGAAGGCTTTGCAGTCGGGTGAAATTTGCACTGGCACACCCTGAGAATACCCAGAGAAGCAGTGGAAGTGACCCCCACGTCATTCTCATTGGTTTAGCGGTGCGCCACTTCAACACCTGCAACAACGCGCCTTAACACCATGCATTTAACGAGCTAACTCAGCACTGGAGAGGTTTAAGATGAGTTTTTGGTGGACAAAAGGAATATCATGAAGTCCATGCAACTGAATGAATGTCATTCTGTAATTCCAGTTTTATTTCTGCAGAAGGCCAAAATAAGAATTCAACTCCATAAGCTGCTTGAGAAGCAATTTATAGACGTATTAATTTTTCACAAACATTCCAGCACTCTCAATTTTTATTTCTGATAAAACTCTAATTAAAGTATTTTCTGAGAATTTCAACTAGCTCATAACGTATGTAATTGACAACCTCATCAGGTTGAAAATAGAAAGCCCAGCACTACCAGCTTGCATTGTGAAACAACCTTTACCGCAGACAAGCGGCGTATTACACAATTTAAGCCATGCAGACTAGCACTACGGGATTACTATGTCTGAAAACTCTTTTATCTGCCCTGAACTCTGCTATAAAGCAGCATACAAATTAAGAGCCTGTACGCATTTCCATGACACCCACAAGAACCTGCTGAACACCTCTTCCAGCCCACGTAAATTGGGGTTTTAAAGGAAACGTGCACAAGATGACCTGATTGCACATCTTCTAGGCAGCTGCCAACAAACCTAACATGACCGTACCTAAAATCCATTGCCCTCCTCAGCTGCACCTTCTGCTTCATCCACCCATTTCATGTCCCAGAGAACTTTGAGGTAGGGCTCATTCACCACCTGGACCTACTGCACACAACGCTCCAAGCACGACTGCAGTAACGGGGATAAGCAGGCGGGTTTGTTAGAGCACAGAAGGGCTTCCACATCTGGCAGAGCGACAGGCATAAGGCGTGCTACCACGTATAAACCCGTACCTGCCATGCAACGGTTTTCCTTACTGATTTCTATAAACAAAGCACAAAGAAAAAAGGCATTGTCTAAAATCCAGACCAACAGGTCTGCCTGGTTTCAGTTTCCTTCAGCAAAGGAAAAAGGTGGAGGAATGAACCTGACACAGAGCAGGAAGCTGAAAGAGGAGTTTCTCTAGCAGTCAGCTGAATGTCACTGCAAGGCAGGTCTGCGTTCGGAAACGAGGAGGCTGACCCCAAATCCAAAGTTCCAGATGGTCAGGGCACAAACCTAATCCTCTCGAGGTTTGTGCATAAAAAACACAGAAGACATATTCTACAAGTACGGGTTACTTTGTTAACTATTTATCAACTGTAGGTCCGCCACTTTAATCAAACAGAGCTAAAAGTTTCTGCACGTAAGCCAGGTTAAATTATTAAGTAACAACCTTATGTCACCGTATTTTTTCCTCCCATTAAAATTAGAGAAAGAGTCCCACAAAGGGGACTTCCCAGACCTGGTGTTTCCTGAAGCACAGTGCTGGGAACAGTAGGCACTGCTCTCTCAACTGAAACCCGAAAGTACGGGAGAATACAAAGATATGCATAGCTAGACAAGAAGAACTTACCAGAAACTAGCCTTTTTTTTTTTAAGCTAGGCCTACCGGGCAATAACATACACTAAAGCATTGCGTGGAGTCAGGCGAGGGGCAGCTTGTGACAGGCACTGAGACCCAATTGTGCAGGGCACAGGGGGCTCCGATTCCAGCCGCCAGCAGTCAGCAGATTTTGACACACAGCTGTTGGCAGTGACTGACGGGACAAGAACAGAGGTCCTGCACAAACAGCCCAGCGGCAGTTTAGCTCAAGGATAGTAAGAGGCAGCTGAACCAGAGAATATCGCCCTGTTATTTTAGGGCACGTCGAAGCCTGAACTCAGGCCCACCGACTGACCATGTCCCTTTAGGTCAAGAACCCAGAAGAACTGGGACTGGATTAGGTGTCCAGACAGACCAACACCCAGCCCAAGGGGCAGGACTGGTGCTGAGAAGCCCTGTGCGGAACAGAAAAGATCAGGGTGGCACTAAGCTTTGTCCCAGCAAGCCCTCACCTCCAAATTATCAACATTAAAGCAATGAGCAATATAGGTAAATAAGGAAAAAACATCTATTGTTTGTTGTAGTTCCACATCAGCTCAATACAAGGGACGTGAGCCGATGAGATCTCTTCTGATTATACGGATGCCCTTCTGCATCTTTTTAATTCCACAACAACCCTTCAGAACGGGTACGCCTGTGCTGCCTACATTTCCCCTCAGGCCCCAGGAGGCTCAAACATTGGCTTAGCGTTCCCCTTGAGTTCTCATTTCTTCTTTCAAGAGCTTTTTTTTTTTTTTTGTTTAAACCTACCACTTGCCTTTTTGGACAGTGCCTGGTGACAAGACGGCTCATTGCCACAATAATTCCAAGATCATTCCAGAGTGGGGACGCTTTGTTTCAAACAACCTCCGCTTTTGGACAGTTACAACTGTTTCCACAATTTGTGCAACTCTGCATTTGCTGATGTTATTTCAGCTGCCAAATTAATCCCAGTTCGGAGATGCTGCATGAACTTCCTGCGGTCTGCTTTAACTTTGGAAAACGTGAATCACTCCTATCTTCATGGCACCATTTCCCTACCATTCCCTGCACTCCCAACAGCTTCTGTAAACTATTCTAAATGGTAAAAACCTTTCAGAGTGGCAACCACTTAACCTAGCTTAGAATTTTTCTATACAAATGGACCCCAACTTTATTATTTCGCAATTACATACATAAGCAATCTAATAAAACGTAGCACCTCTCCCAAAAAGTTCTACATCACTGGTATTTCCTCACAGCTAGAACAATAATTTACACAATCCTGTCAGGATATGCAATGTTCTTGATAATTTGCACACAGGTCCATAAACTAAGTTGTTTGATGTGACTAAATTTATGATCAGCAGGGCCTTTCCCAATGCTGCAAGATGAGAAACGAGGCACTTCTTGGTACTTCTTGACCTAATCTCAATACCAGTATAGAAGACTGATCTCTAGTTAGTAATAACATCAGTTTCCACATGGAAATTGCACAAGACAGACGACAAAAAATATAATTCTTCAAAGTCATTACAAGAGCTTCATGGTACTGAGAAGAACGCTGCTGTTCTGTAAGATCCTGGGGCCTGACAACGAGCAGCAAGCTTGCTTTTTTCTTTAAGTAACATTTGGACTGTGCTCTCTGTCATATGGCCTGAATTTTGGGTAGGCCTGTGTGGAGCAAGGCGTTGAACTCAATGATCCTCGTGGGTCCCTTCTAACTCGGGATATTCTACGATTCTAGAATATATAATGGAATATTTTTGATAATTTGCCCATAGGCCTGTAAAACAAGTCATTTGATGTGACTAAATTCGTGATCAGCAGGGCCTTCACCAATGCTGCTAGATGAGAAGGGAGGCATTTCTTGGTACCTCCCGACCCGATCTCAACACCAGTACAAACGCCTGACTTATAGTTAGCGACAACGCCCTTTTCCACACGGAAATTCGAGGGATCGCGGTTTTTTGTTGCCTGTTTTGCCCAGGCCACAGCCCCGCACCCCCACCCCCCGCACCCTCACACCCCGCACCCGTCTGTACCACAGCGGGGGACCCCCGGGCGGGGAAGGGGGCCGCGTCGGGCGGTACCTTTGAAGAGGTAGTCGTACTCGTCGTCGCGGGTGCCCATGGTGCGGACGCCGAAGGCCGGGGACGGGCAGTGGGAGCCGGGCCCCTCCCTGCAGCCGCTTCCGCGCCTCTGCGCCCTCCCACAGCCGGCGCCTTCCGGGGCAGCAACGAGCACTTCCAGGCCGCTTCCCCGCCCCGCCCGGCCTTAAAGGGGCGGCGGTGGGAGCGGTGAGGGGCCCCGGCTCGGCCCGGGTGCGGCAGGGCGCTGCGGGGGAGTCCCAGGCCCGCTCCGCACCCGCGGGCCCCGGGGGCGGCGGGAGGGAGCGGGCAGCGGGCGTTGTGGAAGAACTAGGGGCGGCCCGCGAGGGGTGTCGCCACAGTGGTTCCATGGTGTAATGGTTAGCACTCTGGACTCTGAATCCAGCGATCCGAGTTCAAATCTCGGTGGAACCTAGGGTGTTCTTTGTTTTTTTTTTTTTTTTTTTTTCCCCCAGATTCTTTTGAATGCTGTAACAATGGGCACGATGCTCTTTTCTCCACTCCATTGTGGGCTTCTAAATGAATACACGCGGCACAAGTCACACCTCATGACTTCTTTTGGTTGCATCTTTTACCCATCCAAGGCATGGGCGCCTTCCTCCTGCCGTCATGGGCCAGTGGCAGCACCCCAGGGGCTTGCTTCCACAGGGAGAAGGCGTCAGAGTGGTCTGCAGCCCCACTAAAATTGGGGTGGGTTAGCAAAATCCTCCAGGTCTCACAGGTCTGTCCACACCCAGGGCAAGCGCAGCGTTCAAAGCCAACAGCACTCAATACGAGGTGTCACTTGTATAGGAGGTATCAGCAAGCTCATTGGGTTCATGAGGCACGAAACATGGCCTCGGGGACCATTGAGAGGTGGCAGCAGGTGAAGCACTGGTTTGAGACATCTGAAGAGGTAAGACTTGATGATTTGTCTGTGGCATGGTCAAAGGAGAACGTGGAAAAATACAGCAAAGCTAACCTCTGAACGAGGTGTAAGCAGAAAGAGTAAAAGACATATATATATACATATCTGGGTTTAGGTGAGGTCATCTGAAGAGAAATCAGCCCTGCCCCAGGGCAACTTGAAGAGGGAGGGTTTGCTCCCTCACAGTTTGCACCAGGATAGCCAGGTTTCTACCCATTCCCGTGCCCAGGGGAAGAACAGGCCCCCGGCCCGCCATGGCCCCCCTGCTCACCAGCTTCTCTGTCCTCAGAGCCAGTACCCCTCGTCTGCCCTGCGCCAGGAGAGATGTCAGCTTTGTTGTCGGCTTCCACCGCCACAGACTGGAGGCCTAAATAGAAAGGATAAAAATAGCAGTGGTGCCCAGATGATTAAACCAAGGTCCTTAGACCTCACTCTGTTTTCACTGGCTTGCGGCGAGCAGCGGCAGTATGTTAGCCATCTCAGCAGCCAGTGGCCATGTTATCATTTCTGTGTCAGGAAAGAAACCCCCAGGCACCTGCGGCAGCGCTGTGCATCAGTTACCGTCTGCTGGGATGATAATGAGCCATAACCTGATCCTTTCCACTTAAAGATGCTTCACGCTGCCTCAGAGCTTCCGAGTGAAGAAAACAAGACACTCATAACAAAGATACACAGGGTGCAACCGAATCCCCACTCAAACATCAGAGAACTTAGGAAGGAGCATCATGGACTGGGCTACCACAGGCTACCACAGGCCTCCATCAAGCCCTCAGCAGATCCTGCATGGCTTGGATTGATCCTTTTTATCTCCAGGTGAACTCAGAACACCCAAAATCTAGAGTCTGAAAGTGCTGCTCCTGCTTCTGCCACTTTCAGAGGTTACTCTACTGCATTGAGTTGCGCACCGAAATGTGTAAAGGCTGGGGCATATTTATAGCTGTGTAGTTAAAGTTTCCTCACATCCTCACATCCTATTTGCGGTCCTCTATTGAACTTTGTCATTAACAAACATGACTTTTTCAAGCCTAGTTTCACCCTCCAGAAATGCTACTGGTTTCAAAAAAATTTAAAATAACACAGATTAAGGATTTTTAGTTATCCTTCTGTAAAAGTTGCTCTCGTTTTTGTGTTTGGGGTTTTGTTTGTCATATGGGAGCTGGGAAACACCCTTTATTTACGTTTTTCATATGTGTAAGTATTACTTCCTCTTGCACCAAATTGCAGATGTTCCTTAGCCAGAACTGTCTCATCCTATATGAGACTTTAGGGCACAATATGAGGACAATGTGTCTTCTGGCTGAACTGAAAATCATGATCCCTACATTGCTGTACTGTTATCACTTGTTGAACTTAAGACATTAAGAAGCAGAGACGTTTTTGCACACCATGTAACACAGAAATTACCACGGATTGCCATGTATATGAGCAGCAGCAGGGGCTATTTCCAGCTAAGACGGCTTAATGCATTTGATTGTTTTGATTAAATGTGTTCTTCACAGAGCTGAGAGGCAAAACTGAAACAGCAGAAGGAAATACAGATCCAAACAGCAGCCAGTTGACAGCAGTGCATGAGGTTAAAGTCTTATATTCTGTTGAGTCCTGGGTTAATTTTGTTCCTGCTCAGGCAAGCCCCAGATGAGAATATACAAACCCTCAGGAAATGTCATTGTCAGTGAAGACAGTTTTTGGCTGCTCTGCTCTTTCTTTGTGCCCCCCTCCTGAATCACGCTGCTGCAGTTATGGGATGGTCTGGGACACCTCCTGCGCAGCTGAAACATGGCCAAAAAGCAGAGGTCAGGCCTGAAATAACAGAGGACTGTGTGCTCTGGGACTGACAGCTTTTAATGTGAGAAAAGTCATTCAGCACTGGCATTTCTGCTGCATTAATTGCCATTAGTGTCATCCTTGTGGGAACACTAAATTCATTGCAAACCGTGAATTAGCGCTCTCTCATAATTCTTCAGTTTGTGCTTGGACACAACCATTTGTAGAGGCAGCACATTCCAAGCAACTGGGGCAGAGACAAGGAATGATACTCAGCTGGCCCTTGGATGCTCAATTTAACAAAAAGAAGCAGAGGTCATACTCATAACTGTGTATTTCCAGTTCTGTTCTGGAAATTCATAGAGCAGCTGCCAAAAAGTCCCAAGCTTTTGCCTCGGCAGCACCATTAACATGCAGATGTGTGCTGGGCTATCAACTCAGAGCTGCTCAGCCCCACGCGCTGTGCATCAGGCTCCTTCTGCACACCCTCACTTCATCCTCCCACTTCTCTCCTGTCACCAACTCCTGAGAGAAATCCTGGGTGAATAAGGGTAAGGGAAATCTAACCACCATCTTCAATACTTGTAGCGTTCCCATGAGGTCACAGTTTCTCCGCAGAAAACACCAGCTGGATTTGCCATGGAAATAGAAGAACAAGAAACAAGGATGGACAGCATTTGCTGCTGGTCCCATCTCTTCTGGCTCTGTCTTCCCCACATGCAGTTTGCAAAGCCCGTCGCTTTGCAAAGCACAGTGAAAGATTTGGAGTTGGAAGTTGCAATGTCTCAGACTTGTCCTTGAATGGCTGTTGACCCACATTCCCATTTCTCAGATGAAAGGAGCCACTGGCTTCCCAGGGCAGAAGGCAGGAAGGACAAAAGCAAAGCCCTACAACCTACTCTGTTGTATCAGAGGAGAAATATTTCCCGAGGGGAAAATCCAATCAATACTTTGCAATTTTCTAACAAGCCATGAATCATTGCAATTATGCAGAGATAATTCAAGCTTTCCAATCCAGCTGCTAAATTAGAGAAAAGCAGACTCTTTGCACTCACTACCCGTAGTTTAACATGTCAGTCCGAAAAACAAACTCCAAATGTAAAATAGATCAACAGAAGTAATAAGAAGAAAACTCTTTTAAAAAACTCTGGGCCAAATTAAAGGGTTTATGATGTACAAGGAGTTCTATTTTTCTGGTAATTCTATGCCAGAGGTAATAGCAATAAAAATGCATGGGGTTGATTTTTCCGATGATAATTACTTGAATTCCAGTACACACTCTATTCTTTTTCTAGTTCTACAGCTTATATAAGTAGAAATGGACCAAATCAAATATTTCCTATAAGTCAGCCTTTTCTTTCCTAACCCTGGAGTTGGAATAACAAAGGATCTGGAGCTGAATGTCAACCTATTCAAAGTCAAACCTCATCCTGGTCTAGCTGTTCTCCAGGGATCTGTATGGCACTGAAGAAAGAGTGGGAAGGGAGCAGCTCTAGAAAAATTAACATTCTGGAAACATTTTTTTGTTAGGCCAATATTACAGTAAGCAGAAGAGAAGGAATATCTTCTGCACCCTTGGGGAGCAGGAATGGAACACAGGAGACTCAATGACTTGGTGTTTCTTGTGATGACTGTCAGAATGAAGTCATCAGCTTCCTGCATCCATTTTGGACTCGACACACATCTCCTAGTCTGTGTCTGTTGCCTCCAGAGACAAATTAGCAAGATAATACTGGCAGCTCCAAGATAACTGCTGGCCAAGATATAAATTCTGAGACATGGCTCAAAATCTTAGTCTTACTGACCTGCGACAGGATTTTATTTCCTACCCAAGGCCAAAATCTACTTGCTGTTTGTATATTTAATAGGATTGTCACTACAAGACAAACACCATGTAGAGGACAGTAGTGCAAGCATTATCACGCTCCCCATCATCTTCTAATTTGGATTCAAAGGGTCAGCCCTCAGGAAGGAAGGAGGCAGTCTGACTTCTGTGGCTAGTTCATTCACTGCTGAAATAACCAGCAGAGCTGGCTGGCTGTGCTCAGCATAGCGATGCTTGTTGTGAAGCTCTACAAATTATCCAGGGAGCCAGGCTGAGGCTATAAAACTTTGCTCATTAAAATCATTAGAGAGCTGTCAGATGGAACAACTGGGATGCCTTTGATCTGGCAGAATACCCTTCCTCCTGCTCGCAGACTTTGGGAACCATCCAGTTCCCCGTAATTATTTTTTTCAAGTCATTCAAACAATACTCATTGTTTTTTCATAGAGTGCAATAACTTCTTGAGGCAAACCGGAGGCTGTAACAGCTATAACAAGACTAATTCATTAAATGGAAACCCTGATATTTCAATGATTCCTCCATAAATATGTTCATAATCGGTTTTGCCAAGGAAGTGACAAAATGTTGCTCATAATCCCAACGATATTCCTTATAAATCCACTAGGTGTCCTACTGTTTTCAAGTAATTAGGCTCAATTCTATTTATTTATTTATTTATCTATTTCCTAATTTTGCCAGTGAGAAATTAGTTTGAGTTTTTGTGGAATTAGGTCTGGGTTTCCAGGCTGAAGAAACATGTACGTATGGTTTATGCAACAGCAGGACATCTGGCTCATGGCGGCAGCTCTTTTGGCAAATACGACTAACGTTTCCCACACAGACCAACTCAAGGTTAGAGGCTGGAAAAGAAAAGGGAAAAGAATCTGCCTTCCTCTCTTGGGAATGCTAAACAATGTCCATCAGAGCCAAATCCTCTCCTAGGTCAACCTTGGGCTGCTATTTATAGGACTGCTAAAGTGAGCCCAATGCTGACCTTAAAGGTGGTAGCAAAATGTGTCCTTAATCACAGCCGCTCCGCTCAGGCTGCAATTTTGACATTCCTGGTCACCGTTCCAGTCCTTGATGGGCTCCTGCTGCCTGCCAGCACTCGCGCCTGTCTGCAAAGGCCAGCACAGCACCCGCTCACGAGGTGTCCTGTCACTGCAAACACGGAGGGCATGTCAAATATATGCCAAGAAAAGCAAGCTGTAAGGCAGCCAAAGGATAATTTTCTCATCCCAGAAAATAGTTGGGGTGGAGCGCAGCCATAGTCAAGCTGCTTGGCTGCTCCTTCATTGTGCAACCCAGAGCACATGCAGTGGGTGAAGTCATGCTGCTTGGGACATCCCTCAGCCACCCTGGGATCTGTTGCTTGCACTGAGTCTCACCACGGCAATCTAAACTTCCTTGAAACAGTCATCTCTGTAGACATATAGAAAGCATTTTTCATTTCACATCTTTCAGTGCTCAGAAAGGGGTATTTGTAATTTTTCGGTGAGGGATGACGACAAGGTTATTTTCCAGGTCTTGTCACAGAAGCACAAATCTCATACTGTATAAACCCTCTATAGGCTTACCCTCTGCCAAGTGGTGATTGTTGCTTTTGCAAATTCCCATCTCATTCACTCTAGATGCACAGGGGTGCCACATCTTGAACTTAACCCAAATCTACATGTTGCAAGCAATGACAAAATCAGGTTTCTTTTCCATTTAAAAAATGCTGGAGAAAAAGATGCTCTCAAACAATGATTTTGTCTCCTAGGTGCTTCATGGGCAGAAATACTGCCCACAGCTATTGGCTTTGCAAATAGGCACCAGAGAAGTGTCAGCACCAGCTTAGTCACAAGCTGCAAGGGGAAATCAGAGGGAGATCAACAGCCTCGTGTCCTTGGCCCATCAGGATTCCTTGCCATCAGGCATTGCGCATCATGGGAAGTGCCGAGCATCTGTCCTCTGCCATGTGGTATATTACTGCCTCTATTTCTTGCTATTTGTTTTGAAGGTATGACAGTCATTTTCCTGACAACCTGCAAGAAGAAAAGATACTCCAATCTTCCGCCTGTATGTATATATAGATACCTGCTGCAGCACCATCCATATGCAGCCTGCACCATATGCTAACTGTGACAGAGTGTAACCTGGTCCAGCGCGTGTGTTTGCTGTTATACATAACAAATACCTCAAGCCTTGCCATGATTCAGTGCATTATGCATGGGAGCCATCTGGTCCCGTAGCTTAAGAAGCAAACTGAAAATTTGATAAAAGCACAAATGGTCGCAATGAGAGAGACTGAAAAGATGTGTTGATATTCCAAGCAGGACTCTCCTTCTGTGGGGGCTAATCTCATCACCTATTGCCTCTTTCCTGCTCCTTTCTCTGGAAAGCTGCTGTCAGACAGGTTGCACTCTCAGCTCTGTGAGTATGCGCACCTTTGGGATTCTAAAAATGTGTTTCATGTGCTTGGGCAAACCTCCTGGGACAAGATTTTTCTCACTAGCCAGCTGTGCAGTAAGCAAACTGTGCAAGTTGTTTGGAGCACTGCACATTTTATGGAGCTTGGATTGATCAAGAATTCTGGCTGGTTTAAAATGCACTATCAATTAGGATTATTCATTAATATTGTCATCACTGTGCAGAATTATGCTTTATGGTTTTGACAGATTGAAAGGAGATCCTTCTCAGCTTGCCTAGATGTTCTCAACCCTGGAGAGGAGATGTACTCCAGGGATACCAGGAGCAACAAGGAACCCAGTGCAGTGGAGGGGGTAGAGTTGTGGATTGGCTTGGATTTGGTCAAGAGTTTGTGAACAACTTGGCCAGAAGACTGGGTAACGAAAACTGCCTTAACTAGATTTTGTAGCCAGACTGGGTTTCCCCCATTCTGACTCTGCTTTCTGGTGTTTGGAGGGCACAGCGAAGGCAGGCAGACAGAAGCTGCCTATTTTAGCAAATCTCTGCAGGGAATGCACAAGCTTCAGAGAGGTCCACATTTGTTTCCTCTGACACCGAATTAATGGGAATTGATGTATTGATTCTGCAATTCTCCTAAAGATTGCTTCACATTTTGGCATGTTTCCAAGCTGGTTAGATGCAATGTGCACACAGTTCAAGACAGATATTTAATTTTTCTAATATGAATACAGTTGAAAAAGTCTGTTCTCTGTGAAATCCAGAAAATAATAACATTATGATAATGAAAATAGTGCAGCCATTCCTGCTTTATACTGACTATTTTTATGTCCCAACACTCCTTTTGTTTTAATACAACCAACCCCTCCAATATCACAGAATTATGAAGACGTTTGCTACTAGTATAAATTAATTCAGTATTTTTCATTTTGTCTTCCTTTACCAGTCTAAGGGTATACTCTTCAGGGGAAACGTGTTCTGTGTGTGTAGAATACACAGCGTTATGGTAGAGCTCTACCAAATTGAGCTACTACTACTATTGGTGTTAAGCAATAATAACCTGAGACAGTCATTTACCAGTCTCGTGAGTTTAAATCAGCAGTCTTTGTGGATTTTTCCACATTTAACTATTTAAATATACCACCTCATATGCTCTACTTGTAGACTGTCTGAACATCTCTGTGCCAAGCAAGCTCCTGGTCCTAGATATGAGACAGCATCTTGCATTAGGGGTGGAGTAACAGGCTTGTGTTTTCATGCTTTGATCACTGTGTTGCTGCTTTTACGATCTCACTAGGAAAGTTACTTGATGTTTCTTTATTTTGAGTGTCAGCACGGTTTCTGCAAATGTTTGAAGTCATCTTTGTATTTCATTTATTTTCTGGCAAAACAGCATCCATCTGCAGTTTGGGAATAGAACATGTAAAAAATTGCATACAACTCCAAAACACAGAACATGAAATTTCTGGGGAAAATTCTCCTCCTTTTACATAACTCTTCAGTAGTGTCTTCACCTTTCCCATTGTTGCTCTGAAACCCATTCTCATTTTGTTGTGTCAGACCCAAAGGATCTACCATATATGGATAAATATGATTTCATCACAACTGTTGTAATTTCCTAGGGAAATTTACAATCTCAGAGAAGTACGTAAAGATGCATTTACAGTACATGGGCCTCAACACTGTAAGAAATATACCACTGTCACTTGTTCTGTCACTTGTTAGTAGTTTTCAGCAGAAATAAAAAGACGATGTAGGTGGAGAAGTGCCTGAATTATCTGGAGCAGAGACTCCCTCCGTATACACAAGCAGAGAATCTGCACTGTGTGGCTGAACTCATTTTTAAAAAATAATGTTCAACAGCTCTTTCTTTAAACAAACAAAAAGCTTGCTGTGAGCTATTTGATATTTACTTTGTATAACTCTGTTCCTTAGCTGTCCAGGCTCTAGAAGTGCTGTTCTGCCACCCGAAGACAGATTGCCTGGGTTGGAAGCCCCAGCCCTGATTCAGGGAAGCACATGGTTTCCTTACAATGATTATGATGGTTATAATTACTATTCAGTACATGGTGCAATTGTTGTGGTGTTTAAAAGAGAACAAAACAAAACAAAACAAAGCAGTTTTGGAAAGGAAAACACAGCATTAGAAAGAAAAAAAAAAAAGTAAAATAGGAAGTGGTTGACCTTCAGGAGATAATTCTATCTGCAAGTGTCTGCTGTCCAGTGTTTCTAGTGATCAGAAAATGGAAAGAAAAAAATCCATTAAATATCCCAGTACTCCTTTAGAAACTAATGCACCTCCTTTTCTGTAGGTATAATATTTTACATCTTCTGTTCAACAGCTGTTGGTGTCAAAGGCCAAGCACAATGTACGTAGAATACAGGGACCGAAGTTTTTCATCAGCTGCTGAAGGCAAAATCAACTAAAGCTGTAGCAGATGTTCACTTACTTCCTGTCTGCTTATCAGCCCTGCAAAGACACTTCTTTTTTGTACTTGTTATGCGAAGTGTAACTATGGAGATCTAATACAAGCTGCGCAAGAGCGATACAGTGAATGGTTCTTTACGTATTTGGTTATGAATGATCAAGCAAAATATTATGGTTTCTAAGAACTCCCTCAAATTTTTGAGCATGTACATTAGTCATACCCCTCTTACAACAAGAAAACAGCAGTGTACAAAATAATTTAAGAAACAGTACATTACCATGGCTCTATAACAATTAAAATAAATAACATTACTGAACTGTTACTCATTAAACCTCCCATAAGATCCTCTTACATTAGACCTGCCCTTCCAATTGGGGCAGTTGTGAGAGAAGAGCCCATGCGATGCATTTAGGTTACACCAACTGAACAGTAGTTGCCATGCTTGATGATAATTGCATTCTTTAGGTTAAAAAAAAAATGGAATTAGCATCTGCTGGGATTCATTGACTTCAGCTCACGTCACTTGTATAACGGCAGATGTTAGTTTGGCTTCCGTGTGTTCATATTTTGCATGTTGTTTCTAGTACAACAAGAAATGAGGAGCAGTGTATCCCAACCAACTGTACTCCTCCAAGGCCTTGAATATGCTATAGAACAGAGTTCTTAACAAACAGATTAAAAAATAAGTAACATTAAACATTTTTTTCAGTAATATAGGTGCACATCAACTGCTTTAATTCCTGTTTATATTAGTTATTAGCTACTGTAAACTGTAATTTTAATATGAATTACTATATGCAAATATTAAAACAGTATTCTATCTGAACTTGGGCTTTGAGCTAGTTTAATAGACTGATTTTCACACTGATGCATTTAAATTGATATGCATTCCCAGTACAGGCAAGACCTAGGGCAATTAGGTTTATTGCTTAATAGACTATAGTTCTTCTTCCCTTATGAGATACAAATACAGAAATTTACTTTACATAAATCCAAGCACAGGTGGCTTTGCTTTAAGGTTTAAACATTAACAGTAACAGAAAAGGACAGTTTTGGAATGGTTCCTCTGGCCGTAGGAACTGGTGCAGCAGGAAATCAAAATGACAGCTTTGGTCTACCACTGGTAGACCTGGTTGTACATGGCCCTGTGGGAGACAAAAGGTTTCAGAGCCAAGCCACAGTGGCTCTGCTGGCATTTGCCACGTTTCACATTAATGCTCTCAAGGAAAAAGAGCACTAGGTGACCGACCCTTACTGCCACTTTTAAAATGTTGACAGCACTGCAAATCGGTGGAGTTCACAAACGCAGAGTTGACCTGGAAAATGCAAACAGTGGGCGCTGGGATTCCTCGAGCAGTCCTTCTGGTGCTGATAATTTGTATTACAACGAAGTACAGGGGGCCCACATCCTCCAGGGAGATGAAGCACTTTGGTATGATTGGTTCCAGGGGAGGCAGGCATGGTAATTCTGAAAAAAATGAGCTTCCATCTGAAGGCTGTAGACCTAAAATTTAGTCATTTGCCTTTCCCCAGAGCCGAGCAATGACAAGACAACATAAGAAGCAGAAGAGAGCTGTTGTTGAAGATGAAGATATTGAGGGACTTTATGAAACACACAGATTTGCAGGCAAAAGATGCGTTTGATGAATCTTTTCTCTGAAGCATCTGGGAAAACACCACAAGAGGTACAAGGCTGAAAGGGGAAAAGGAGAAAAAATGGGACCCAGGGATTAAACTCATATGAATTGGGGGCTGAGGTTGGGAGTGGGGAGAAGGTGAGCACAATTCTTTGGGTGAGTTCCTGGAAGGAATGCAGTAAAGATATTCAAAAAGCAAGATACTGCTACTGTGACTGGGTAAGTGGATTTTCAGCTGAAGCATTTGAAAATAGAGATCAGTATTTGGAATTAGACTCTAAGGGATAACACAGTAGGAAGGGGGATGGACGAGATGGCTTAACAGGGTTTCATTGTAGTCAAATTAATTCAGTTTAAATAATTAATTCTCTTTTAAATTGACTCTAGTCTGCACGCTTGACATTTTGGAAGAGCTGCCATTCCCCAGCCTTCTGGTAAATGCTTTTGCATCTGTTTTCCATTGTTTCCTTCTTGAAAAAAATCCTTGTCACTAACAGGAACCATCAGCAGCATGGAACAAATTGACTTGCCAAGGACATTTCCTCCAGCCTCATTATTTATACTGGAAGTATTCTTTTTTGTATTACGAGTTAGGCCGTGATTTAAAGAATTTGCCATATATTAAGTCAGTTTTATGCTGTCACTGCGAGTCAAATTCAAACTCAGTTAAGTGAATTACTCACATTACATCAACATTTGGCCATACTTTTTCAAGGAGGTGATCAAGCGGTCGCTAATGAATCCACAGTTATTTCTGCTGGCGTTCACATATAGAACTCATCACCGCTGCAGCAGAGAGCCTCCCCATGGTATGAAGGGTATGGATCAGATGTGTCACTTTCTGCAGTTAGCGGATTGTATTTGAGTTGTAAGTAGCTGAGATGGAGCAGACCCGATGTAAGACTTGGGGTAGCTTGGGTTAAACAAATAGGTTTTGTATTTTTTTCTCAAGGTTCATTGGTTTGCATTCACCCTCCCGTCCTTTGTCAGCTCCAGGCTGCAGACCAGGTGCTAAGAAAGTGTTCATCTCCTCTAAATGTTCGTGTTGAAGGTGGCAGAACTGTTTTGGAAAATGGATACAAACATAAAAACTCAAGAGAGTTCTGCCTGCATGAGGAGTCTGCTGAGGTTAGGAGTTCCTTTAGGCAAGCTGGACCAAACCCTCAGCGAGCTCAGAAAAGGGCAGAAACTTGCTGTGACCTACATCCATGGTGACTCACTGGTGAGATTTGATGTTGTTACTCTGTTTACCTCTGTTTCTGAGCAGTTGTTCACATTTTAAACAACTACATGCTTACCTAGCCCAATGGATAGATGAGTATAATTAAGGCCCAATATAATATGGCAAGTAGTTGTAATAACGTATGGGAACATTCCAAAGCAGTTACAGAAGAAAAGAATTTCAGATAATTAGGAGAGGAGTTGGAGAGTGATGCAGATTTTAAAAGTACCCAAGATAAAATAACAGATACTAAAAATATCTATATTGAGATGAAATCCTCATGGCTCAGTACTTGAGCCAACCTTCATTCTTTAGGAATTTGTAAGACAATTGTCCAAATAGGGTAGGCTATGGTGTATTTCCTTATTCTGGTGGGCTTGCACTTACACTTCAAAGCATCTTATGCTGAAAAAAAACACAGGTCTGTCTTAACAGTGCAATTACAATATTTTTTAATATGTTCTGAAGTAGCTGTAGCTTTTTAAAAATTAGTTTTATTTCTATGTAGCAAAAATACTAATAGTGAAATTTCTGTATCTTGAAGGACAAAATCAATGACAGCAGGGCTTGAGATGCATTTTTTCAGTCAAGACACATTTTTTAAATACCTGTGAATCTCTAGTTAATAGCCAAGGAATTACGAATCGAGCTTGCAAATGAAATACTGAAGTGCCATTTTTTCTTCTTTTCTGCATGATGTGTTTTCTGACTAGGTACAAGATTTTGAACGTATTGAAAGTACTGAAAGGATTGAAAACATTTTGAAAGAAAGAATCATTCTGAAGTGCTATAGAGTTTCAGAAAAGCAGTAGAGCTGCGTTATGAGAACATCAGCTACAATTTGGGTCAGATTTTCAGTGCAGATGTGTTAGATGCATTTTCTTGGAAACCCTCCATGACAGTTAGTGAGAAGAGTGACCCAATGTTTTTGCGCCGCACAAAACAACTGTTCTATTTGCTGATGTCATTTGCTCATATTTCTAAAGCAGTGTCCTGTTGAAGCTTGTTCAGGAGCAGAGTTTTTCTCATGGAATGGTTTCAGACAGGGAGTGTAAAAAATCTCCTTGGTGCATCTTGACAGATCTCAATCAGACTTGTCGGTTTTCTGAATTTTAATGATCTAGTTTTATTTCCAGATAATGATTATTTATGCAAATAAGATGCCTTATAAATAAATATGGAAATGATTCCACAACATTAATTACAGGCCTTATAGTTTAAATACTTAAAAAATTAAAGGCAAATGGTGACGTGGATTGTTTCTGAGTTTATAACTTAGTTATTTTGGTGGTTTGCTTTATTTCAACATGACTTCCATATGTAGGACAGTGTTTCCTCAACTAAAGAAAACTATATTATGCGCCTGGGTATGTCAAAGGATATCAAAGGATAATAAAAATCAAAATGCATCATACAGTGGAAGTAGTAATTGGAAACTGAGATTTCAGAATGTGTTTGTGTGAGAATCAAATAAATCAGTTTTTCTTGGAGAATCTCAGCTTAAGTGTTGTTATCCCATTACTCAAAAATTAAAGTTTTAAATTAATTATAATACTTTGCACTTCTATAGCTGTTTCTCTTGAGAACCTCAATAATGTTCTACAAACATTAATTAAGCCTAATAGTACCCCTGAGAAGTGGTTAATGGATAGATATACTTCACCTAACCCATCGTGCTATGAGTGATCTTTGGAACAAAATGCAAAAAATGTAAACAGCAGGGCTACAGAAGGGCCTGAACTAAGTAGTGGGGCATGTTTAGATACATGGAATGGAATTACTTGGACTAGCCACGACTTGAAGATAAATATAAGTACAAAAAAACAAGGAATTGAGATCTGTAAGTGACCAAAAGCAGTTGTATGTCTGGTGTGAGAGAAGGTACCCACAGCACCACAGCATCATACCGAGTGACTCTGGGTGATAAATTGGACTGATTCAGAGAAAAGACCGCTATTTCTGGAAATCACCTCCAGCTGGGCCAAGGAGCGTGAGTCCAAATCAAACCTCTAAGGCTGATGCATGAACAGCAGCGATAACAGTTAAGTCCTTACTCTCACCCTTGAGGGTACAGGGGCTGCTGAAAATAGCAACAAAACAGCAGTAGCAGTGTGTACGTTTACAGCCTGAGACTGTTATTTTTGCTGGCAAATCTGCATGCATAATTTCCTTCCTGATATTACTCCACAAAGAGAAGCTTTTTTTTTACCTTGTTTTAATGATGAGAGCAATACTTAAAGTGGGTTAGTGCTGGACCAGGCAACAGGTTGTTTTCCCACATGCGTTAGGACTTGGACCATCCTCAAGCAACCTTTCTATCATCCCATTCTCAAAAAATCTGCTGCAAATGTTTGTTTCAGAGCTTCCAGTGTCTGCAGCAAGAGCCACTCCAGAAATATGCCCCAGCTGTACATACCTATTTGCCTTCTAACAGGAGACAAGGTATGGCATCACTTGCTTGATACCCCTACACACAGCAACACATCCAAGCTCAGTGTTAACTGTTTTCTCACCAGTTAATACCAATGGCCATCCGATGGACTTCCTTCATTTGATATCTGATAGTAGCTGCATTGCTGCAATGCCTTGTGAATAGATTTAGCATTTGCTGAGGAAAACTTTACCCTGAACAGCTTTAAATCTTGAAATGCACACTTGGATACTCTGAGGAAGCAAAGCAGCACTGAAAAATGAAATGGTAATAACTCTGCATATATTTTTTGTTTATAGAAATGAGTCAGAAACATTTGGGTCTCCTCTCTTTGGGTAAGTTTTCTTTCCTTTTTGTTTCCCAGCATTTCTCTGCTTTTGGGACTACAAACTCCCACATAAATATTGGCAGTAAATCCTTGCTGAGAAAGTCTACCTGCTGGAGAAAAATCTGCTCGTTTTATATAAGTGGAATGCCTAGACACTACAATTAGACTTTATCCTTGCTCATATACAACAGAATTGTTTATTTACATTTCGTGGATTGCAAATCATGACATACATGACTCTGATGCCTAATGAACCTCCCTGCAGTGCTTCCGCTGAGCTCAGTGGCCTTTGGATCAGGCCCCATGTTTGCTTCCTTTCCCCATTCTTTTAGCTGCTTCAGTAAGTATTTTATCTAGAGAAGGGTCTGAGACTTCTTTTTTTGCATATATGCATGATATTCTATTGCCTCTTTTATAATTTATAACCAGTAGTTTCCCTGGAGTGCAAAAGCTTTTCAGAAAGACTACAGTTGAAGCAGGAAAAGGAAGGGTAACTGCACCATTGTATTGCTGCATCGCGATATTATATCATTAGTTATTTCGTAATCTGCCCTAGAATTTAATTATTCGAAGTAGGGACAGTCTCTTTATGTCAAAAGGGTTAAGTTCCAGATTTTCAAATATGCATGTTTTAAAGAAAAAGAAAAAAAAAGAGAGAAAGAAAATGTTGCTTCATTTCCAGTGTGATTCCAGCTTGCCAAAGGCTCCATTTCATTGCATAAGCCTCCGGATATAGATCCATTACTGTATCATAAAGTGGGTTACTGGACAGGGTAAGGCCATCCATCCTCTGAAATGCAGAGTGTTGTTTTGCCAGTTACATGGGTTTATAATTATCCATTATCATTATCTTTACAGTTATTTTTTACCAAGGTTACAGATATGTCATGTCTCTTCCGCTGAGTTCTTTTGGAGCCTCATTCTTCCCCCAAAGAGACGTGGATGAGCAGTGCACAGAGCACTTAGCACATAGCACACATAGCACGTAGCACAGCCAAATAAGTTCAAAAGGAATAAAATCGGTAAGAAAATGGTCAGATTAAGCCCCAGACTTATTACTTAAGAAACTAAAATAGTTTTGTCTATGGAAGCCAGGAAATACTGGGAATAATAATAGCTGCTTTTTTTTTTCCAGCACTGCTGAAGCCTCATGAACTATAGGTAGTCAAATCTCACAATCCTGGGACAAAGTCTGTTTAAACCATGTCCTAGGACCGAGAAGTTCTCGACTCCATTCCTGGCACTGTCCCTGACCATCTGCCACTTGTTCTCTGCCTTGCTTCAGTTTACCCATGTGTAAAATGCACTTAAAATAAGTGAAACCATGCTTTGAAATTTACTTTAGTACCACAGACTAGAAATCCAGGGGCTGCAACATGGAAAAAAATGGTTCCATGGTTGCCAGTCCTAGAAACCCTGGGAGTCTCCCTAGCCGCACTCCTGGGGAAGCTAAATCGGACTGACAGCGCTCCACCCTGTACTTGAGAGGCAGCAGAACACCACATTCAGTGTGCACGTCGCCTGCCCACCTGCACCACATGTGTTTGTTGACTCGTTTAATTGACTTACAATGCATAAGAATCTGATCCAACACTAACTGGAATTAAGAGGAACACTTCTGTTGACCTAATGATCTTTGGGTCAGTCTTCACGTGCATGCAGAGACCACTGCTTTGAGATCCCCAGTGTTCCCACCAAGGGATAGGCTTTGTTGGACTGACACATAGGCACATTTCTGTGCAACAAGCCTGCAGGAGCTGTGCACACAGTGAATCTGTCTCTGCCTGTACAGTAACACTATTCACTGATGCTGCTCTTTATTCAGAAACAAATACAGCACTATAGTCATTATTGCTCATAGACCCTTTCGCACATGGCTTTAGATGAGTCTTAATGTGGAAAATTGATGACAAGCTATGCAGGAAAGCTTTGCAGCTAGATATAAGTCAGGAAAGGTGGCTTGATAGAGGTGTTGACAAGCTAATAATGAAATGGAGCATTACAATTAAATATGCTAGTGGGGACCTGGGGATGAAAGTGTGCCACAGCCAACAGAGAGAGTAAACAGCAGGTAGGTCACAGGGAGAAAGTAGAAGAGGCTTGATGGAATAGGGTGAGAAGGAGGGGGAGATGGGAGAACAAGAAAGACGGGACAGAGATATGCAGAGATATGTGGGTAGCTGTGATGGCAGCATTGGGCAGAAACTATTTTGTTTGATGTTTGTATCAGGACTTACACAGTGAGGTCTGCATCCCTGGCTGTGATTTGTTGACATCTGCACAATATGTAATTAAATACAGATAAGTCCTAAGAGGACAGAATTGGTGGAGGGAAATAAACAGGTTGGGCTATAAATTAACAGCAAATCAAAGATATCTACATAAAGACTTACATATTACGTGAGCTGAAAACTATGAAAACTGCCATGGAATGTTTAAGAATGGTATTTCTGTAAAATTAAAGTTTTCATTAGAAACAGGCAATATTCCAATGGAATCCAAACACTGACACATGAACTATTCATGCATCAGTGCAATGACTTTGCATCAGCTTACAGGCAGCCAAAACACTATTCAAGAGCTGAAACAATACACTTATGGGCCTGTTCCTACCTAAGGACGGAACATAAAATCCACAAACCTTGAATACAAACACCGAACATGTAAAAAACAAGTATGGGAAAAGAGCACAGAGTAGTCTGCATGTCAAAATTATTTACACAAGCCAAAATATGGACTTGTTGAATTATTGCTACTTATTTGAAAACACTTCCAGGATTAAAATCCATCCAAAATTATCATAGGATTTAGAAAATATTCTACCAGAGCACTACACAATTTAAGGTATCCCTACAGAACATAGACCAGCTTGCTTTAAAATACTGAGGTACTGAGTTCTTGATTTCTTTATTGACTCCGCTGTATATTGCTGAGAGATAAAATATCCATATGGGTGTGGCAATAAATGCATTTTATGTAGAAATACAAGAAATGGGCAATGTTGTTCTTGTAGTCCCTGCTTGGGATAGAGGTCGACACATTCCTTAGTCAGTATGCTGTCTGTTGATCAAAAAAGAGTCAGACTCAACTCACAAAAATCAAAGCTGGCAGCACAAAGCTGTGTCTGCGTGTGCAGGCTTGCACATGGGTGCCTCTGCCTGGGTCGAGGCTGGCTTGTGTCAGATGCTCCGTTTCCTACATGGAGGTAGGAGGAGCAACACTGCTGCTGTAAGGAGTCTTGTTATTTTTAAAAGTGTGGGGAAAAAAGTAATATTGTGCACTTTTTGCTTTCATAGTCTCCTATTCAGTCATATTTTCAAGAGGGATGAGGTAAACCAATATAGAAGATTTGAACATTAAGCATTTACAGTCGAAATTCAGAACTATATCTGGCTTTGCTGTCTTTATAGCAAGCCACATCAAAACCCTCGAGCCAAATATCCATAACTGAGGGGAGCTTGAATTCAAAGCCAAAATTGTATGGTTGGAGCCTATCCCTAAACATCATTTCAAAAATAGCAAATCGGTCTAAGATTTTGAAACACGGGATTGCAGTACATGGGATGCCAGAAAAGTAGTGTTTCTGTGCATTAGTACAGGCAGCAGGGCTCTTTTTGTTGTGCTCAGCAACATCTTGACATGCTGCACTAATCTTAGCTGCACGCTCTTAAAAGATTATTTTTGTCTCAGGTTCTTTTATAGTCTTTGATGCAACAACCTGGTGTGTGTTGCATCAAGCCTGCAGAAAATCCCCCGCTTTCTCTTGTTTTCCAGACATCCTGGGCCCAGCCGACAGGCACCGCAGGTGAGCGAGACTGGCCTATTTGGTCCGGAGATTAATTTCTGGCTAAATTAAAGGTGCTGGAGAGGGAGAAGCTGGAGGACAGAGGGGGGAGGAGAGTCGAGCAAACGGTCCGTCGTGTTTTAGGCTTGGACTGGAAGGGTTTCGCTGACCCGAGGGGTTCACACTGAAGGGAAGGAGCCGCCGGCCCCTCGCCGCTCTCTGAGGGGCGATGGAAGGAGGGCGGCGGGAACGCAGGGCCGGGGCCCCTCAGCCACGGGCCCGCTCCTGGCCGCGGGCCTCCCCCCTCTGGAGCCCTCAGAGGGGAGCTGGGCGCCGGGGCCTCCACATCGGCGAGCCGGCCTGAGGAGCAGAGGGATGGGAGAGGGGCAAGGAAGGAAAATAAAAATAATTAAAAAAATAAAAATCTCGACGCCGCCGCGATCACGAGTCGTCGCCCGCCGCCCCCCCTGACAGCCAAGATGGCGGCGGCAGGAGGCGGTGCGCAGGGGAGGGGGGATCCCGGCCGAGCCGCCCACACGGCGGGGCGGCGGTGAGCGCGGCGAGGGCGCCGAGGGCGAGCGGGGGATCCGCTGCCATGCGATAAGGGCGCGGGGACCCAGCGCCCTCCCTGCGCCCCTTCGCCCTCCCGCTCCTCGGCGCCGGGGGGCAGGAGGCGCCGCCGGCTGCCGTACCCCCCTGCCCCGGGGAGCGCGGCCCCCGCCTGAGGTGAGGGCTGCGGGGCGAGGCGTGTGGTGGCGGTGGCGGTGGGGGGCTCGGCGGGGTGTCACCGGGCCGGGGCTGGGGGCTTCCCCTAGCGGAGAGGAGGGCCTGGGGCGGCGGGGAAGGGCGAGGGGCCGCCGGCATGGGCCGCGGCGGGGCTGCCCGGTGGTGGGAGCGGGCTCTGGGGCCGCCCCTCACGCCGAGCTGCGGCGGGAAGGGGGGAGCTGAGGACGGCGGGCGGCCCTCGCCTCGCCGTCGCCTCCCCGCGCCGGTAACTTTCCGTTGAGCTGCGGTGGGAGCGGGGGGGAAACTTTGGGCTCTTCCCCAAGCCCTGAGGCGGTCGCCGGGCCGGGCTGCGGGCCTGGGGCGGCGCGAGGAGGCTCCCCTCACGGCGCGGTCCCCTCAGCGCAGCCCCCTGCCACGTTCCTCCTCCTCCCCGAGGCGGCCCCGGGGGGGGGCTGCTCGGGAGAAACTTGCCGAGGTGCCCGTGCCCCAAACGCCAGGTTTTCCAGGCGAGGCGCGCCGCCGGTGTTGAGTTCCCTGCGTGTTTTTTCTCGCAACTTTCCCCTGGCAGCTCGGGTTGCCGTGTGCCCGGGGCAGCGTGCTGGGCACGGCGGCAGAACCGAGCCCTGACATTGTCAGGCTGTTCCGTCATGGTGTCTGCGTGCGGCGTGAGCGGTGGGCCGGGGGATGATGGTATTTAATAACTCCTTAGCGATGGTTGCTGTTCGGGAGTAATTTCAAGCGGGCTGGTTTTTAAAGTGGGCTGCCCCTGAGAGTGTTGATTTCCTAGAAATGAAGTCTCGGCGCTCAGTTCTGAAGTTTATTTATTTTTTTAATTAACTGAATAGAAACGTGGTGTTCTGGACAGCTTTTACTTCATTTCACAATTTTTTTCTGGAACTGTTGCTCAACTAGAGGTTTCTGTAAAGACTGTTACATTACAGTACGTAATCTTTCACTTTCTGAATGATTAAACACCAATATTTAACCTTGGCGAGTATCTGTGGTGGTTTAGGAAAAGCAATTGGGTTAGTCTAGCCAAGGAAGGTCAAGGGGGAGTAAATGGATTTTTTCTGGTTTCTGCGTTGAGTATACAAGTTTTACTTCGAGTAAGAAGCGACTCTTCCGTTTCTCTTTTTGTTTTAAAAAAAATTCATACATTTAGAATATCGGTGAAACTCGATCCTGCTTTTACAGTACTGGGGAAGTCTGTACGCGTGTTTAAAGTGAAGGTTAAAGTGGAACTGCATCTTTGGTAAACGAAGCAACGTTTTCTGGGGGGTAATTGTGACTTGGCATTGAAACTGTTTAATTATCAAGAAGAGGGCATTAGTTTTTGTGGTTAACTTTAGGGGAAGGAGAAAATTGCATGGAGCCTTAAAGATGGAACAAAAAAAAAGTCTGAGCTTCTCTACAGCCTTAAGAGCTTGCATAATGTGCATATTTTACTTATTCTAGAAGCATTAGGGTCCAGCTGGATGAGGAACTTTCCTCAAGTTTATGAGCAGCTTCTGCTCCTTTGGAACACGCTTTCCCAATGGTCTTGTCTAAATAGCGCATTTACCAAAAGCTAGCACAAAAGATAAGATCTGGTTCTGTGAACAGTAAGCCAAAAGGCGCTATGACCATTTTTTAAAATACAAGCTTGCTTAGAAATGTTTTTCCCGTATGAAGTATTTGTTTTTCCGTATATATGCTTGAGTTTTGGTACTTTTTGTAGCAGTGTGGTTGCAGGTCCTTGTTTCTTGCGAGCAGCTTGTTCTATATGCTTTTCCTGGATATTACACCCGTATGGAGCTTAATGGAATTTCTATATGTGTTAATGGCAATGTTAACTATTCTGTATTTACATAGCCAGAGTTAATTATTAGTTAGTAAAAGCATAAATATTGACAGAGCCTGGCTTGTTCTATAGGGCATACATGAGTGTAGCTGATCTCTGTGCAGCGTTAGGAACAGTGTAAATAAATAGGTCATATTTAAGATACATTTGAAAGAGAAAGTACGGAGAAGGAAAGTAGAGCCAAGCTGACGCCCAGTGAACTACACTGCGGAGAATGAGGTTGCATCAGGAAGGTAGCTGATACCACGGTTCTGCATGGCCCTGACAAAGGGATTGTGGGCACCGCTGTTCAGAACTAAGTCTGGAAGTGTTTAATCTACAGCATTTTGCATTTGAGGGTTTATTAATCTCTAGGTGAAGCGTGTGATAGCTGGAGAGAACTGTCTTGTGACTCTTCAACAGAGGAAGATGGTATCTGGACTGAGCTGAATAATGAGAATCGGCTTTGTTAATCTTGAGGTTCTGAAATAGGAGAAAAGAAATTTGCAATGTCACTTAAATAGTCAGCATCCCTTTTCAATTTCCATTGTATTTCCTAGCAACTGAATCGGAGTTAATTTTGCAAGTCGTAGTAGACTGAAATGCTTTTTATGAGAGCGTGTGTAGAAACACTTGTACTCACGGTCAGTAAAATGCCAACAAATTGTGAAAAGTGAAGAGTAAAATAGTCAGTCAGAACCTTTCTGAATCTTAAATAGCTGCTGAAACAAACTTTTCATTCATTGTCCTTCCTTCAATTTTGACCCTAGTTTTTAAATATTTTGTCGGCATGACCAAAGAGTTGGAGACTGAAATGTTGCACAACTTGTGTTGGATGTAAAACAAAAACCTTGATGTAACCTTGTTCAAACATAGTGTTCCAGGTGTTGGTGATTTCCAAGTATCTTGCTGTCCGACAGGGTTCCAGTAGCCCAGGTTTTGATACATCTCTAGCTGTGTGTTTGTTCTGAAGTTTTCTGGAAAGAATGCTCACACATTAAATGGAGGGGAAAATAAATAAAAATTGTTTGGGTGTCCCTTTTTGTTTGTTTTGTTTCTGGTTAAGTGCCTTACATTGTGTTGTGCTTTGTTAGGTGGATCGATGCATTTCCAAGACCATTTTCACCTTTGTTAAGGAGAAAGTCCTTCAGTCATGCTGCTGTCATGTAGTGAAATTTCACTACATATTAAATGCTGACTCAAAACACACACACGCCCCTATTAAGGTCTTTGAAGAGAGTTTGTGCTTGCACAGAAAGTAAGGGTGGAGGTGTGGTTTGGAGGTTGTACTCGTCCCTAATCCTTCTGCTGTAGCCGCACTTGGTGGTCTGGGGCAAGAACACAGAAAGGGCCCTGCATCTGTTCCTCAATATATCAATTCTGTATGCAAGCAATCTTTGCTACTGCGGGCACAAATCATGGTAGAAGTTTTATGGCATACTAAACGCAGCAAATGCTCTGCAAGCAAATGTGAGTTATGCCTTGCTTCAGTTGAAGATAGCTATCAGGTAGGAGGTGAATATGTATAAACGGTGACTACATCTCCGCTGTTCCACTGCTTAAAGTTTTAAACAGTGGTATTGACCAAATAATTCCTTAAATTGAATGGGGTTCTTTGCTGTATTTCATAATAACCCTTAGATGTTTTCTGTTATGTTTCAGTTCAGCCTTAGTCAATGCCTGGTCTGGAAACCTGGTCTATGACTGATCTGGAAGTGCTCTGCTGATGTATGTGTGCTTATAAAGTGCCCCCACAGAATATACGGTCAAAATTAAGATATACAGAGAAGGCTACGTGAGGCAGTGATGTGGAGAGGTTTTGATCTATAGCAGTCATTTCAGTGGCAGTCTGTGGTGCAGAAATAGTCATCGGCGGTTCCCTAAAGAGCTTAAAAACAGCACTGGGAGGAGGTTGTGGGGGAAGAAGTAGAAAGGAAAGGTTTCAGAAAGTGTTGGTCCTACTTTAAATGGCATATTTTTCTCTTTGTGCTTTCAAGTATTAGATATAGAGTTACTGTAGAGGCTGAAATGGAGTGAAATTGAAGTAGGTAGTGACATGGGGGGGTGAAAAAAGAAGAATGATCTAAAAATAGGATGTGAGGAGTGAGGTGGAGAGTTAGAAGTTAGTTATCCAATTATAGCCTCAGTATTTAATCTGTACTTGAAATTTTACCTTTTTCTTTGGGTCAGAAAAAAACATTAATGTGAATTAAAGTGTTATATGTAACCGTCTGAAATAAAAGCAGGCAAACAGCAGGTGCCTCGTATAAACTATATGTATATATACACAAATGAAGTCCCAAGAGAGCTGCCTGTTCTGTATCTGTGTACGCAGGCATTATGCAAACAAACAGAAGGGGATTATAGACAGGACTCTGAGTTTGGTTTCGTCTTGATCTGCAGAAGAAACTTGCGAACCTAAAGATTTATTCTCAGTTGTACTACTGAGTTCAGGAGCTGGTCCGGCTCTGGTGGCTTCTGTATGTCAGCAAGTTTGCCTGCGTAATAGTTTGACTATAAAACTATAGCGAAAGAGCCAATGCTGCTCAGATCCTGCAAGTACAAAAGTAATCAGACTCTGCACGGTGCTGTTACTTAAGTCCCGGTACAGGAGCGCTCATCTAACAACCCGAACAACTTCAGAGTTACCTTGTGTGCCGAACTCCTGTTCGGGACAGCGAAGAATTCCTTATGTAGAGCACTGGGACAAACCTTTCCGTGAGTACTGTGCTCATAACGTGTAGCACGTGGCAGCTCTCCCTGGCTCAGTACACCTCAGCCTTTCCTAAAAGGGTGTGATTATATAACGGCTTTGGCCCAGAAGATGAGGAAGGGGTGTTAGGATAAGCCTGTTCTGTGTTACAGAGAGAGCTGGCGTTGGATCCCGAAGCAGTCGTTACGTTAGCGTATCGCTGCCCTTCAGCTAATGCAGGGCGATGGCTGGGGGAATGCTACCCCGAGGTTGCTCCGTACAGCTCTGCTAGCTGACCTGCCTGCACCCTGCCACAGCAGTGCCCGCTGCTCAGCACCTATATTGGAGCTGAGCTGGTAGCAGTACGTTCACATTTATTTTTCTGTGGGGTAGAAGACGACCATTTTGCTAACTGGGTGCAGAGATTTACTAGATGTGGAGGGCGTTAGTCAGTGTTATCTTGCCGTTAAACCTTTCCAGTGTGGTGTAGATCATCTGCAAATGGCAGCTGCAGTCTATGCTTGCCCTCCACCCTGTGACTATAATTTGTAGCATGGCTGGGTCCAATTCTTGTACCTTATGAGACTTTTTTTGCTGGCCAGAGATGGGGGAAATAAAGGTCAAGTGATCTAAGTCACAATTAAAATGTATGTTAAAATGCAGCAAAAATATTAGGAACAATTCCTACATCTTCGCCCTGTTCCCCCATGAATTCAAAATTTGAATTTGGGTAGAGAAAGGTTCCACAACCGAACTGAAGTTGGCGTGCGTGTCCGAATGCGGCTGGCTGAAAGCAGAACTCTTCTGCCAGTCTTGGTTGATGCACTTTGACATTTTCAGTTACAGCTTTTGGCTTTGAAGCTTGATATTGGAAGATTTGCTGCTTTCATTTGCCTTTATCTCCTGTGCCAAGGAAAAGAGAACATTCTGTTTGGGGAACTTCTCCTTTTAAAAACTCGTTGTATAATAAGTAGTTGTACAAAAAACATGGACTGGCTGCCCTCCTGAACTGTGTTTTGGATGAAGTAATATTTGCATTTAATAGTGCTTACCTTGGCTTCTCTTCCATCTTATTTACTATATATATTGTTGTCTGCATCCCTCCTTTCAAACACAATAGTACTGCAGAAATTGTTTCCGTTCTTTGGTTTATTTATTTTTTGGCTGCAAATACTGTAATTTAGAAAGAGAAATGGAAGTTTTTAAACCCAGCTCTGTTAAGATCTGTCATGAATCTTGTGGGATGCTTGAACATCACTTTTTTTTTTTTTTGTAGCCAGGGTTGGATGACATGCGACTCTGCTGTGGCACAGCTGTAATGAACTCCTAAGCAGCCTCTGCATTGTCAGACCCTCTCAATTACCCCTTTGATTTTTTCGAGAATAAAAATAGCAGTGAAGATCAAGGAAATGAAAGACTTGGTTGGTGAATGATAGTGGAGAGTATGGAAGATGTAGAAAATGCCTCAGCGTGAAGTCTGTTCCTTCCTGCCTTCTCTCTGCCGGTTATTCTGCTTCCTCTAAGCTTTGGTACTCTAGATGGCTGGTTCTTGTTGGCTGACTGCAGCAATCCCACTGAATCTAGATTAGCCTCTGAATTTAACCCTAATTTCTCTTTCTTCCTGAGCACTGCTGAACAAATCTCTGTCCTTCAGTTTTTGGCCAGGATTCCAGTTTTGTGCTCCCAAACTCATTGTCTTGTGTTCTGTCCCTGCGCTCTTACCCAGCACTTTTCTGTTTCCCAGACACCTCTTAGAGATGCTTTGTTGCCAAGCTTTCTGCAGCTCTCTTGATCGCCGCTGTTTGGATCAGAGCATATTAACTGTGAGCTGGTGCGGATGGTAGTGAACGGACCTGCAAAGAGCTTCCTGGCAGTTGTCATCTACTGATGTAGGGGCAGAACAATGTTACGGTTTTTCATTATTTTTGTTTTTCCATATGCCGATATGTTTCTTAACTCCATACTGCTGTTGATGCAGCACTGAAAGGAGTTGAGTGGCAGCAAGGGACTGCTCGCTAATTCCTGCAGTGCTTAACGCTGCTGAGCGCAGATGTACACAGTAGTGTCTTGACGTCGTGCGAGTGTTCACTTTAACCCTACTTGTTAGCAGTTTTCTCTGGTGCTATCATTTGTTTAGGAGGTGCAAGGAAATGTGGGAAAAAAAAAAAGCACAGGTAACATCCTACTGCAATAAAAGAGTATGAGGAGTCCTTGTTGTGTGGGGATAATTACATCCTTTGCGCCTTGTTTCTCAAACTGAACAAGTAGATCCCTTACTTGATAGATGGAGGACACCGAACTACTTATAAATGCGTGCTGCAGGTGCTTTGAGGCAGGGCTGCATGTGTGCTGGCAGCAGTTTTCACTGTGTTCCTTGTGATGCTAAAGTCTAGATTTTTCTTATTTCCTTTAATTCTCCCTCTTGGTTATTCAGGCTAGTTGACTAGGAAATGTGATCTTCAAATTGTCCACAAGGCCATTATTCATGTGTTAAAGCTGCTTATTTCTGAGCCTTTTTGCAGCTCTGCCTGAGACCTGCGGGTGATCCTTAATTTTAAGTTTTATTTTGTGATGCTCCTGGGACTTTGTTACGGATCAAAAGCTCACTGGACAAAGTAAGCAGTGCTGCTGTTCCAAGTTCTCCTGTTTTGTAGTCTTTCGTAGAAGCGTTCAAAGGTGGTTGCTGGAATGTGGGTGCTGTATGGGTTACAAGGGCTTGCACCAAGGGCTGGGTTCGCTCTCTGGGCTGCCATCCCTGCTCCTTGCTGTAGGATTAACGACCTAAAAGTGTTGATTGCTTCTGCGTGATCTGAAATTAATTGTGTTGTGCTTCGAGGTCATGAATAGAATCTTGAACTTTGTGTGTGCTCCCAAAAATATAGCTTTGATAATTTAGCATAGTAAGTTTTTTCCCACCATTTTTATTTTATTTTTTTTTTTGGCTTCAGGAATGGAAGCAAATCCCCTTCCATTTCATGGTTTGCATAAACCCTCCTGAGATATGCGCTTGTTCCCAGCCTTGTTTATGTTGCACTTTGTTTTCTGAAGGCTTCTCACAGTAGTCTGCTAAGAGTGTACTTCCAGTCTTGGCAAATAGAAGCCTGGCTCTAGACAAAGCTTATTTTTGACCGCAGCCTTGCTGATGCTAATGAGTAGTTCTGGGAGACTGAAGTCTGAGAGTGTCTCCGGTGAGGTGCTCTCTTCAGTCCCAGGGTGGAAACCTCTCGCTTCAAAATGCTTCGCTGGAGTGCAGGCTGCCTGGCTTGCACGTGCCTCGATGTAAAACACAAGCTCAAGTTATTTATGGTCATACTGATATTTAAAAGTGCTTATGCTAGAGTTTAGAAGCTGTGTAACACATCTGAAGAAGAACAGACAGTGAATTATGACGGTAAATGACAAGAAAGTTCAAACTGAAGCTGAGAAAATGGGGACTTGGAATGAGGTGGCTGGATGGAAGAGTACAGGAGCATTGCTGGCTGTGGAGAGAGAAGGCTCTGCTGGAGCATCAGCGTCCTGCCAAGAGGAACGATGCTTTAAAGCAGAGTTTGTAAGGTCATTGAGCTAGAGGAGCACTTGTGCAGTTGGCTAACAGTTTTTCCCATTAGACATGCATGGAAACTTGTGGGAGGGTAGTAATCATTGGGAGTGATTACTTCAACCATTTTTCAGTGTTTTTTTTGCTTGTTTCCTTGAAACATTAAATGTATTATGGTGTTTACATTTTTTTTAAAAATCAACTCAGCATAAGACTTGATATCTTGTTTCCGAAGTTTAAAACGGTGTCATACATATTTTTTTTTTAGTAACTAAGGGACAGGTAACCTTGCGTTAGCAAGCTGTACAGCATTTACAGTGTTCATTTACTGTGGCTAGTGCACTGGAGTGTGCAGTTAGCTTAAGTTTTAACAAATGTGCACATTGTTTAATTTCTGTTTTTACTGTTTCTGTAGGGAATGAAACTTTAACAAGAAGTCTATGGTAAAGCCTGGCTAACAGCAAGAGAGGCAAGGTGTAGAAGAAATGCCTTGATGACAAGGTAGGGAAGACATTTGAAAGATATTTTTAACAGGTTTCTGTTCTGATTTGGCAGAATTCCTGTGATACTTAAGGTGCTTCTGTTTTGTTCCCTGGATTGTGTGCTTGCTAGAAGAAAATATCTGTGAAAAAGGGCTTGCCTCGCTTTTGCTAGGTGACTTTGGGAGTTTGGGGAAGGGGTGAAGGGTTTTTTTCCTGGATAATTGCAGTTATTCACATGTTCTCTAGACTGCTGAACTCTGATGTGATTTGTGCAGTGTCATGGCAGAGGAATGGTTCTGAGTAGCTGTAGTGGGACTGACTGGTCCTGTTAACTTCATTTTGCTCTTACTTGATTGCTCTCCACATTTGTGTGTTGGCAGCCTACTTAGACAAGATAATGTAGCAGTGTACTCAGAAGTCTGAAATGCTAGGAGCTATTAGAACTTTACTGGCAATTTTTAAAAATTGGTCACTGATTTGTCTGTCCATTTGTCTACTCTGTGCCTCCAAAGGAAGGTAGGTCTTGTAATATGAGTATATGATGAATGATTTCAAAAATTGATTTCATCATTGTGTAATGAAATTTTGAGCTGCTTTAAAGAAAGGTGCATTGCAGTGGCCTTCATTGGTTCCCAACCTATACTAGGAGATGGTCATTCCTTGTTTACAGACAGAGTAATTCTTTGGAGTCAGGCTAACAAGGTAAAATGTCACCTGTTTTAGACAGTTAATGGATTTAAATAGTTTATTAATTTTAGTTTCTTAGTATTCTCGAAGGAAAATACAGGAAGGAATGGGAAGACAGGAAGATTAAAAGGTTACAAGGCAGTTGTTGCATCTGTCTGACAGAGGAAAGGTAGTGAAGCCTCTAATGGAGTGGCATGGTCCTTACTGCTGTCTTTTATGGGTTGTGTTCCTCTTGTGCATGCAGGAAGCATACAAGTAAACCCTTTTTGCTCTCTGGGAAGGCTGGCTCCTGGAAAGAAGCTGGCAGTGCCAGAGCTGTCCCTGAGGCCTGCAGCCCGCTTACAAGTTACGTCCACAAAAGTCTGTGGCTAGGACCAGGCTGGGTGAATCGTCGGTTGTTTTTTTTCCTTGGAAATAGTGTAGAGCATATATAGTAAACTTTGTCCTTCGTGAAGTATCACGCCTGTGGCTGCAGCACAGATGGAATATGCAGCAGATCCGTGTTTAGTTCTCGTCACGTGGTGGGGGAAAAAAGTTGAAATGTACTTCCCTCTTGTACTGTTTGAATGAGAAATGTGATCTGCTCAGAAATCCTGGTCGCTGATTTAGTTACACAAAAATGTGAGCTGGTATAAAATAATGCCTCTGAACTCACGTTTGCTTTCTAAATGACAACTGTGGATAGCTTATAGCAAGTAGAAAAACTTTCTTGGAAGTAAAACAAGGTTGAATGATCTTCCTTCAGAACTGAGTGGTGTGATCTAAGTCCCAGGGATATTCTTTTTAGCACAAAAGGGTCAGCCTTCTCTACCTCGACCTGATCAACTTTCATGTATTAGTAGGCTGTTTTGTGCTTTACAGCAGATTCATTTTCTTTTTAATACAAGCATTAGACCTGTGGAGTTGGATCACAAAGCTATAATTTTTCACATTAATCTCTTCTCTGCAGTTCCTAAAATGCTGGAAGCTAAGAATTAAAACAGCTGTGATATTTAAGCAGCAAAAATTAATAATTAGTGTTTTGTGAATGTTTATGGAGAAATAGGATGATATTGAAATTAAATTGAATACGCAGTGAAACTGAGTTTACCCTTTGTCTTTCAGCAAAGTAATTGAGCTAGTTTTGTAGATCTGTGGCAAGATTATCTGGTTGTTTCTCCTGTTCCCAATCTTTAGAAATCTTTGGTGAAAAATCCTCTGTTCTCCCGCACTTACTGGGTCACAGCCTGCAAAGTCTCTGTTTTGTGATGTCCTTACAAGTCAGTTTGCCCCTTGCAAAGATACTTTTCTTACTGATGATGTTTAAATTACACTGGTATAAATCTTGTGAGCAGGGACTTCGGTAAGAGGCTGTTCATGATCCCCTGGCATTCTCTTCAGAGCTTGTATGCGCTTTTGCCAAGGCAGGCATCACCACTGCCATCCTCCTCCCCTGTTGTTTACACTCACTCCAGACATGCAGCCTTCAGTCCCTGGATAACTGAAGCGCAGAGAAGCGATAGTAGCTGCTTCTCAGGGTGTCACCACTAATGTCGTTGCATTTCACCTGGGAATTACATCAAGAAACACGTTTGTGCAGTGTGACTTTATTTCTGTGGGTGTCTTTGTTTTGTATCTTTTTTCCCCGGAAGTTGACTTGCAATATTATGTGATGTATACAATGTGGTTTGGAATACTTCTAGGGTAAGAGTTTTTATTCGGATTCATCAGTTCTTGTGAAATTGCTTTTCACATCATGATTATTCAGCACTCTGAAATGGTTCAGATTATATACCCTCTTTCTGTGGCCTGTTAACATACAGTTTGCATAGATCTCCTCTCACAGTAAACAGATTTTGAAAATCAGAGTATCACAGCAGCTCCAGTGAAGTCTGAGTTAGCTTGAATGAAGCACCACTGAAGTGTTTTGATCTCGCCTGCGTTTCATCCCATTTTTAGCTGTGAGGCTTTGTATCACAAATCAAAGATCTAAAGGGGTGATGCATCGTCAGCTAGGCTTTTTTTCTTCCCTTTTCTTAAAGTTGCATTAAATCCTGAAAGTCTTGCTGACTTGGGTATTACTTGCTATATAACCTTAGGAAGCAAACGTGTGTGCTAGCAGGTGTTTGTATGTAGGGAATTCTAATTTTAACTGGTTATAAATGAGGAGAGCTTGCCCCAGTTTTTCTTGTGTACTTTTGGGAATGAATGTTTGAATCTGAGGCTTTTGCTGTAAATTTAATCTGAAATAATTAATCATGAGGCTTACATTTTGAGATAGGTGTTATTCTTCAGCATTAAAGTATATACCTCTTTCTGTTTGTTTACTTGTGGTGCTGTTTTGGCTTTTGAACCCAGAATGCTGTGCTGCAAATACCCTGAAGTTGTAGGGCTCGCTCGCAATTTTAACAATCACGGTTCACATGATTATTTTTAAACTAATAAAATATTTTCTTTTTAAAGACGTTGTGAAGCATTCTACAAATTGGTGCACTTTTGTGCAGTAGTGCTAATAAGGAAAGGAACAAAACCAATTTCTCTCTGAATTTCCAAGGCGAAGTTCAGTTTTGTAGTGTTTGTGTTGCTTTGTACTGAGCCTGTGGTTACAGGAGTATTTCTTTATACATAGCAATGTAAGACATAATCAGCTTTCAGTCTACCTGCTCTCTTCTCAAGTCTTTTAATTCAATGGAAAACTTCTTTTTCACTAGAGCTTATGATGGAGTTTAAATTGCCTGGTTGGTAGCTTTCAGCTAGCTAGCCCTTTCTTCCTGAGCTGTTCTTGAGGAATACTTTGTTATATGCATCTTCTGAACTGTCTTTGATGGTAGTTTGCTTCTGGTCTGAGTTATAAAGTATTCCTTTTTGTTTTTAATGCATTTCTTGATACATTCTTAAATGATACTGCTTTTAAAAAGCAACTCTAAGCTCTGATATAGATCTGTTTGTTCTCTCTCTCTCCCCCTTATTAAGAACAAATGATTGCCCAGTGCATTGTAGTTTTATAATACTGTTTTAGCTTATCTTTTGGTTTAGAGTGACTACTGCTTGATAAAAACAAAAAGCTGTCGTGACTGTTAAAATGTAGTATACTGTAGGTAAGTTTCACAGGGAATCATGTTACAAAATATTGAGAATTTCAATTGCATTAGCTAAAAAGTGTTAGTGTTTGGTCTTGTGTTAGAGTTAAATGATGCTTGTGAAATTTCTGCCTCTTTTTCATGGATTTGTTGCTTTCCTGTTCTGGATTTGTTGAAGCCAGATGTCCAGTGAAATAAAAGGCACGTGCATTGGTTCAACTTGTATGTCTTTGGATATATTATTCAGGGAAAAATTTGAATTTGTAATCATTACTCAATTAGCCGTATATGAGAGTAATGTATTCCAGATATTTTCAAAGCAACTGAATTCAAGTGAAATTAAGCATAGTGGGAGCTACATTCTTCTCTCAGAAAACAACCTGAACAATTGTTTGCAAGCTATTGCAGTGCTGTACGCTGATAATTTGATCAAAAATCATGGTGGTATGAAGTTTTGATATAGCCTAGTACTTTTTTATGTAGACCAAAGAATAAGGAGAGGTAAAGCAACCAGAATGAAGGTGACGTGACAACTGAAGTCTTGTACGAACCATTCATGTTGTTTTGAATTCTGTTTGTGGAGTTACTGAATGTTAGTAAGCTCTTCAAAGTGCTGTGTTGCAACAGTTTCTATTGCACTGACATTTTTCACCCAGATAAAATTAATTCAACAAAAGTGTATCTTAAAAGCTTATCTGGTTTACAAAGTTTAGAAGTTAATGACCATAAGTTCCTGAAGCTCCTTTAGCAAGGTTCTAGCACATCTAGGATTAGATTTAGATAGATTTTTAACCCATTTCTCAATGTTCTGCAACAGGGTGGAAAGTATTTTCTTTATTTGAAAAATCGTGCTGTTAAATAAGATGTTGGGTTTACGAGACAGACAAAGATATTCAAGAGTCTGACAAAGAGGTAACTAAATCTGCTGATGGGTTGTATGCTGTATTGTTTTTAAGGCTGTCTTTTCATCATAAAAATATTACTTTGCGTTGACGTTTATTTACAACACTGGTAGCAAACACTGAAAACAAATAAATATATATGTGTACATACATATATAATTTGGCAGGAACAGCAGGACTGTGTTCCTTCTCATTATGGAAAGCTTCATGTGGTCTTGAATATAATTCTTTCTCAGTAGTCTGTACTCCATTGTAGTTGACTTAGTCTAAATGATTTATTTAAAATACTTGGTATGTTGCTGGTGTATTGCTGCCTATGGATGGTTGCATTTTGAGGATCTGAGTCCCAGAATTTTATGAAATAACCTGGTATCAACTCCTAACATGCAAAATGGAAAATACTACATGATCTGATGATGGGTCTCTAATTCTTTTGTATTATTCTATTGTGTTTTATTCATTTTTAAAGGAAATTATAACAGATCTGAAATAATCAAATTATTCTTAGTTTACAACAGCAAATTTGCAATAATATAATCTCTATTTCTTTCCTACCAGTTCTATCATCTTGTAATGGAAGATGGAAGACAAAGGAGCTCGTGTTGCTGACTACTTTGTTGTCGCAGGATTAACAGATATTTCAAAACCACTAGAGGAAGAAATCCACTTCAATGATGCTTGCCATAAAATTGCTAAACCAAAAGAACCTATTACAGATGTAACAGTAATTATTAAATCCCTAGGGGAGGAAGTTCCTCAGGGATATAAATGCATAGATGTTACTCCCTCAGGACTGTCTGCAGATCTCAATAATGGCAGTCTTGTAGGACCACAGATATACCTTTGTTATCGCCGGGGAAGGGATAAACCCCCACTTACTGACTTGGGGTGAGTAGTTCTTCTGTTTACAGCAGGTGATTTTTGGCAATTTTATGCAACTAGTCAGCAAATAAAGCAGGTTTATTGAAATGTCAGAACTTTTGATAGAAGGCAAAGTTCTCAACAGAAAGATTGTTGACTTGAGCATACTGTAACACATTGCTGTAGGAACGATGCACGATGGGTGAATTTTAGTGACAGCTGTAATCCTTTGCATTTTGGAGTTTTCAAAGCAATTTTTAAGTTTCAGCTTATATATTTTGGGTGGGAGAAGTATTCATGTATGTATCACATACTGAAATGAAGTGAATTGTATGACATTCAATTCTTTGGAAAGATTCATTGCCTGATCCTATGAAAATAACATTATTTTGCAGTAAACAAAATATTAAAAAGCAATTATACATGAGGAAAACTACTTTCATCACAAAATTTTTCTGTTAAGAGTACAGTTTGCTGTAATGTTGACTGAACTTGTCACTAAAATGTTTTGATCAGATGAGACAGGCTGCTGCTAGACTAGTACTATTCAGTTATAATTCTAATATATAGTATTAGCATTTGCAATATTAAAAAACCAAACAAACCTGTGTGCATTCTGATCTTTGTTCATCCCGTTTTAATTAGGGTCTTATATGATGGGAAAGAAAGATTAAAGCAAGGTTGTGAAATAATTCAAGCTACTCCATATGGTCGGCCCGCTAATATTAGTGGCAATGCCTCGTCACAAAGAGTGTATGTCACTTACCGAAGAGCATCCGAAAACATGGCACAAAACACGTTGGCTGTTACGGATATATGTATAATCATACCAAGTAAAGGAGAAACCCCGCCACATACGTTCTGCAAAGTTGACAAGAATCTTAATAATAGTATGGTAAGATTCAAAATCTGAATTTTGAACACTTGCTGTTCAGTGACGTAATGTTTGTGCAGTATTTATGATGGTTTGCATCTGTACTCTCTAAAGATAAATCAAATCTTGGAAGAGTTCAAGGTTTATATTACTTTTTTCCTGCTTGGAACTAAGTCTTTTTGGAAGTCTTGGGTCAAACAGACCTTCTAGTGCTGATATACAAATGCTGACTTTGGATTAATCCTTACACATGGTGATGCAACATGTTCTCTAACTGGAGAGTTTACAGGGTGATTTACTGTTGTGCTGGGAATTCTGTATCTAACAGTTGTATTTTTTTTTTTGTTTTTAAACTCTCCCATTACCTGCAGCACTATTTCGTGTTGTTCTCTTCTGTCATTTCATAAGCTTTTTCTCAGAAGAAAGATGCTTGTTAGCGGTGTTGTATCCTGCTGACTGTAAAGTCTGTTTAAAACCATATTAATGGTTCCGAAGGTAGGCTTCCTAAATTACACAGGCATTACAGCACTTTAATTTGCAGAACGTAATGTTTAGGTATCTCCTTGTTGAACCTTCAACCCTATATGCTGGCTCTATAATGTGTACTTGTTTTTAAATAAATGTCTGTGGACATCAACAAATGGATTTTTCAGTTCTGCCAACTCCTGTGTTGACTGGGTTATGGAAGTGCTGTCTTATATGTAAATTATTTTCTTTCTGCCATCCCTAAAAGTTTTGTGTGCCCTTAAAGGGTGCACCTATTTTTCCAGTCTGTGGCTTTCCCGTTTTCTCTATTTTGGTGTCCAGAAATGGAGAATGTCAAAAATTTTAAAATGGGATCAGTGCCAAAAAGGAAATCATTGTTTAGAAGATGAAAAAACTGCGATGTTAGTGTGTTATATCACAGATGGAGTAAGAAATAAGGCTTAAACATTAGCATGATTAAAATGCAGGCACAAAAGAAAATTAAGTATTAACTTAGAGTAATTCACTTAGTTTGTATCAGAAATACACATATTATCACAATAGTTTGTATACACAATATGTATCACAATAGTTTGTATCAGAAATACTGGTGTGGGTGTGTAAATAAAAATGTCTGTATGTATGAACATATATCTATCTATATACACGTTCAAGCCAGAAGTTTAACAAAATGGAGAAAGGTTTAAATATTTATATAGATGATGATTGTACTTGCAGTTCTGTAGTTGAGTTAACAAATCTTTTGCAGAAGAATTTATAGCTTTCATGTTTCATTCAGACTGTAAACTAGTTTTGTTTTAGAGCTCAGACCGAGGCCTGCGCTGGGCTGGTTATCTGAAAGCTGACGTGGTAGTTCCAAGTCACCTGTTTGTGGCCCTTGTCAGAGAGGATACTGCAACAGGCCACTAATTTCTGTATCTTAATGTGATATGTTTGTGTGTAGATTGTGGCTCTTTGAAAATGAGGAAGAGGTGGTCTTCCCCTGCTGTTTTCTGTTAAATTCTCTTATTATATTCTACTGTGTAATCCAATAATTTCTTTTTTTTTTTTACAGTGGGGCTCAGCTGTGTATCTGTGTTATAAAAAGTCTGTGGCAAAAACCAACACCATATCATATAAAGCTGGTATGTAGCTACTATTTAGCATTTTTATCTTCAGGATGTACAGGGTTATTTGTAACGTAATACATTTCTTCTCTTTAGGAATTATTTGACATAGACGCTGTCCTGATATTATCAAAAAGTGAATCTTTCCCTGAAGAATTCTCTTAAAATAATTTTCCGAAACAAGCCTTAGAATTATGTCTCATGACTCTCTTGTCTTAAAATGCACTTTTAATTGGAAGCTCGGTTGTGTTTTGATAGGTTTCTAGAAGCCTGTGTGTCTCCCATCTGTATTTTTGTTGCTAATGACTGTCTTCAGAGGATAAGTGTGTGTGTGTATATATATCTATACATAGGAAAGTATCTCAAAAAATATTTAATGTATTTTCATAATTGCTTTCTTTAAGAATCATTTTGAAGAATAATGCAGAGCTCCAAACTGCCTTAGACATCAGTGGCATTGAACTCTTTAAGTATTTTTGGATTGTGTATCATCTTTACTTCCCTATTTATAAGACAGAATTAGATTTGCTATGTCTCTGATGAAATTTGTCGTTTTTTTAAAACCCTTGATTTCATTTAAGTGTAGGCCGCAAGCATGGTTCATGTTTAAGCTTTAGTGCACTTCTATCCCCTCGAGATGCTGCTGTCTGTAAACCATAGTAGTTTAGGTCTGACTAAAAAGTGCATAATAAATTAGTAAATAAAAATTTTAAAAAGACCCAATATCTGGTAGTAGCTTGCACAAAACTTTGCTTTGTGGAGGGGGAACATGGGACACAAACAAACCAAACAGACCCCTTTTTTGATTATCAGTTTTTACTGTTGACTAGTATTTCTCTGTATAATAGAAAAGAATGTGTAGGGATTATATTTTCTGATATAGAAAAATCCCTTCCCATAATATTCTCAGTTTGCCGTCCCCCGGGCTGTCAATAAGAAGAGAGAGCTACAGCCATATGATGTAACTGAAAACCTGTGTGTTAAGAGCCTCTCCTTCAGAACTGTGTTTTACAGCTGTATTTAAAGTTGTCTAAATGCATTAGCGTGATAGTGCATTAGCCAAAACCTCAGATGAGGTGGATCAGCATAGTTTGTTAGCTCAGTTCTGGTGATAGCATTGTCTTCTGTTTCTGTTTTTACTATTTGCTGTCTAACGCTTCCGTTACCAGGTTTTCCTGGAGACCTTTGTTAGCAAGAAATTTTCCCTGGAAAAATTGAAAGCATTAGTGTTATTTCTCAGTTGTTCAGGGTACCCTTTTTTAATAAATTTAAAATTTTTACCCGTGATGGATTTGAACTATTATAATAATAGCTAAGGTGTCCATAACCTGTAAACAGACAATGAGAAATTAGAATAGTTCCTAGAGCAGTAACGAAGTAGGACTTCAGTACTGCAGGTGATTTCTCCTTAGGCCTTGGGAGTATGTTGTCTCTTTCCAGCTGCATGCTATACCTCATTATTTCCAGCTTTCCTTTACTGCCTTCCTGAAGTTGTTATATGCTCATATGCAATTTTTGTGGGCATGTTTTTATGGCGTGAGCTACTGTAAATTTTTCCACTACTACTTATGTAACTGCCTCTTTAAAAATTGCCTTTAAAGGTTTAATATGCAGATATCCTGAAGAGGATTATGAATCATTCCCATTACCAGAATCTGTGCCTCTTTTTTGCTTACCTATGGGTGCAACGATCGAATGTTGGCCATCTAACAGTAAATACCCTCTCCCAGTTTTTTCTACATTTGTACTAACTGGAGCTTCTGCGGAAAAGGTAATTTGAGTTAAAGATTTGGTTGTATATCTGTTCACATTGATGATAACGTCTACTCTTGTAGACAAACTTGAATCTATTCATTTGGACCGAATTCAAAGCCTACTTTAAAAAGTGTTTTTTATTTCATAATTTTTCATTTATCTCACTGATGGACTGTTGATAATATAAACCTGTCATTTGCTTTTCCATCTTGTTAACTTTTGAAACTACAGAGCTATAAAAATCCTGAGTGAATATGCATGCAAATACGCTATACTTTTTTGTTGCCAGCATGTAAACTTTGCATGTGTGTACTTGCCCTATAAAGTAAATAGGGTGTCAGAGGAATACTGTTCTGAGCTGTTTATTAAAGGATTCTTAGAATAGCTTAAAAGGTAATTGTATGAACAGTTGACTGTAGCTGTATAATCTTTTTTCCCCTCACACTTAAATTGTTTCCTAGATTAATCTTTCTCATATGACACTAAGAGTTTAAATAATAGACAGTCTGGATTTTCACAGCCATAAGAATATTCCAGAATAAATTTCTTCAAAAGGAGATGCATTAATGTAACTTTTCAAACAGTAACGGAAATTTGATTTCCTTACACGTTTGCTTTGAAGGCTTAGGCAAATGTATTGACTTCAAATCAACTGCATTGTTTACAGGTATATGGTGCTGCTGTTCAGTTCTATGAATCGTATCCAGAAGAGAATCTTACAGAGAAACAAAAATCTCAACTGGGATTAACAGCTGCTGTTGAGGGAAAGTCAGATGCGTGCAGAACAGTTCAAACAAACAAGTGCATTTGTTTGCTCTCCCACTGGCCTTTCTTTGATGCTTTCAAGAAGTTTCTTACCTTCCTGTATCGTTACTCCATTTCTGGTCCTCATGTCCTGCCCATTGAGAAGTAAGTAACTCCAAAAACCCATAATAGTCATTTCTGCTGATGCAAGCACTTTTGTTGCTTTTAACTTTCCTGTAATATCCTTTTGATCTTAGTCATCAAACATTATTTTTAATGATTACAATAGATCAAGCACTCTGCTCTGTTGATTAAACGTATCTGGTTTTACATCATGAAAAAGTAGAGATTTTTATTTTTAAGTGCCTGAAAAGGTGTGTGTATCTGTAACTTTTTTATCCTTTAAGGGCTTTGAGTCTTTAAGTATATTGATTAGAAGAAAGAATATAATTATTTTCTTAGGAGAGTGATATATGTAATACTAACTTTATGTATGCAGTTTTGCATTTTTTCAGATACCAATTTATGGTGTAATAAGATAATAGATTGTTTGAATTGTTGTGCCTTAATAATCTTCCACTATTTGTTACTAATAAACTCACTTCCTTCTTACATGAAGGATCTTGCATTTTTAAATGCAGAGTAAATCCTTCCATCCAAGGAGGGATTGATACCTGTAATTAGTGTGTAATACCATTTAACGCTTCTAGGCTAAAGAAACTTTATATATCAGATTTTAAATGCAGTATCTATTTTTTATATTATACTTCAGTGTTTTTTCTAATTGAACTTCAATCTTTTATGACATTTTGATTAAGTATTTTTTGTGATTGTTTATCCATTTCATTATTCCACTTTGTAACCACTATACTTCTTTTAAAATTCTGATGATCTCTCGAGGTCCCTTCCAACCCCTACAGTTCTGTGATTCTGTGATTTTTATATTACTAGTAATAATTTTGTCTTGAGGAAAAGTGGTTTAAGCTTATTATTTCTACTAAATCTTTTTTTTCTTCTAGACATATTTCTCATTTCATGCATAAAGTTCCTTTTCCATCCCCTCAGAGGCCAAGAATTCTAGTGCAGGTAAGTGTAAAACTTTTCCTAATAGCTGTCTTAAGTGAAGGCAAAATAGCTGTTGAACAGCTTAGTTAATGGAAACTGTGGTAGGCATATTCAAACTTTTTTCTTTAATGTTCAGGACTTCTTTTCCTGATTTCATACACTTAAAAGCTTTACAAATGTCTTATATGGTCTGTTTCCAGCTTAGTTTAGGACTCCAGTGTAGTATTACAATATACCAAGAAGATTACAAGATTACAAGAAGATTTAGTGACCTTAGAACTTTTTTTTTTCTTTGAGTATATACAGAAATTCATGAAAAGCTACCCAAAGTTGGCATCTGGTTTGACCTTTTTTTTTTTTTTGCAATAGCTTTTTAAATATTTTCTTGCCCCTCTATGAAAACTGCATGTAAAATAAAGAGGTCTAATAAAATTAAAACCCCACGTGAAGAGTATATTCACAGTTACCCTTTTAGCCAAAGGGCTTCATGCTGTCCTCTACATAATGAGTAATTATTAGTGAAAACTGTGAGGGCCATGCACATTCAACAAAGGTACAGTTTATCAAATGTGACTCTTATTCTGTTCTGCCTCCAAGATCTAAACATGTTTTACCATGTGTGAGGTTACCTGTTACTTTAAATTATATCCATGGACACTGTTTGTAGGAGAGAGGGGAAGTCTCTGTCTTAGACTTCTCAAGTGTAATTTAAATCTTTCCTTTTCTTCCTAAGAGGCAAAGCGGGTAGAGACATTAAAACTTTATTGCTGAGGAAAAGACATCTCTTTTTCGACTGTAGTTATTCAGCCAGCCATGTGTTTTTGGAGTTGTTACAACAACAATGTTACTGTGTTACTTCCTGTAGAAAAATAAAATATGGGAGAGCCTTGTGCAGTTTTCAGACTTAATGTGACTACCTGTATGCTAGAGAAGTCTTTCAGAGAGAATGAAATCTTGGGTTGTGTCTTTACGTATTAAATATTAAAGATACTCCGTAATGCACTTGTATTTTGTAGAGAACTGACATTTATTGCTCTTCTCGAAAAAGGGGTATGAGAACAACTACATTGAAACTGTATCTGATATTTCTGTCACTTCTGTTATGATTTGGAAGTTCCATTCAAAACCCAGTGTGTTGACATTGCTTTTCTGTGTATAACCCTTCAATAAAATATTTACAGTAGGGAACGCTAAACACATACTTCCAGGAAACTGTGAGTGAGTTTAGAGGAAAACATTTGATTATTTTTTTTCAGCCTAAATTTTTAGGGACCTGTATCAAAGTATAGATGGATATGTATCCTGGAACAAAAGTTGAGGACGTGGGTGAGTGGTGTGAGATTGTCTGTGACACCTTGCTGTTTTCAAAACACTGTATGTATCAAGGTAATACAACTTTAGTAGCTGATACCACAGATGTAGAATGTGTAGCTTTTAAAAGTCAGCAGTAGTTGTTGTCTGCGAGTATCTACTTCCTTCGAGCTGTTTCCAAGGACTTCTGAGTTGTTCGATACTGCACTGAATAAAATCACAGGTGATTGTATCAAAGATGTTTTCCCCAAAATTGTGTGATCAGTGGTTTTATTTTTGAAGATAACAGGTTTTAAGGTTTCTATTTTTTGAAGAAATAATTTCTCTGTAATTTGTTAACTTACAAGACTAATCTTTTTGCTAAGTAACTAGTATAGCAAATCATTCTGAATATATGCTGTTAAATGTCTTGCCTATGTGCGTTCTAGAAGGGAGACTTGATATATTTTAGTAACTGCATGTATGCCAGTCTGGATGTGTGACCCATTCTTACATCCTTCTTAACATCTGTTACAAGTCAGAGAGAACATGGCACGTGTCTGATTTTTATTGATGGTTATAATTACTTTGGAAATTAAGCATTCAGGAATGTTGCTGACTGCCTGTTTCCAGCTGCTATTGTTGATGGGTTGTTTCTGATCTGCTAGACCCCATTCTCCATGTCCTGCACTCCCTTATTACCCAGATGTTGCTCTTCTAATGATGTATTCACAGCCTGCAAACTTCAAGTGCATCGAGTAATATGTTTCTCCCCCTGAAGAATAGGGGCAGAAAGTGCCTCTTCTGCCTGAGGGAGGTGTGCACTTTGAATAGACACTTGGTTGTGTTTATGTGCTTGTGATGAAACACAAAAGTCATAGGACATTAGGCTGATGCTTCCTTTCAGGGAATAGTTTATGCAGGTTACCTCAGGCTGAAAAAATGAGTTCTTTGAATTCTTTCACCAAGCAAGTTAATGGTGGTAGTTGTCACAAGATGACTTACTGGAGAACAAAGCTAGCATGTGAAGTGGTGTGGTCATCCTGATTTGTCATTGAAGCTAAATGGAGCATTGGCCTTCCAAAGTTCTGTTGTATGAAATATGAAAGGATGCAGTACTGCAGAGACTCTTTTTGTCGTATGTTTTGTGTGGCTGACTGTCCAGGCACAGCATTAGGTAACTTGACGCTTCAGCATTTGAACTACTACTTCATCTCATGTTTCTGATTTCTATTGTCCAGTCACTTGCAGTGCAGTCTAAGGTGAAATGTACTCAAAAATGAAATGCTACTAAAACACATCTAATCTTGCAGCTTAGTTGTACAAGTTACTGTGACCTGCTGAATTGCTACTGCTGTTTGTATCTGTGTTCTTATGCAGTAGATAGACAATGCATGACCACTTAGCAACGAGGACTAAGCTAACTGGTATCTTGGTACCTTTGATTCACTATGACTGAAAACATGTCAGATGAGCCGTGATAAACTGATCGCATATCTGTATTCTTGTACTCATTTAATTCTTCTATTGACGTTGAATATATGAATGGTTTCTTCTATCACAGTAAGAATATCTCCATTTTGTCCTATCACCATAAGATCTTCATCTTGGTTCCTTGACCAGTGTGAACTTCAGTCTATACCAGATTTGAGCTGAGCACTTTCTACCAGCTAAGAGCCTAATTCTTGTGTCTTCTGAAGGAAATACTACTTTATAATACAGCCTGCGACCTGTCCCCTTAAAGTGTTTTGTCCGTCTCCTTCCCGCTCAATCTAAAAAGAATCCTCCCTGAAAGCTGTGTATGAACTATGGGTCATCGCTTCTCTGAAGATTTAGAAGGGTTTACTTTCAGCAGTTAATATATTCACTTTTTAGTGTATTAGCTAGTTTAAATTCTTTTTTTATGGATATACAATGTGCTTAATTCTGACTGAGAAAGGAAGGGAATGCTTTGCCTGCTTTTCATTAAAAGATACTGATGCATAGCACTGCACTCTGCTTTCCATAGTACTGTACAACTGGATTATGTAAGGTTTGGCATAGTTTAAATTTTATCTCTGTGTTCTGTGCTATTGTTATATAGCTTCTAATAAATAAGTTCAGAATAAAACCAATGTATTTTGAAATCTTTTTCCAGCTATCTCCACATGATAACCTGATTCTTAGCCAACCTGTATCATCACCCCTTCCACTGAGGCAAGTAGCAGTATCTTCTGTTTAAATGTGAAATATGTTCTGACTTATACTGAAAAGTTTCAATGCTTTGAGCTGTAATGGTGCAAATTTAAGTCTTCATGTCTGGTGCCTTTTGTAATTAGTGTATCTGAAATTTACTTACGGGATTAGACCTATGTCCTGTCAAGGAGACATAATTAATAATATCTGTGCTTGTTTTTTTTGTTGTTGTTGTTGTTTTGGTTTTAAATAATTTTAGTGGTTCTCGAGGCAGAAGATAGTTAGATGCCCCTTGTAGGAATTGGTACCTGGGCTCCCAAGATAGTACAACTTTGGTATTGTGGGTTAATTAAAGGAGTTCTATGACTGTCTTAATTTTCATGTCTGTGCAGGAGAGTGATTAAAGAAATACATGTAGTTTCCCTGTAAATTGCTACTCAAAAAAAAAAAAAAAATCATCGTGCATGTGTCCTAAAAAGAAATCTAGACTAAGAGTCTCAAGGCATCATGGTTACTGTTGGAAAATAACTATTCTTCACTGGACAATGAAATATACCAAGTAGTCTATTTTGCTGTCTTCTTTAAAAGAAATGTTTGTAGATTTAAGTTTATAAAATCTTTTTCTAATACCTTGTTTTCTTTTTTTTTTTTTTTCTGGTCACTTATAACTCACCAGTGTGTTTATATTTTTGTGTAGTGGGGGCAAATTTTCTACACTACTTCAGAACCTAGGACCTGAAAATGCAGTAACTCTACTTGTGTTTGCTGTGACGGAACATAAAATTCTCATCCATTCATTACGACCTTCTGTCCTTACTAGTGTGACAGAGGCATTAGTCTCTGTAAGTAGCGTTCTTTTAATCATGCACTTGTACATGGAAAGAATAATATTTTTAAGATAAAATCTAAAATTAGTAGTAATGTTGTTAGGCTTAGAGAGAACTTAAAAATTAGAATAAAATTTAAGATCTTTAGCAACATAATCTCTAATGATGTTCCATGAAGACCACAGAGAAAGGATAGCTACTGTTGGCTTTTTGTGTGTAAATATCATAGGTGATTATGTTTGGTCATCACAGTGCACTGACCCCAAATTCAGCGATTTCCTGTTTTTTTTCCCAAGTAGTACTGAATTCTATCTTTTAGAAGAAAGGAAAATAATATGCATTTAACATTCTCAGTCAGCATTGTTTCACTACTTCTACCGTATGCAGTCTATTACACTGAAGAGCTCTGTTTCTACAGATTAAACAAACTGAAATTTAGAGAAATGAACCCACTTTATTAAATAAAATGCCTCTAGAATTACAGTAAAGTACTCTATTACCTGTCACGTCAAATATTTTTGAAGTGGGGATTAGTCAAGTGTGTTTTATAATTGAGTAGACTATTATACATGTTTAACGTATGTTTTTATCTCTGCATGTTTTCAAAGATGATATTTCCCTTCCACTGGCCTTGCCCATATATTCCTCTCTGTCCCTTGGCACTGGCAGATGTATTAAGTGCGCCATGCCCGTTCATAGTGGGAATTGATTCAAGATACTTTGATCTTTATGACCCTCCACCAGATGTTAGCTGTGTTGACCTAGATACCAATACCATTTCTCAGTAAGTATTTATTAACAATTTGTCTTTCATGTTAACTTTATTTTACTTCCCCTTTTCAAAGGGAAACTTGCCTTTTTTTTCTGGTGGTGAAACTTGAGTGGCTTGTTTGTTTGTTTTTAACTTCTGAAATTTCTAATATATAATCTTTTTCAAAATGAGGATGCTAGAAATAGCTAGTTCTTGTTCAGCATGGCAGAGCGGAGGCACAGTCCTCGTGGAGCATTACTGCCTCTTACTCTGTTACATTGAAATCTTACTGCACGCATTAGCACATTTCCTGGTTTAACCATATTATGTTATGTTTCATTGGTTCCCTAGAGGAGAATAATCACCTTAGTTTTTCCTGATTGGCTTTCTTAGCGTTAAAGAAATTCTAATGTCTTCAGATGGACATCTGCTTGAAAACTATATCAATGAAATTATAGTCCATATCAATATGAAGTATAGAAACTTGATACTGAGAATTAGAGACATAAACTTTAATGAATTAGAGTCTTAACTAAGACTTAAAATAATTCCATGATTAACAAATCAAAATAAATGTATTAGTATTTCTCCTTCAGATCTGCGTAGAGGCCAACATTTTTCTGTCATACTAATTATCTATCATCTGAAATATTGGTAAGGGATAGCAGTGCTCTATTAAAACCATTGCGAAATGGTATCAATAGCCAACATAGAGAAACTATAAAAGCACAAGGAGGACAAAAGTAGCTTCTGTCCAGAATTTTTGCCCGAAGGCAAGACTGGAATGAAACCACAAACACAGATCATCTGTCTTGGCTTCTGAGTAGGTATTTCCATGTCAATATTGTTATGATACTCAAAACAAAGTATTGTTTATTTTTGTGTGATGATGTGATACAGAAATAGTCTTTTCTACAGAAAAGAGGGTAAGACTTCTAATACAGAATTTAAAATAATAATAATAATAATTTAGCCTGTATTTCAGAATTTATGCTTGCATTTCAGTAGAATGCTTAATATATTCTGTGTATACTTAATGCAACTTCATTCTCAAAGTTTTTGGTCAGTGTTCTTTATTATCCTTTTGTTGGCAGCAGTCTTTCAGCATTATTATGCTTAACTAAAAACTTAAGACCTTTTTCTTTTAAACTTTCTTATTTATAGGCTCAACTTTGTTTCAGTAGTTCCGTGTAGATTTAAAGAAGACTATACATTAAGCATTTGTAAATAGGATTTACGGATTTTATGCTGATATCAAGCTTGTACAGTAGTTCTACTCTGAAGCTTTTAGGAACTCATTCAAACTAGGCTGCAGTAACTTTGTTTTGTTTAGTTTTTGGTTAAGAGGAAAACTTCTGTACATTTCCTCTGTTATTTGTCTAATTAGGTATGTATTCATTAATGGAAATAGTTTCTTATTTCCAACTATTTCTGTTTCCATTTTACTTTTAACTGATTTTCTGTATGTTTGCTTAGGACACAATAGAATTAACTTGTTCTTACAAGAAAAAAGTGTCAAACATGCTGACAGTTTTTCCAACTTTGACTGATAGGGTCTTGAGGCTTGCTGGTGCCCTCTGTTGACAAAAAAAAAAAAATTGTAATTTTTTTCATTGTGATAACAATGTAGTTAAGTCTGTGTCTCTATGCGCTAAATGCAAAGCAGTTATATCAAGTTTATTTCAGGATATTATGAGCATTCTAGTCATTATCCTAGTATAAATAACTGCAATTTAGAACGTAGCATGTGTAGTGGTAGACTGTGTGATGGCAAGTGCTTAATTCTGTTAATCTATCCATCTTCCTTGAGTTCTATGTGGATCGATTTCAGTACTAAACTGATTTCAGCTAACTAAACTGTGTCTCCATAATGATTATCCTGAAATAATAGGTGTTGGTTGAATGTCTGTAATCAAATCTCCATACAGTAAATCAAGTTTGACTTTGTTAGTTGGTTTTCAGTCCTTCTCAGCACAGTTTCAATGGAGCAAATTGTATATGCTCTCCTGTTACTATGGTGGGATAGAAAAATCTGGATACAAGCCTATATACAAACATATTTCCAGTGTATACTTATACTGTTTTCCCTTTGTTTTTCTAGGACTGGAGATAAGAAAGCTATTGCCTGGAAGATCTTACCAAAGAAACCTTGCAAAAATCTGATGAACACTTTAAATAATTTATATCAGCAACTGGCAGAATGTGAGTGGGGAAGTAGAGAATGATTGACATCGGATATAGTGTGCTACAGTAACAGATAAATATAGCTAGTTAAATGTGTTCTTAAGTCACCCATTATACTAAACATAATTACAGAACAATGTTTTCATACAGAACAGCACAATTTGTGCTTTAAGTCCAAAGATTAGAACCCACGTGGGGGCTTTTGAGGTGGAGATTTGCATATATACAATGTGGAGCTCAATAGACACCACTTTGTATTACTGTTATCCTTGTACAAAAAAAAAGTCCTTATAAAAAGGGAATAATAAAGCAAAGAGTCGGTCAGGAGCTAATAATCTTCAGTTTTGTCATCAAAGCTGGCTCAAGTCTGCTGATATTTTGACAATTGAGGTAGCTTTGACAGTCAAGCTGATAGTACTTTTGTTCTGAATTGTGTTGCTTTATTCATGTAAATAATTTTACACCATATATGTTTTCAAGCCTTTCCATTCAGGAAAAAACCCAAAAGTTATTCTAGGCCTTTTGTTAGTTGCAAGTTTATTTCAAAAATATCTAAATACGATTGACTGAGGAGAAAAAGTACCTGAAACTTTAAGATGGGGGAAAAGGTTGAAGTTTTAAGATGGAAGCTTTCTAGAAACATTGAGGTCTTAACTGTACAGCAGTATTCTGTTTCTAAGTGGATGTTTCTAAGGAAAAGTTGGTTGTTGATAGAATCCTCAAATATTGCAGAACAAGGTGTGTTGAACCTTCATCTAAATATCCTTTTAGATATCTAAATATCTAAAACTGGATAGGGATAATGTTAGTGAAATTATTTGGAAACATTAGCTGGCCTCAAGTATATTTATGTGCTTGGGCATCATAGCTAAAAGGTTTTGTGAAGTGGGAAGGAACATGGCCAGCACTCTGACATACCTGTCTGCTTACAACGTTCTTTCCATAGACGATAGTGAGAGTCTGTTGAGGAGCAATCATGCAAGGCAGTTGTAACATCATGTAGCTGTGGTGATTGCTGTCACCAGAATTTAGTTGTCCTGCATAGAATATATAGAAACAGAAGTTTACTTATGTATGCTGCACAAAAAAGTGTATTACTGTTACGTGATGCAAACTTTCAATTGCTTCAAAACTTTGATGTGCTTTATGAAGTCTTTCTAGAAAAAAATTAAAAACATATGTTCTCTGTAGTCTGTATTTTAAAAGTACTGATCATAAGTTCTTATACAGATTAAGCTACTTAAATGTGTTATCAAATTAAGGCTGCCTATATTTATATGATGTAGAAAGACAGTACTGAAACAATCTGTTCCTGGTTCTGAGATGTTATTAGAATGTTACCATAGTTTGTGTTTGTAGTGTTGAAGTCTTAGCTAGAGTTCTGATGGCTTTAGAAGATGTTGATAAAAGTATCTCCTTTAAGAGCAGAGGTTTTACTAGATAATTTACAAAAATGTCTGTTTTCTCTCTGCATCTTTCTGTTGCATTATGTTATGTTTTGATGGCTCCAGTTTGCATTTGATTGGTGTTTTTTCTGTTTATGTAAGTATTTAACATGCATAGTCTGCTTTTTGAGAACACTCCGAGATGAAAGGCTCTGTAAAAGAATATATACATCCTATCTATGTCTTTGTCCTTAAAATATGCTTATTTAAGCAGCTCTCGTATAAATTTTCACATGTTTATATAAGCAGGTTTGAGGGTTTTTTTAAGCTCTGTCCGTATTGGTTTCTTCTGTTGCTGTAGTAACTAACGTACTGAAAAGGTAAATTTATCTTGCTTTTAGTATTATCCAGACATTCATAATTTGTATAAGGTCAAGCTGAATCCATTGTTGCATATCATGATTGACTTTAATAGCTCAGTAGTAAGTAAATCTAGTAGGATAAAGAAAACTTTTTCATCAATACTGAAGAAAATCAATGCAAAGCATTATGATGTTTTTGTTCTTCACAGTGCAGCAAAGACCAAGAGAAGATGCATTAATGGAACTAGCAATGAATGACTATGATTTTAATTCTGGGAAGAAATTACATCTGTTAGATTTGGAGATCCAGGAAGCGTTTTTGTGTTTCATGGCCTCAATACTAAAAGGTTATAGGTCCTACCTGAGACCAATAACAGAGGCACCCTCTGAAACAGCCACAGATGCAAGTTCCCTCTTTGAACTACAAGGTAAAGAGTCATAAGCTTGTGTTTTTTATTTATATATATATATATAATATATATATATATATATATATATATATATATTTATATATATTTATATATATATATATATATATATAAAACTTGTTATTTCAGATTCTCTCGTACTCAAAGAATAAAAATGTTTGCAGTGTTAGTACTGTGAATGATGGTAGAAATTCAAGCGCAGAAGAAATAGTAGTGGCAGAGATTACAAAAAGTTTATTGCTCCTTAGTGTAAAATGTGACTTCCGATGAGGACTTTTTTTTTCTAGGCATTCTTACATGCTTCTGATCTCGTTTTACAGGTTTCCTCAAAAGTAGAGATCGCTCACATCAGAAGTTCTATACATTGATGACCAAAACTCAGATGTTTATTCGCTTCATTGAAGAGTGTTCTTTTGTCAGTGATAAGGATGCAAGCCTTGCATTTTTTGATGACTGCGTAGATAAAGTAAGCAAGTCTTCATTTGCATTGTGTTGTTTTTTTAACATCTCCAGTTGCTTATGTTATCTGATATATACATGGCATATATATTTGAAGTATAAACTTATTTCAGCCTCTTTTTACTTCTTTTCTTTTTCCTAGTTTCCTACTGGAGCCTTCCATTTCCCTTTTTTTTTAATTGGGCATCATTTCAAACTCTCGAAAGTCTAAATACATTATGAGAACAAATCAGCACTGCTAACTTTCACATGTATGTTAGCTTTGAAATATTGGCCCGTAGCAAGAAGGGAAGTATTCTGACTGCAAAGTAGCAACCTGAAGATTCTTCATCAGAGAACTATATTCCTGAAATATAACAGAAAGCATTTATTTTTATAAATGTGTAATATTTTATGCAGCAGTTTAGGACTGAGGTTGATGAGCAGCACTGTAACTGATGTGAGGCAGTCTCATATTTTAATTATTATGAATAGAGTGTTACTTGTGTTACTTTACTTTTTTTTTTTTTTTTTTTTCCTTTTCACAACATGTTGGCCAGTTCTTTCTAATAATAATTCTCCGGTTACTGTTAGAGAAGTCTTAGGATTGTACTGAAACAGAATAATTAAAACAAATCTTTCTCAATCATCCTTTCATTCATACTGCAGCTACTTGCTACCCTCAATTTCAAACCAGTTTGCTGATGTAAATACCTTAAATACAGTGCTTGTATTAATAGTCATCTTCTCTTAGATGAGTGTTTTCTAATGATATTACTGTCAAATATTGATGGATATGAAAGGTATGGATTTCTTAAATAGGCAAGATGCAGTATTGTGTCTCATACAAGCTTTGCATAAGCTGTTTGTTTTTTTTTTTGAATGCTGTTGATCTACCATCATATTTTGTTGCAGTAATGTAATACTTTGCTCTCTGTTGCTCTACCATTTGTAATGAGAAGGAGGGGTGATTGTTAAGGATTTGGTGGCAAGGAGTGTGAAAATGCAACATGATCACAATCAGTGTTTTTCATGACATAAGTTTAGACCTTTTGCTTGATTGGTGTTCACAGTAGTAGATGGTAGAATGTTGGATTTCCCAAATCAAAGTGGATTTACATTTTTTTTTTTGTCTTTCATGGAAGTATCACTCCAATTTGTACAAATCCTATGTTATTTACAAGGAAGGTCCACATTAGTGTTGAGTACTGCGAGGAACTCATTCTCTCCAAAGTACATTACCTTCTGAAAAATCATCACATTTCTGAAGAGGATCCACATAACTGTTTTGATCCTACATGAAAATTCCTAAAAACATTATTTTTTTTGTGTTCAGAAAAACAACCGAAACCTGCAATCTTATTTCTCTGTTTGCTTCTACTATAACACAAAAGAAGTTATGAATATTATAAGAAATTCTATACCTACTTGTCTTCTTACTGGCTACCTGTAACATTCTATTCTGGGACACTAATGTTTAAGTAATGCACATGTTGTCTACGATTTCCTGTGAAGTAGGTCACCAGCTGTTTATTCCATAATACTGAAGACTATGTAACTATGTAAATTGCTATTTTGCAGAAAAGAAAGTGCAAAAGAGCTAAAATGAATTGACATTTGAAAAACAAATCTGAATTCAGTTAAGCTTAAGTTTGAGATGAATATAAAAGTATGCTATCATGATATTTAATGTTCTTTATAGCTTTTGCTAGTCTGAATATTTTATTAGTGGTTCTCAAAAGTGTGCTTCACAGTTTTACAGCATGAGTTTACAGGTATTTGTAGGTTGTAAACTGATTTAAATACAAATATTTATGTAATGTTCACTCTGATTATGCTAAGGTTCAGTTAAAAAGTCTACAGCGTGTAGTGCGTGCTAAACTGTATGCTAGTTAGCGTTTAAAAAGGGAGATATCATAAATGGGAATATACACCAGTGACCAAATACTCCTGGACACTATTTAGTCTTCGTTGTGTTGCAGGTTCTCTCTGACTAATGTTAAATAGGATTTTATTCAAAATGCAGTTACTCCGTGAGTGTCAGATTCTATCTATCTGTTCTTTTTCATTTTGTGGAAATGTTTATGAAGGCACTGAAATTGGTGTCCTAGCTAATGTTATTTTGCCTCGGAATTCAAACAGCTCTCCTCAAAGAGTAGTGCTTAGGCTGATGATGCCACTGGGAAGATTGCAACTAATCTGTTGGAGCTTTCACCTTTTCTTAAAGGTTAAGTAGGTGCTTGCACAGCTGAAGCTGAGGCTCGTCTGTTCTAATGCCAGTCATTCTGCTAACTGATGCTGTTGACAGCTTCTTTCCAGTATGAAAATGCTCATGACAGTGCCATGAGAATAAACCTTACATAACACACTTGTAGTTCTCCAACTTGTATTTCTGGCAGTGATGATTTCTTTGTTTTGAGGGGACAACTACCTCTGTTCCAGAGCTAATTGTGGGGAAATTGACACATTGGAAATACTGTGTGTAGGATTGGCCATGGTTTTAGAATTTGCTTGCAAAACTAGGTTTTCATCGACATGAGGAATGCAGTTCCCATGTAAGATCTCATTGAACAATGGTACGTTTCCTTCATCTTCTCCTTCCTGATTCTTTTTTTTTTTTTAATTTCTGATACAGTGCTTATAGTAAAGAAAGACTCAAGATATTAAAGTGTACCAAGGAGTGCTGTAGGAACTAGAGTTTTAGGCAGGATGTTTCATCTTGATGACCAGATATCAAACTTGAATGATTACATTCGAGTGAATATTTTCTTTTATATTAATGTCTTTCACTAGGTGAACCAGTACATGAAGGGGTATACATGGAAGAGTGATGTCATGGATTGAATGATGATAGAACACTTTCTCATGGGTAGTTACAAACCACTGGGTTGAGACAAATCTTATGTACCATGAAATTAGTTATCCATAAAATATTACTTAAGCCCTGCCTCAAATCATTTACAAGAATATTTTAAGCTGAAGAATAATCTGTTCTACATGTTATTTTATCCTAGACAGCAGACAAAATGGGTAATTAAGAATCTTTTCTGCTGGTGAGAGGCATTGGCTAATTGTCTCAAGTTTTCATTTTCCCATGAACTCAAAAATTACTTCAATTTGGAACATATTTAAGCTACTGACTTTATTGTATTTCACTGCTGAAACTTGTAGCTCTGGGTTTTTTTACATCCTTAGAAGATTTCATTTATTTCTGTGTTTCAAGAGCCGTATGTTCTTGCTACTTGGCTGATTAGATTTGCTAATACTTTCCATTTATCTCATGCAGTAAAATGTGTAATTAAGAGCACCTCTTTGTATGTTTATCAAATTTTAAATGTTTAAGAATTCTACTGAAACTACTTGATATATTTCCAACCTCTCTGGAGGGAGAGAACTGTAGAAGATGTCATTTTTCGCGTGAATCTTCTGTTGCTAAACTTCTAAGGCATGAAGAACATACATCTTTGGGTTCCACTGCCTGCTTATTAGTTTCATTGAAATAACGTACCATTTGGCTGTAAATGATTTCCATTTAAACCATTTAAATAATGGCTATAAATGTAAACTGTGACAGTATTTGAACACTGGGACTGTCAGTATCTGAATAAAAAGCATGTTCTGTGTGCTGGGAAGTAAATAGTTTTTGATAGTGCCAACTCTTTGAGATGGAGACGTCTCATCCCGCAAGCAGAAGCAGCACTTATGAGGTATTGGAGCAGACAGAACTGGTGACAGACGATCAGAGAGAAAGCAATACAAACACCAGCACAAATATTAACTGAAGGCTTGCATGTGGAATGTAATACACATTATATTAGCTCTGTTCTTAGTGGTTTCTGTAATGTGAACAGTAGCAACAGGAAGCTTGTAGTACTTTGTTAAAGACTCTTCATCTTTTTCTCAAAGGGAAGCAGTTCATAATTTCCCAGAGTCTTGTTTGGAGTGGCTGAATTTTGCTTTGGTTCTTTATTTTTTCTCACAAACAACGGAATAAAATGCCTTCAGTTAATTGTTGGACAGTTTTTCTCCCACTTGATCCTGCAGTTTGCTGCTTTGAAATTTGTCTGGAGCATGCTGCTGTTAATAAAGTAGGGGAATTAATTTGCTGAGAAAGCTACCTTTGAAACGCTCCCCAGCCCTGTGGTTTACTAGGGACTCTTGACTGAAGGTAGCGTTGCTGCGATCAACCTCTTGCCCTCAGCAACAGCCAGGCTAGCAGAGCAAAGACACACAGTCAAATTACCAATTACAAAGATGAAAACAAAACAAATGTGGACAAAATCTATGCTTTCTGATAACATTGCAAGTTGCCTTTCTTAGCCATGAAGTGAATTGCTGTCCTAGCTACGAGAGGACAGGGCCACCCGATGTCTGCTCTATTTTCATACGTACAGCTGAGTTGTCTGAAAGAGGAAAAAAGTCTTGAAGCTGTCCTTTACCTTTCAGATGAATTTTTCTTTTTAGAAGGGCCAAGCTACTTCTACCCCCTTTAGGTTAGGTGACTTTTTATTCCATTATTTCTTTGAAAGTGTGTGTACTTCTGTAATCTCTGGAAGTTAGCATGATGTTAATGACTCTGCAAGTGACTGAAATTTCTTGATCGTGTTGCCTATAGATTCTCCATAGATTAGACGATTGAATAGTTTGTTACTATTTGCATTGCTTAAAATGGCGGTGAAAGAAGGTCTAATTTTTCATATTTAAAAATAAGGTAAAAATTACTGCTGCAGTTGCAAACGTTTACAGAAATGTTCTTATGCAGAATGATCAGCCTCTTTGTACAACTGCTTACAATAATCACCTGAAAATAGACAAATCAGAGTATTTCATTGAGTGTTGACTATTGGTTTGGTAAAGTTTACAAAAAAGATACAACACTTATTATTCTCATCATAATTTCACAAGGCATCCTTACTCTTAAAATACAGTCCTTTGCTGATACAGACTCAGCATTGCTTGACCATATGGCTGTAATGGCAGAAAATACCCTAACACTTGGAAACACTAGTAAATACTTCTTTTAATTTCTCTAGGTAGATATGGACAAAACTGGGGAAACACGGCTTATAGAGCTGGATGAGTCATACAAGAGTGAGCATACAGTTTTCATAACACCACCTGAGATCCCTCATCTGCCAAATGGTGAAGAGCACCCTCTACAATACAGGTGACTTAAAAACACAGTAGGATACTAGCCAAAATTGTAACAGCGGCTCTTCTGTTGTTAGTTTCTATATTCTTGTAATAGCCATGAAGTACAGATTTTTTCCTGTAGCTTTTTATTCTGCTGAAGTAAAAAATGTGTAAATGAAATGCCTAGTATGGCAACTCTTTGGAAGTTTTAATGATTTTGTGCGTGTACACATGCATGTCTGTGTGTACACAGAAGCAGTAATACCTAATGAAGATGACTGTATGTTCACATTACATTGTGCTAGCTGTTGACGTTTTTTAAAGTTAAAAGTAAAATTAATAGACTCAGTCTGTTGGCCTGCTGCAACTACTGATAATCATCCAATCTGAAGATACTATTTTGAAAGAGTACATTGCAGAGAATCACTGAAAATTGGTGTTACTATTTTAGTAATTATGTCAAATGAGTTTGTCTGTTAGTTTCTTCATTAATTCACAGAAGCATTTTTAAATCTAATCTTTTAGATAGTTATTGTTTATATTGATTTTTATAAGCCTCTGTGATATGATGCTTGCTGGGGACTAAGACAGATTTTTTGCATTAACTGGAATCAATACATACTAATACACTTGACACAGTAATTAAAGGAAATGTTATTAAAGCAAATGTAGCTAACAATTTAAGTTGCTTACACTGAAATAACATGTTGAGAGACTTACTGTGCAGACTTATGTTCATGAAATCATGCAGGTGGTTTATTAAACCTCTTTGTCAATGGTGTCTTTTGAGGTTTTACTCCTGTATTTTCTGTTTCCTGTGTAGCTTCTGGAGCAACTGTGTTATTTTGTTTGCTGTTCTATAGTGTGTTTACTTTGGAACCGCCTTGTGGGAGTTAAGTGACACATTTCTTTTTACAGCTATAATGGGTTTCCAGTATTAAAACTAGATTTGTTTGAACGACCTGAAGGATTTCTTACAACACCTAGTAACAAACTGTCCTCAAAAACCAGTAGTCCCAACAGCCCATCACCGATGTTCAGAAGAACTAAGCAGGTACTTGCAGGTATTCTTATAGTGTGAGCTACTTTGGAAAATAGCGGCTTGCTGCATTCATTTTCTGTTCAGCTGTAAAGACTGACATTGGAGAGGCTGCAGCCTAATGATTCTTTGCTGATGTGGAGAATGTAGGATAGCAATGCTAATTTTTCTTTGAATGTTTACTTGTACTTATTGGTTTTGCTTATAATGTATCGTACAGGGTTCCCGGGCACAGATGGTCACTTGCTGTGCTGTCTCCACTCCTTCAGTGTTCTTCATCCTGTTCTCCATGAGCATAAAGGCCAGGTTGGATGGGGCTTTGAGCGATGGAAGGTGTCACTGCCAATGGCAGGGGGTTTGGAACTAGACATTCATTAAAGTCCCTTCCAACCCAAATTATTCTGTGATAAACTGCTGGGCTTCCACATCTACTTCTTGTGGTTTTTTTCGCTACCTGAGGTTTCAAGACAGGCTCTAACCTGCTCATATGTTACAAAAAATACATACACAGAATAATAAGCTCATGTTTCTTGAAACTTAGGATGGGAGTACTGCACAGCAGCTGTATTGCTATCCCTCAGTTTGCTTTCATTTTCTTATTAACAACATATTCAATAATGTAGTTCCTGTAGATAAAATGATGCGTGTTTGGTTTTAACATGTAGATTTGTATAACGTCTGTGTAAATACACAAATAATGTTTTTTGATTCTTTACAGGAAATTAAATCTGCACATAAAATTGCTAAGAAGTACTCATCTATACCACAGATGTGGTCCAAGTGTTTGTTACGTCACTGCTATGGTCTTTGGTTTATCTGCCTGCCTGCATACGTGAAAGTGTGCCATTCAAAAGTTAGGGCTCTGAGAACTGCGTATGATGTCCTACAAAAAATGCATACGAAAAAAATAGATCCGCCTGATGAGGTAAAATAAGCCAACCCCAGAACTTCAGAAATAGCCCACAGTTGTAATGAATGGAGTATGTATTTGACTGTGGAAGGACAATACTAAATGTGTGTATTTTCAGGTGTGCTACCGAGTACTTATGCAACTGTGTGGACAGTATGGTCAGCCTGTGCTAGCAGTGAGAGTACTTTTTGAAATGCAGAAAGCTGGCGTTGACCCTAATGCCATTACTTATGGCTATTACAATAAGGTAAGTATTTTCAAAGGGTGTGTGTGTGAGCATTTTTATGTAGGCAAATAGAAGCAATCAAAATAAGCTTCAGTTGAGATGTAATTCTATAATTTCAAGTAATCAGAAGAAATTAAAGACAGAATAATTATGTTGTCTTCACCTTTGTAGGTTTAGAAGTCTACTTTTATAACTGCCAATGTAACCCAGTTTGAAATGAAGTTAATGATTCACACCTGACTGTTCCTTTGGATGACTTTATTTGACTTTGATATTTCCAAAATAGGCTGTTTTAGAAAGTACATGGCCTTCAAGCAATCGAGGTGGCTATTTCCTATGGATGAAGATAAGAAACGTTGTTTTAGGAATAGCACAGTTCAAAAGAGCATTGAAAAAACTGCCAGCAAGCACATCACATACGGCCCTTCCTGGTACAGTGTTCAAGTACATTTCTTTATCTCAACGCTGATAAGAAATTATTTCAAATAGCTTTCTGTTGTATATTTCAAATAGCTTTCTAGTAAATAACATAATCATCTTTATTCTATTTTTCCCTTTTTTATGATGGGGGACTTTCAGACTTTAGCAACAACACAACATTCAAAGAAGAAATCAGGCAAGGGAAAACTTGTCTTCAAGATATACAAGAACAAAAAGAAGACAAGAGAGAGAGTGACTCCAGTTCTTGTATGTATCTTGTGAATATAGATACCTAGTTCACTGTGGATATATGGGGATTTCAGCAGAGCTACGTGGGGTAGTTGATTGTTTTACAATGAATGTATGTGATAATACCAGTTTATGCTCATGCCTGAAGTTCTTTTCTCTAAGTGTAACTAAGATTTTAAAATTGCAGTTCTTTTTCCCTCCTCAGTTTCAATAAGTTGTGATAATAGAAAAGACTAATAATAATTACAGCATAATGGTTTTGTCTTTAAAAAATAAAAAAATAAAAAAATTGCTTTAAAGGCCTAATCAACTGGAAGGCCTCTTCTACCAGGCTGTTTTCTTCCTAAGTCCCATAAGAGGAGAATGACTGACTGAGTATTTGCAAGTCTGTGAGATCAGGTCTAAATTACTCATCTCCCTGGAATTCCTCTAAAGCAAGGAGATCAAAATGAGAAGGGCTTTGAATTTGCTGTGGACTTTCTTCAGGTTTCTGCTCATGATTTCCTTAAGTGCAGATGGGAAGCATAAACTTTGTGAAAATGTGTAGCATCGGATTTAAAGTAGTCATACATTTGTACTATACAGTTTCCCATACACACTCATTGAAAATACTCTTCGTAATAAAAGTTGTCCTTGTAATATAATTATTTTATTTCTTTCAGTATATTTTCCCTACAACTGTTGCAAACGTCATGTTGGCAATGAAATATCCGTAGATCAGTTCTAGCTTGAAAATCTTTGCACAACTAAATATTGGCCTATGTATTGTGGGATATATGCAACAAGCTGTCATTTAGTCCTGCTTGAAATGTCTAATAGGTAACGAAAACTCATTTTAAATTAAGTTGCTTTGATTCTATATAACTGTCTGTCCTTTTCTGTACACAGTGTCTGAAGTGGAGAGTGCAAAAGGGAGTGGTGACTGTCTACCTAAACTAAATTACCATAACTCAAGTAATGCCAAAGCTGCTTCTAGCATAGTGCGGCTCAATGGTACTGTTGACAATACAACAGCAGAAGCTAGCACTGGTACGTGGAAAAGAAAATAAATTTGGATTCTTCTGTAGGTTTGTCTATATGTATTTCATTTCCAGTAAGACCTCTATGTAGCATGCCTTGAGGTCTTTTGTCCACGTAACTTGCAATATTTTATGGGTGTAACAGCAATGGCCAATAATATTTGTGTGAGTGAGTTTAGGTTAGAGGCTGCATATGCTATTTCAAGATATCTAAATAGTCTGCATTTCCAGATTTATTTCTCTCGTTTTTCTTTTTGCTATATTTTACGTCTGCTTACAAAATCCTGAGTCTTCTGTTTTGTTCTTATAAACTCCAGCAGCTCGTAATTCTTTCAGGATGGAGAAGAGGCTTCTGTGCAGTATAGTTAAAAGAAACTTTTAATTACTTTCACGAGTAACAAGTGATGTCAAATCTTGCTATTATAATACTGTTGTCTGGGCTTGAAATACTGTAATGTTGTCCTTTAAATTCTGTGTCCTTACGCCCTGACAAAACAACAGAAATTTCTGTGACAAGAGCTCCTGTTGTAGGATCTCTTTCTAATACATCGGGTTAGAAAGTGTTGCTTTTTTTCTGTTTCCGAGATATCTTTGCTATCCTTAGCTTTCAAACCTCTTAATAATGGAGTACTTCTCCAAAAGAACTGTATTGACTCCCTTTTAAATGCGTTTTATCATCTGACCATTTGATGGGCAAGTAATGCAGAGGTTAGTTTTTTAAGCTTAGTTTTTTTTAAAAAGCTATGATCATGGTCGTCTCAACTTTTTGATCACTAGTACAATACATAGCAAATTTCATCTCTTAGTATTGTAATCTGTTTGAAAGATGAAGCAGACTTGCATTCTTTTATAACTTTGTTTAGTTTTCTTGCATAGCAAGAAGTAAAGTACCTTATTTCATCTGTTTTCCAGGGAGTTCTGCAGGATTGCTGTTTACATCATCTTTTGAGGATGCCAATGAAGCAGAAGTTATAAAAAGTAAATCCTTAAGAAAGAGACATAAAAGTGCGGTAGAACCTGACTTGAGGGAGATACCATGGGAAAGCAGGAACCGCAATCTGAGTGGAGATGGCTTAGTGGGACTCATGATCAATAGAATAAATCAGGAAGCAAACCCTGGAGAAATAGTTGAAAAACTAGGAGCTGATGCCAAAATCCTATCTAGTGCATTACAGAAAAGCATAAGGCCAAAAACTCTTAATATCAGAACTTCCTCTTTAGGATCTAAGAGAGAGAGTCTGGAGAAAGAATCTAGTGATGAAGATGCAGCTTTTGATTGCAGTTTTACAGATAAAACAGAGTCTCCAGTTATCTTCGATTTGGAAGACTTGGATGTTGAACCTGAAACATCTACAACAGTGAAGTCCTCCAGTGAAAAACCTAAAAGACTGCAACGAAAGAGCAGCTTTCCAGTAAAGCCAGTTGAAAAGACAGATGTTGAGACTGGATTTGATCCACTGTCCCTGCTAGTTGCTGAGACAGAACAGCAGAAAGAGGATGAGGAAGAGGATGATGATAGAAGTGTTTCAACCCCATCTGCAAGGCGAGATTTAGCTGAAGAAATAGTCATGTATATGAACAACATGAGCAGTCCTTTGTCAAGTCGTGCCCCAAGCATTGAATTGCAAAAACCCTTTGATGATAGAAGTGCTAATAAAAAGAGCCCAACAGTCATCCACCCTTGTAGGAGGTCCAGCCTTCCCCCAAACTCCCCAAGGCCTTCCAGTCTTACCAAATCCAAGAGTTATCACATGAAAACTGAAGAAAAGCCGAGAGATAGGCTTTGGTCCTCGCCAGCATATTCGCCAAACAGTCCAGCGAAGGAACATCCACAGGAAGCAACTAGTGCATTAACACTTGTGTCTTCACCATCATTCAACCTGGATACGCTGTTAACACCTAAATTTGATGTTCTAAAAAGCAGCATGTTTTCTGCTGGAAAAGGGGTTGCAGAGAAGGCTAGCAAGTGGTACTCGAAATTTACAATGTATGCTGCATCCTCCAAGGTAATTTTTTGTCATTATTCCTTGTTTTAGGTACTGTGGAAAACAAAACCAAAATTTTTTACAAAGATTTTTCTTTTATTTATATTTAATCACTGGTTCCTATGTGGTGAATCCCCGGTTTGAATGACATGCATGCTGGTAAACAATTTAAATTGTTGTAATCATGTTTGAATTGCTAGGGCCTTAATTTTATTGTCCTGAATGTAACAGTGATTCTATAGAAAGCATCAATGGATTCTCTTTAAAGTAGTTGCATATTGTAGAAGTTTTGGCCTTGCATGGGTTTAGAGTATATTTAATGGAAGAACGTAAGTATGCTGTAGTGTGTTGTCAGGGTGGAGAAGACTGTGTTCTGTCTTCTTTTTTGTCAGGACCCTTACTTAACTAAATAAAAAGTACTAAAATGAACAATAAAGTTTAAGCCTTTACAGCTTTTGTGAGAGAAGGGAAAAGTGCTGAGGTCATTTGGTTAGAATGTTTTTTCCTGTGATCAGCTCAAACCAAAACTCATCCATTCCTAAACCTTGAGAATGGAAACAGATGCAGTTTGCTGTTGGTGTTACCACCATATGGTCTTGATGTGGTTAAAACCAATTGGAGAATAATTAAAGAGTCAATGATGTCTTGTCTATTCTATATGTGTTCCTACAACTGCTCTGATAGCAATCAGGAAAAAGTTGTAGGGTTAAAATGTTTGTCTTCTAACAGAAAGATCTAAATGAAAAATCTTTACAAAAAGAACCCTTATGTAGCTATTTAGGTGAATGAAACTCACCTTGTTTCATGTTGGTTCTGCATACAGGTCTGAGCTGGGTGACTTTCCAAGGAGGTAAATTCATGCCTTGAACTTACTGACGCAAGGAAAGTTGCCTCTTATTTTCGGAAATATTTTTGTTTTCCTTTTCTCAGTGGAATTTGCTTTCTTGTCTCAGGATCAAAATTCAGACCGAGCAAGTGTTTCATCTCTTGGAGCTCTAGATTCAGAATCTACTTCGTTAACTGATGAAGATGTCTGCAATGACTTTGAAAGTGCTTCTCCTCAGGAGAATACCACGTCAGAAATTAAGGGAATTGGCCTAAGCAGGACAAGCCTAGAAAGCTCAGCTTCCCACGATGGCTCATCAAAGCAATTTGACCAGTGTGGTAAGAGACAGCTTTCGTGTTGCATTCATTGATCTGAACAAAATATTTATATTTTTAGAAGTTCTTTCATAATTCTTGGGTTGGGATCATCTTAGACAATAATCCTTTATGTGGGGGGAAAAACGCATTTTTTTTTTCCTTTTCCTACTTGCAAACTCTTATTCATGCAGATAGATCCGTACCTATGGATATTTTTATTGTAGAAACTTGTTTTGGCTGTTATTTCTTGTGGAATAGCTTGCAGAGTAACGTCCTGTGCCTAAATAAGTTTCTGGGTGAGGCACTTTGGACCCTTCAGTATTCACCTAATCATCATGTTTTCTGGAAGTTGTCATTGAGGCTGATTTTCAACCAGATTTTGACTGTATTATTTCTAATCTGTGCTGAAGGATTGGTAGACTTGTATCAATTTCTGTACTAATGTCATGAACTACAGTGTTTTAAGCTCATGATGAAAAGAAGGTCTGTTTAAATTCTTCTACTTAGCACCTGTAAGAGTTTGTCTAGGTTTGGCTCCCCACTCTGTGGCATGTGGAGGAACTGGAGAGGGGCAGCAGAGGTTGCCATGATGAGTAGGATTTAGGAGCATCCTGAGGCTGAAAGGGGCCGGGTTCATTTAGAGTGGCAAAAGAGGAGGCTCAGGGAGATGTGCAGTCACAAGCAGCACCTCTTACCCTTCCTTACTTTTTGTCCGGACAGAAAGTGTGGATACGAATTACTTGATCTGTAAAAGTTGTTTCCAAGCTGCCAACTGTTGGAAAAGAAGAAAACTGGACATATGGAAATTCTGTGTTGGTAGATTGCATTTTCACTGGTGTTGGTGCTGGGCAGATGGCAGCCTCACACTCCAGCTTTGCAATTCTTTCTATCTGAAGTGCATCTGATTTGCTGCATCTTCCATCACACATTTTTTAACTGCAGAACTGTTTGACCAGAAAGACAGTTTACTGTAATTGCATATTCTGGATAATTAATACTTTGGTTTCCTTTTTTTTTTTTCTTGTTAATAGGTTCTCTTTCCAAGTTTCCTTTACCTGACAAATCTGAACTGATATCTTCTTGCAGTACCAGTAGTACCAGTGTGTTTCAGAACTACGCTATGGAGGTACAGGATGATTTACTGATATTTAATTGATACACTAAAAGCTTATGTCTTGAAATGTAAAATCTAAATCTCAATTTAAAGTTCAAGGTCAAAACTAACCCACTGGAAGATAAGTATTTCTGTAACACAGTAGTTTTTGGTGTATTTCATGAGCATAGGTACTGATGCCAGTCTATTTGTTACAAATAAGCCAGGACCTTCCAAATTTATTTTTGCATTTAATATGTTTTCCAGACAGTGTTCATTCCAGTCATTTTCCATATATGCCTGCTATTACAACTTGGATTTAAGATTTAATTAATTATTTTGGATTTAACTGTTCCAACCTAAGCAATAAAATGAACGTGTGGCCAAACTTGTATATAGGTGGTGAGCAATATTCATCTAAGGGCAAAGTTTTTTTGCCTATAGTTGTGTTTAAGTGCTTTGTAAAAGAAAAGTAATTTTGAGAATGTGTAATGGTGGAATTCTGTTATCTGTTGTATGCAGGTCCTTATCTCAAGCTGTTCGAGATGCCGAACTTGTGATTGTTTGGTTCATGATGAAGAAATTATGGCAGGTTGGACAGCAGATGATTCAAATCTCAATACTACATGTCCTTTCTGTGGCAATTTATTTCTGCCCTTTTTAAGCATAGAAATCAGAGATCTTCGGCGACCTGGAAGGTAATAACGCATTATTTGAATTTTCCTCAGTTTTGAATGTTCATTTTTGTGATGTTTTTTGTAGTTTTTGTAAAGATAATGTTGAGCTTTTGTTTTCCACACAGGTATTTTCTGAAGTCCAGCCCATCTACAGAAAACATTCAGTTCCCATCACTTTCTTCAAATCAAAGTGGGAAGTTCTGTAACACGGCAGCTACTGTTGGCCTTGCTACCTCTCTGATGTCTGTTCAAGAGGATTTAAATTCAGATAGGTAAACATGCATATTCTGGTTCTATTTATGTAGAAATTACTTTATTCTTTGTGGATGTGCACTTATTCCTTATTAAATTTCATAAGATACTTAGGTTCTCTGAAGAGAAGTTGATTTAAGAGGGGATCTCCTTACTGCCTCTTCCTTACCTCTAAATTGGCCGCATCGTGCTCTTTTCAACATGGTGTTCAGCTTCATCCATGATACAGAAATTCATATAGACACCTGTAATTCCGCAAGTTTTGTGAACTCTTTTAGGACGTTTGTGTCCATTACCAGTGCAAGGGGGGATAAAACTTTCTCTGTAGCATGAGCGTGGTGGCTGACAAGGTAGAATTTGTGGTGTCAGGTCATTTATTTAGTCAGGTCCGTTCCATGGGACTTCTAGTTTCTTTCTGCCTGTTCGTGTACAAGTTTGAGCACTCAGAGAAAAACGAAATGCTGACATTCTTAACTTTTTATTTTCCCCTAGCAAATCTAAGCAGCATGACAGTATTTGTGCCAGAAGTATCCAGATCCCCTCAGGAAGAAGACAAAATGTCTCTGGGTCAGAATGTACAAGTCACCCTGTAGCAAGGAGCATCAGTACTTTCGGTCCATTGGAAGAGGATGAGAAGGAAAACCAGAAGATCAGCCATATCATTCCTACTGGTAGCCTGCCTGCTACTTTGCAAGGACCAACAGTGTGTAGTTTTTCTACCTTAAATGTCACTGTTTCAAGCGTGCAATAAATTCAAAAAAATGTGAAAACATTAATTAGGAAAACAGAATTAACTACCCAGAGTTACCAGAAACAGTAGATTGTATTACTTATACTAAGATTTGTTGCTTTTAGATCTTGGTATCTCCCATAGGAAGCAAAAGTATTCGTAAGATATTATAAAGATAGTTAAATTCCAATTAACAGCACTTTTTTCTGTTTTTTTTTATCATAGGATTCCTTGGGCCTAGAATGGCGCTTACCTAGTCCTGATCCTATAACGGTTCCTTACCTCAGTCCTCTAGTGGTATGGAAAGAGCTTGAGAGCTTACTCGAAAATGAAGGAGATCATGCAATAACAGTGGCGGACTTTGTAGACCATCATCCCATTGTGTTCTGGAATTTGGTGTGGTATTTCAGACGCTTGGACTTGCCTAGCAACTTACCAGGATTAATTCTTTCTTCTGAGCACTGTAATAAAAACTCAAAGGTATGGAATCCGATAAGAAATCATTAGTTATTTCAATAACTCTCAGGAATGTGTCATACAACATATTGGGCCCAGTCCTGAACTGATAAAGAATGTGTCAACTGCAGGGAAATAGCATAAATCCAGAATTTGGGCTCAGCAGTACTTGTGTGGGGTAAGTGTTTAGCTCTTACTAGTCACACTGTGGTTTGTATCTTCAGTTACAAAGACACCACGTTTCTGATTGGTTTTATTGTGGCTTGATGGCAAGTTGAGCAGTAGGAGGAGGAGAAGGAGGTTATGATTTTAGAAGTGTAGGAGGATGCACAAAATACTTGCTACATGTCACTGACATTCTGTTCAGTTTTGGCTTTCTCTGTAAACAACCTGGTTTTACAGCAGTTGAACATTAAAAGCTTTTTGCCATGAGACCTGTAGATTTGAAGATATATTTTAAATATGAAAGTTTTCATTACTTTGTAATAAAATACCTTTTATGTATGCATTCTCCTGTTCAGATTCCACGAAACTGTATGTCAGAGGACAGTAAATATGTTCTTATTCAGATGCTATGGGACAATATGAAATTGCATCAGGATCCAAGGCAGCCTCTGTATATTTTGTGGAATGCTCAGAGTAAGCTTTGTTTCTTGTGGTTTCTTTTTTTGGTGCAGTTTTTATCGTTGTTCTAGGTTGTTTTCTGTGTTAGAATAACTTTTGTTTTGAGCAACTGAAGAATGTGTTTTGAAAAAAAAATTTTTTTTTGTTGATAGATCACACGAGATACATGACCGATTTTTGATCATACTACTTTTTGTCTTGCAGGTCAAAATCGCACTCTTTTGTTTGAGAGTGAGTGTTAAGTTTGGTGTTGCTATTGTGACATGTTTTGGGAGGGAGGGTGGCTGTATGCTTAGCAGTAAAGTGCTTGAACAAATTTCGTTTTCCAGCATATCTGTTTCAAATCATTGACCAGTATTTCCAATGGCTTTTTCATCATTGTGAAGGGGCAAATAAGAGGGAATATGTTTGTGATACACCGAAATTACATTGACAGTTTATCCACTTAGCTTGTTTTCTTATTTTTGGAGTTTGCTTACTGAGGGTTTTGTTGCCACTGTTAGATCATATGCCTGGAAATATGCCTCATGACCCATTACAGATGTTGAGTTTTCTCCTATGTGCTTTTTGTTTCTTTCCATTGATATTATTTTGGTTGGATGCTTACTGTTCTTTGTTCACTACATTATATGCCATTTTTCACAGGTCTGTAGCATCCCACTTTTTTTAACAACTTTTTACTTGTTACACAGAGAATATATTTATTCTTACAGCTTTTCTAATGTTTTTCAGCCCAGAAGTACCCAATGGTCCATTTATTGCAAAAAGATGATGATTCTTTTAATCAGGAAATCCTGAAAAGTATGGTGAAAAGTATTAAGATGAATGATGTGTACGGACCAATGAGCCAAATATTGGAGAGACTGAACAAATGGCCACATGTTAAAAGACAGAGGTAAGAATACAAACATGCCAATCTAGAGCAAGCTTGAACAGCAATAAGGCTGTTGTAATACGAACAATATTTTTATAGTGTTTTTTAACAGAAAGATTCAGTTTTCCAGCAGCATTCTTAAGCTTACCACTCAGTCTGGTAAATATTTTTCTTATTTTTTTCCTCTTCATGCTACAACCGCCTCTGAATGATGGCAAATCAAGTACGGAGTGTGTATATGTGTATTTTGTTACTAAATATAACATACTTACAGATTATATTATAAACTTAAAAAACAAAAGCAAGAAGAAAACCCACATCCCTTATTCCTAGTGTGTATTTGGGGAGTAAGAGGTGTTAAGTTTGCAGTAACAAAAAAGAAGGGGAGCTAAGAAGAGAGGCTAAATCTTGTATTATTTAGCAAATTATTTTCATTAGCAGTGGAATTAGTGAGAATTATTTTTCTATGAATGTCTTTCCTGCCTGGATTTAATTTTTACTTATTGTAGGATACATAGCAGCCTTTTCAACAGCTGGAGCTTTGCCAAGGTGTTTATTTGGTTGTATGCCCTCTTCATGATAATGTAGAAATGCAGGAAAGCAGACTCCTTACCTGTTTGTCACGTTTGGTGGAATTTCTACACAGATAAGCTACTTGTTGGCCTAGGGGAGAGAATGCAGTCACATAGCTTCGTTCCTTTATGAAACCAGGATAAGAATTGTCAAATGTGTGTATATATAAATATATATATGTATGTTTATATAAATATACATATATATATATGATATAAATATAAAAAATATCTTTTAAAAAAAAAAAAGGCTTATGATAGCGTTCCAATTTTGTCCTCTTTTCTTTGAGAGGAAAGACTAATGAGTAGAGTGAATGGCAGGAGGAATTGAACACTTGCTCCTTAAGCTGGTGTTCTTTCAGTTGCGAGTTGAATCACTGGCATGTTGAGTGCTTTTAAGTGCATGCTTCGCTCTGGGGCCTGTTTATAATATCCACTGGTGTGGTGGAAGTTGTCTCAAGGACCTACCACAAGTGATCTCCATATCTCAGGAGTCCAGAGCATTCTCCAGAGGTCAAAGCTGACAACATTTTAGAGGTGATGATAGGGAACGATGTTCAAGGTGCCATTTCTTATTTTTAAATGATTCAATCTCTTCTTAGTGTAGACTTTTTTTTCTGGTGGTATTTAGCATATAAATTGATGCTTTTTTTTTTTTTAATTTCAGGAGCCTTTATAGAGAAATATTATTTCTTTCACTTGTTGCCCTAGGAAGAGATAACATAGATATAGGTAAGTTTTATTACCTGTGTTTATATGAATAATTTATGAATGTATGCAAACTATTTCCAGATCTCTCCCCCCCCCCCCCCCCCCCAAAAATGTATAGTTTAGTTGCGTGTGTAATTCTATAGTAAGTGCTGAATAAAATGACTTTACACTGTGTTGTGTTTTTTTTTTTTTACTGCTGGTAAGCGTACTAGCTGTCGTTACATTTGGGTCATTGTTTCAAGCATGGTACATAAGGGTGGTTTTTCTATTTCTGCAGATGCTTTTGACAGAGAATACAAAATGGCCTATGATCGTCTCACAGCTAATCAAGTGAAGAATACTCATAATTGTGATAGACCACCAAGTACTGGAGTGATGGAATGCAGAAAGATTTTTGGAGAACCATATCTTTAAATATACCTAGATAAAGAGGAGATATCTATGGTGTATACCTGTGTAAAATAACCACTTCAGTCACAAGGAACATCTCAGTCTTCAGTGTTCAAGAACGTATGTACGAGTGTACCGTGGTAGACGGCCTTGGAAAAATTAGGCCTATCTACAGTTGTGGAAATGGACAGAGTGAAACATGGGCCAAATATTATTTCCCTGTCCTTTGCCCTTAGTGCAAATCAATGTATAGAAAGGAAGATTCTAAACAAAATAAGTTTTCTAACTTGGGACAACATATTACAGTTCCCTTATTTAAAAATAAAAAAAAATGATAAAACAGGTGGACAGAAACAATGCACTGAAACTAACATGAGCAAAGCAAATTTTTCGAAATCTATTGTTTACATAGAATATTCATGATGTTATGAAGAGCATACAAAGTTGTATTATACATATTTTAAATTGTTTATAGTAAGTTGATATTTTTTTATTTTTTTTTAATTACTGGAGTGAATTTTAAATGGACTTGCTGAATAAGCAATACAGTGCTTATTTGTTTTGCAGGACACTGCTATTTATAGTAACTTGTCCAGTTACTTTTGAAGAGTGATTTTTTTTTTAAAGCAGAATAGAAGTTGTAAACCTTCACCTAGACAGTACTCTAGATACAGGATTTCTCTCATGCACACATGGAAAACGTGTTACCACAGCAATCAGAAGGAAGGTGTGGTGAATTTCTGTAGAACTCTACTAACAACACAGTGATCTCTGTAAAACAATTCTGTAGGAATATCTTTCTCTCCTGTTTCCCTTGCTCCCCACTCCCCAGTAAAGAGAGAGTCTGTAGCATATTGAAGAGTCCTACAGATGATTTTATGGCATCAATGCATCTCAGCAGTTGATATTTGCTAACGTGACCTCATTACAGATATGATACCAAGCAAATAACAGCATGCAAGAAGTTCTTCATCAAAATGCAGTGTTCAGAGTCTTGGTGGATGTGTTTGAAACACACTAAATATGGCGCATATATAATGCTAATCCAAAGCTTTTAACTACAGTAGATAAAGCAACCTTGCTACAGGGAATATATAGGGAATGTAACTTATTGTGGCATATTGTGAATAGTTAAATGTACTTGGAATGTCTAGTCTTTCTTTGACAGGCAAAACAACTTTTTTTTTTGTGAAGAATAATAATGCTATGTCAGTCCTTGTGGTGGAGTCATGGCTTTTTGAATTATGTTTTCTTGTTTTAGAGATTTCAAAAAAAAAATGCATTCTCCATCACATAGCAACTTCACACCAGAAGGCAGGCTTACAGAGAAAATATCAGAAGTCTTGTATGGAGGTGGGAAAAGAGCCATTGAATTGTATAAAATGCCCTAAACAAATTAAGCTAGGCTTTAACAAATACCTTTTATTTTTTTCTGTAATGGTTCCCCAGTTATAATTTCTTTTAGTAGTTGTTGTTGTAATAATTCTAGATATTTATCTGTTCCTGTAGATTTTGTATCTTGGTCTGCTTACTAGCAGGTGTTTTTTTTAATAAAACATCTTCAGTTTGCAAGTGTGATAATACAGCAATATGTAGGTAGCCTGAAAGGACGTAAACTTTAAAGCTCACATTTACTTTATTAAATGAAATAGTGAGCCTCTTAGCAGCACTACTTCTCATCTAAGCCTCTATGATGGTCTATGTAACTTCTTCCCAGTCCACTCTAAAGTAGTAAGAAGCTGCTGCCCTAGGGAGAACAGACTTAAAATTTGTAGAGCTGAGGTATACACTGGTGCTAATTGCATCTTGAAGTAAATGCAGTCTTGCTGGATACAGCTTTTGTTGGGTAATGAATGCCTCTTCTCTAGCCTGCTGCTAATTATGTAGCTGAGTTTTTGGGGTTGTTTTTTTAAAGTTCCCCCCACTCTGAGGTGGAGCTGGCAATGTTACACTTACCAATGTTTTTCACATTTAATTTATTTTAACAATTTGTGATGCTCTCATTTGTACTGCCACACTTGTAAAGTATTCCTCATGCATGAGCTATAGTTACTTTTTCACCCGGGTACATTATTAACTATCAGTGTAGAGTGAACACGTACCCACTTCATTCTTCCAAGGTATTGTGAAAAATACCAGATTATGTTTTAACATTCATTGTAAATATCTTAGTGTGCATGTATGCTCTGCTCTGTACAGTAGCTACACTGTATTTACCAAGTAAAAGCTGCATACAGTAGTTGCTGTGTATATAAACTCAGACACATTTGTGCTGTGTACAGTGTAGTGCTCCCAGCTCTCTGCAGTTTTGTTTCCCACATCATTTACCACTTGGGGCAGCCGCTGTTTTATAGTACCTTCAAGCCATGAAGGAAAGAAAGCAAATGCTTTTTCCAGAGCTGCTGTGGCGTGTTAGAGGTACTGAGCTATGAAGCAAGCTTTACACACTCTATTTTAGTCTGGCAGAAGCAACTGAGCCTTGTCTCTAACCGCCTCTCATTTACTAGGACATAACGCTGTAACCGTGTGCTAGCACAAGAATAGATGCAACACTTGTAATCACTGCCACCATTCTAGTCCCGACTTAGCTGTAAGTACTTCCAACTGTCTTCGTATTTATAATGCCAAGTTTGCAAATTCATTCAGATATCAACAGTCTGTCAGTATTATCAGAAGAGTATATGCTGTATCATGAACAGGATTTGTGTACACATCATTAAGATAAACAATCTCGCATCCTCAGAGTTGCACTCCTGAAGCATTGCTGATGTTTATTTGGGTGTGCTTTTAAATTAGTATCATGTGGTAGTCCATCAAGTGAAATCATTATACTTAATGAATTGTTTTATAAAGTCTGTTGCAAGTCAGTCCACTGTACAAATATTATAAAAGATGTAGTTGGAATAGTTGTTATACTTTAAGTGGGAAATTTTCCTCATTCATATCACAATAATGTTCAAAACGTAGGTCCTGGGTGTATAATTTTTAAGCATCATACAGTTCAATGTTGAAACAGTTTTCAAATCTCACTGTCCTTTATTAGAAAAGCAATTTGAGTATATTTTCCAGTACCGCACAGATGGATAAATATTTGAGACATATTTTCAATTTAAGATTTTGTATGAACTGAATTTTCTCCTTTTGTGTACTAAATAACGCTTCTGTCAAAAACCTTAAAGGTTTTACATTTGCAGTGCAATATATATTTTGCTTTACTTATGGTTCCACTGGAATAATTATCGGAGATGAAATAGTGAAATGTGAATAGAAATCGTGCTGTTTCTCTGACACTGCTATTTCCCATGTTGAGGTTTGCTGTTGGTACAGTTACAGCCTGATGGATTAGATTTCCACTGACTCGTTAAGCGATTTGTACCCCAAGAAAAAGGCAATTTCTGCATGTAAAATCTTCGTATAACAAATGGGAGATGCAAACAGTAATAATAGAGAAAGGTATTTCTGGAAGTTATCTCATTGCAATTTAAAAATGGTACTTTGTTAGTCTGCAAGCAGCACTTTTTAAATGAATGGTTGTAGATTTGTAAATATGTAATGTTTAAATTTTATTTACCAAAAATACAGTATGTTGGATGTTTGCTTTGGTTTGTAGTTCCTTTAAAATATGCAAGTCAGTGTTCACAATGTTAATTTTTTTTGTCTCATCCAAAAAAGTTTTACAGTGAGTCAATAAAAAGCTTAAAATCCTTCTGGTTACTTTCATTAACACTTTATTAGCTGGATTAGAATGACAGGAATGTCTGCAGCTCAACTACATTGTTAACAACGTCTCTTGTGAGCATACAATAAACCTTTCAGGTTTGTTGATAGTTGATGCTAGTGACATTTTTCATAGTGGTTTGTAGAAGACAGTACTAACAACAAGAGTTAGTGCTGGGAACAATGATCTGTAAATTTCAGAGATCAGTGTCAGGATGAAAACAGAACTCAACTTTTTCCGCTTCCTCTTGTTGTAGTATGTTTGATGCCTGGTTTTAGCTTTCACTAGCAGTAATGTGGTATTCTAACCCAGATCTGCTTGGTTTCTTTAACGTAAGATGTAAGTTTATATAGTATCACACTGTTGGTAGCACTTACCATGAATTTTAGGGATTGTATTGCATCTGATCACAATTTAAAAGAAGCCATATGGCTAGCTTCCGTGATTGCTGTGCAACTCTCAAATCCTGCGTTCTTCTGCATGCAGAAATAACTCTTACTGGTAATTTTGCTTTTTCCTTGAAAACCTTAGTATTACATTTCCAATGGTCTTAGGGGGCCAGCAAGAAGGATCTCTTCAGATGTGCTTCTCATGTTCTGTGTACAGTTTTTTGGACATCTGTGAAGAATATTGATTATAGATGCTTTACAGTGGCTTTCACTTGAAAGGATGAAAACTGCCTCCGTGTAGGGAAGTCATGGCAAACTAGCTGCAACACAAACCTCAGGAACTGGTGTGCTCATTGCTTTTATGCAATTTGAGGGAGTTCATTTCTGAGATGCAGAATGTGTGTCTACACAGGGCTTCTGAGCAGTGTAGTTCTGTGAGGGCAAGCTATAAAGGTCCGACTCTCTTCCCATTACATAAAGATCATTGATTTTGAGTTTAAGCAGTTTATTAGATAAAACAGAGTGTGATTCTGAAAATACCATTTTAATGAGTAAACATTCTATGCTGAAAATCAGCTCCATTAGCTTAAGGGGATCAGCCACACTGAAAACTTGATGCATCGATATCATACCAGCCTTTACAGGAGTGCCTAAACACGTATGTGATTTGGTACTGGTTATTTTATTATCTGGTCTTTTTCTTATCCTAAAGAAAAATAGTAGAGGCAGACAAACCACTCGAGATTTTTTTTTTAGTATGTTAAAGATATTTTAATCTCAGTAAATTCGTTATAATTCAGGTTGCTTTGATTCAGTAGAACAATAGCTACCTTGAACCCCTTTTGATTTTTAGATGTATGCTTACACACATATTGAAGTGTCCAGATGTCATACAGATACTGGGCAGGATATTATCCTGTCTTCTAACATCACGCTGATGATTAAAAACACGAAGTAAAGAGCAAACATAGTGAGCCCAAGTATTTTGTTCATTTTCCACCTACACGCAGCAATTGAGATGATCACAAATAGGAGCATCAGAAAAAGGAGAACAATTGCACAAAACAAACCATTGCTACTAACTGCAACTGGACTGAATCCGTTGAAGACTGAATAAAGAAACCAAGGAACTGGCAAACTGCAAGTAAAGGAAAAGTAATTGAAATAAATGTTTGAAGATAGATTGTTTTCTGCATTATAAATAAGCAATTTTTCTAAAGTTTTACAGGGGAAAAACAATGCATGATTGCATTCGGTATAACTCAGCATGAATCTGATGATGTTGGCATGGAAAAATTGCATTTGGATAATACATGCACTATCATAATGCAATCCAAGAATCTAAAAGGGTTTTTAAAATAATAACTGTGAAATAAGTGTCTCTGCATGCTCTCATGAAAGAGTAAGTCCTGATGCGTTATTGATGAAAGATGCAGGCACAGATCCAGTCTTGATGCTTTATTGATGAAAGAGGCACAGATACTGAGCCTTGATTGCATAGAATCTGAATGCCTCTGAGTGACTGGATGAGTATCCTGCCTGTAAATCTTTGACATTAGCCAAAGATTAGTTGTATTTTGTCCTGAAAAATCAGTAATTTGCTGATTCAGAGTTTGGCGAGGATGGTAGTGCCATTTCAAGCTACGTAACATTATTTTAAGCTGTAGAGCAATGACCTAAACTATCTGCAAATTTAATATTCACTCTGCAGTAAGTTACAAAAACCTGTCTTTCCTGGCTTGGTTAGGTTTTCAAAAAGTAAAAAATAAATACATGTAACTGATTGTCCAGCTGCACTTCATTTAGTGCAGATAAAACAAACTAAGACCTTGCTTGGAATAAAAACAGCATATTTTGTATTTTAGAAACAAAACAAACAAACAAAAAAACCGTATTTTATCACTGAACTAATACTCACCCAACAGTGATATCAAAGATATTGCTGCCTACAGAGCTGGAGACAGCCATGTCTCCTAAGCCTTTCCGTGCGACAATGACACTGGTGATAAGGTCAGGGATTGATGTTCCTGCTGCCAGTATGGTTAACCCCATAATTTCCTCCGATATTCCAATTGTTTCACCAACCTAATAGGACAGTAACAGAGTATGGCTGTTAGTTTTGGAAGGCAGAATTTAATTGCTCTGTTCAGCCTTCCAGGTTTTGTGCCATATTTGAGTTGAAATACTTCTCATCCCCTTAACTATGGTAGCATTTTTTCTGGTTTATAGGATGAAAAGTTACATTTTATAAGGTGTGTTGATCTCAGTCTTGCTCTATAATGTAGATCACAGTGATCATTTGATCACACTGTTGCCAAGACCAAGGGAGGTAAAGCTAGATACAGCGCAACACGATCCCCTGTCCTAGGTTTGCCTCTTCTGGATGTATTCTGTCTTTCCTACTCCAAATTTAACATTGGTTGTGTATGATCCAAGAGCTTTGGGAAATGATGGTCTTTGGATTTATGGGTTGATCAACTATGCTTTGAATGTGCAATAGATCACTTAATATAAATTGAATCTACAAGATATAAAAATCTGTTTTCTAGAACACGTGAATATTAAGGGAATGGGAGTTGAGATAACTTAACAGCCTTCAGAATCAGAACCTGTATTACCCTAGAATTTTAATTAAGTAAGGGATAATTTTGTTCTGCACAAACGCATTCATCAATGAAAAGGAAGTATTAAGATAAATCTTGGTGGCACTTTTCCTTTCACTGATGCACAAATTCCCTTGGAAGCTCTTGAAAAAGAACTCTGTCAAATCAAGAAGAATGAAATTGAAAATTCCCTTCTGGGTTTTGACAAATTTTCTACTGTTTTAATGGATGACTGCAGCCCTAATTCATCAGATAAAATGCCACAGACACACACTGTTCCTTATCTTTCCATCTACTTGAATTGAAATGGTCTTGTTTGCAGACAGAAAATAAACCCCTCACCTGATGAGCCCACCACACCATCAGGTAAGAGAATACTGCAATCCAGATGATGGATCCGAAAAACGTGATGACAAAGAATTTCTTTGAATCCTGTTAAAACCAAGTTTGAAAAGAAAAACACGGAGAAGTTTCAGAGAAGTTAACAATCCTCAATTAAAACTAATCACCTGAAGTACTTCGCTGCAATCAATTGTTTTAATGTGGACCCTGGTCTCTGTATTTGTTGGTTGTTTCTGATTTTTTTTTGTCAACTTGATTAGATGACTGATAGTTGCTGGTCACTTGTGGGTTATTAAATTATCTGGAACTATGCTGCACTGCATCCGGGGCTCCTGCCCCACTCTCTGCAGCATTAACAGCAATTCAAGCATACAAAGACTCTTGACAGAAAAATAGAACTGAGGGTTCTTGCTGAGAGGAAATCTATAGTTTGGTTAATGAATCCAGCAGCAGAAGAATGATAGATTCTTACCGGGTTTCTAACATCAGGCATAGTGCTCCAGAGAGGGAAGACAATGGGAAAGAGGAAAAGGTAAATTGCTTGTTTTTTCCTAGTTTCTGGCCATTCGAGAGATAATGGCTCATCGTTTTCTTCATCGTCTGTGCTGTCATCATCGCTGTCATCCTCACTCTCAGAGCTGCTGTCTTCTGAGTTATCGCTGTCTGAAGAGGGCTGTAGGTTGGGGGAAAAAAAAAAGCCAATATGCTTTCACACTAACACTACCAAGGAGCTGCGCAGCATTTATTCACCATAGCCTTGCCATGGCAGAGGTCATGTTTGTAACGTGGCTGATGGCAACCACAGCCCACATCTTGTTATTGTAGGACAATATCCAGGTATAGCCTATCTTGGTGGAGATGCCTCTAGGTGACGAGAGGACTTGTGATCATGTTAACTACTTTGTGTAAGTCAACTAGAATGAACTTTCAGGCAGGATTTTGGCACAAGTGGAACATTTACTGTCTGTCTTTGAAAACCTTTCCTCATCAGAACAGCCAAATTTCCTCAATTGAAAGGAAGGATTAGGGAAACAAAACACGAAGGCATGCTGATGTACACAGTACAGGCAGTTATTGATCTTGCCTTACCTTGGAGTAGCCCTCTGACCTCAGAGGAGTCAACTGAGGAGAAAATGCTATATAGGAGCAGTTGGTGTCATGTTTTAGACCTGATTTGTCTTTGGTCCTAAGCCTTAATGTTTAAACCAACTCCTCGCTATACCTCATCACTGCACGTAGTCTGTCTATAGTTGCTAATTATGGGAAATGCACTGGTTTGTATCCCAAAAGCTCGAGAGAGAGAGAGAAACGAAAGTGTCTACATGAAGCTTGGTCTGGACTGGTTACTTATTGCCTATGATCCTTCTTCAAATACCTGCCCATCCTGTGGTGCGTCCGCCTTCTGTTTGTCTTTGCTGGGTTCAGAGTCACTGGCAGGAGTTACCTGAACAGTCTTTGGTAATTGTGCCTGCTTGTCCTCTTCCGCTAAAGGTGATAAGAAGGAATAACATTTTCAGTCATGGCAGCAGCCGGTGGTCACCTCCTGTGTCAGCAGGTGGGTTCGTGTTTACTACAAAAATGTGTGGTATTTCATGTTAAACCTAGTCTGGTGGCTTATGCTTTCTGTTTTCTCTGTCTACTGTGAATTGTCATTTGTAAAAGCAGGGCAGAATCTGGCCAACCTGGTATAGAAAATCATAGGAGCATCAACATAGTGCTCTGAAACTGCTGCACGAGGCACATGTATAACAACAAGGAAACGCTAATTATCTGATCTCCATATGAACAGTGTTTCTTGGTTTCAGTCTGGATTCTGAAGACTTTATCAGAGTCATCCTTACAAGCCAGAAAGATGTAAAGCTTTGTTTCCCCTTTTCTCTATTAGAGCATGGTGTTCTCTGGGGAACTGATGCTCTCTGATGCTTCTGAGAAATGACTGTTACGTGCTACCAGACTTCAGTCCCTGATCATTTGGTACATATTCAAATACCAATAGAAAAGTGCTGACACATACAAGGAAATAAATGCAACATCCTCTGTGCTGTTCCTTTCTTAACCCGCAAAGCCAAGAGGAATGCAGAAACCACAGAGAGCAGTGTAGAAATATGGATCATACACAGCAGAGGTGAGAGGGAGGGCCTGACTCTGACTCGTGATCCAATGGAGTTGATGTGGTGCTGATAACTTGCACAAAGAATTTGTTTTGTTTCTCTTCTTGTTTGTTCTCATTCACATGGGTGATGCCCAGTGTTGTTAGGTACACAGGTGACTCTTGTATTGCAGCAGTGAGCTTCTGGAGGTGGACCTTCCACACAAAATTTTGCTTATTTTTCTGAATATCCAGCCTCGCTAACAGTGCGGATCCACATTGTAGCATAGGCCAGCTCTTGCCTAATCAGCTCAGAAAGCATCTGTATCAGTAGTGAAATAGAAAAAGCAAGAACTATCTGAAGTCAGGATGCACAGACCCTTAGAACTGCTTTAGGCAAAGTCAGCGTGGATTTTTCTCTGTGGAAGTGTCTTCTGTGCCCTTCTGCGCTTTTCTGCAAGTGTGCCTAATTTCCAGGCTAGAATGAAAGTACTTTGTTTTAAAGAACACCTCATTTGCAGGGTCTACCAAAAATGAGCAGCACAGCAACACCCAAATGCTGTCTGCAATGGTCTGATTTCCCCTCTTCCACCCTTCTGGTTGCAGTTTACACTACATCCTCACAGCATTTTCTGTTTGGATTCTACCTCCCTAGCCACTCCTGTGGGGATGGCTTTTATTGTCCACTGTTAGTGTACATCAGTTGATTTCTGCTGCATTATTACAGCAGCCACCTGTGATCAGGAATAAAATCTGTCATACTGTAGCGTTTCTTTGCCAGCCCTTGGGTGTTGAGAGCTGGGAATGTGTGGGATTACAGTGCAACAAGGCAAGCAGCACTGACCTTTCTTGCACTCACCTTCTGATTTTGATCCTTGCCCAGCCAGAGAGTCCACCTTGGCTTTGGCTATGTTGCTCAGGATGTCAACCCTATCTTTAAATTTTGCTGTGAATGAGAAAGATGCATTTGTCAGTAGCTGACAACTACGCAAGCCCCTCCTCACCTGCCTCCTCACCGACAACATACACACATTCTTGCCTTGTTCCTCATACGTGGTTTGCAGTCAACACTGAATTTGAGTTATCTTTCTAGCTGTGCCCCTAAGGTTTTGACTGCTGCTAGTTGACGGCAACTGTTTTATTTAAATGCTTAGTACTACGGTAATTATGCCAGTGATTTGATATGTAACTAATACACTCATATTTAAAAGAGGATCTAGAGGGAAGATGAAATCCTTTTCAGTTCAGTAATACAGGGGATATCTGCACTTTTCAGGAAACAAATGCAGAGGGAGGAGGAGTTTCAGTGCAATATAATTTTGTTCCCAAAGGGCTGATGACTTTGTTCACACTAGATTATGTACAAGCTAAAAATGACACCTTCTTTCTGCCACGTGGCTGTTGAAGAGGCTTTACTGCGCTGCTTGCAGCCTGGCAACTTGATGGTAAGGGAAAAGAAAATTCTTTTATGTTCCAGTTTTTGGAAAATGCTATTTCAAAATATATGGGAATGTCTTCCCTGTCAGAGAGACTTGGAGCTTAACCTGAGTTCCTGGTATCCAGTTTCAACACGGCCCAGGCTATCCTGCAAAGAGAGAAATCGTTTTCCAATAGATTATTTTCACCAGAGCAGTGTCCAGTCCTGTGTTTCTGGAACTGCTGAGGACTTTTTTTTTATTAAAAAGAATGCTCTGCTCAGCTGAGCTGCTTTATTATTGTTTTACAGAAAACTTTGAAGCTGTTTTTCTCCACAGTTAGCTGTTGCATTCAAATGTCTTAACTCCTACTCTCATTGAAAGTGAGCAAGTCACCAGCTCAGAGAAAAGCCTCACTTTGCTCTAAGCTTTATCCTCTGCTGAGCTGCCTACCCTGTGACTAAGCTGAGGGTCACAGAGTTTGTACGTGGATAGGCACAAGAAGTTTTGCCTGGCTTGTGGGGGGGGCTGCAAATTAATTTCCTCTGAAAGTTTATCACGCTGAGTTAATCTACCATACTGTTGACTGTGCGACCAGAATGTGGTGGTGTCATTTACCTCAAGGGCATAGCCCTGTCATTTCATTCATTGCCATGATACCAAGTTAATAGAAGTAGCAGGTCCAAGCCATGCAGGAAGATCTACGGTTCTGAGTTGAACCTTGTGAAAATCAGTGGATTTTGGATACGTGTCCTGTAACTGTCACTGACATTAAGGCCTCTGGGGATGAGTCTTATTCTGGTGTGATTCCCTGACAGAAACACTTGTCACCAGCTTGGATTTCCAACAAAAATTGGAATCGCTGGAGAGAGGTAAAAGGATGAGCTCCTTTAAAAGGTTATCTGGGACCAAGGAGCCCAACTCTCCGCTTCCATTCGCTATTGAAGCGTAACAGAGGGAATATGAAACATTTTGCTTCATTCTCACTCTCAGCTGCTGCTAAGCACAAGCTATGAGAGGCAACGAAGAGGTGACGACCTGCTCCCAGTCCCCTCTAACCACTGGAAAACACTCTTTCTCTGTTCAGCTTCTCCCAGAAGCTGTCACAAAAGCTTCTGTCAGCAGGGTCAGGGCGGTCAGGCCCAGCCTGAAAGAGGTTACATAAATTCAAGCTCCTGGCTCCCTGCCCTCACCTGGGCCGCAGGCTGTGAGCACTGACCTGAGCGGAGCCTGTGAGCAGAATCCCTCTGTCAGGATAAACAGCTTAGGTCCAGGGCACTATCCAGTTCGCGTGAGATCAGCCTCATTTAAAAAGGTGTTAATTCCTCTGACACATTTTCTGTGCAGGATGTACTGAGATTGGAGGAAGAGTTGGCTATAAGCTGGCCAGATCTGCAGGTCAGCATGGGGAGGAAGGATATCTGTCAGCTCAGCCCCTGCTAGCGCTGGGGATTAGCCCAGCTCTGCCGAGCAGGCAGCGTGCTTGCTGTTTCAGCAGCCAGGGACCTCAGCCCGCTGGCGCAGCCACAGCTCCTGTCATGGCCAAGCATTTTGAGGGCACTGCCAGTGTTTGTGGTCCTGTGGTGCGTGTGCCAAGCTGCCCTCTCAATGACCAGGGCAGTCCCTGGGCATGACTTCCTCACCGGGGAGGCGCTGTCTGGGTGCTGTCAGCTTCCAGGAGCTGGTTTATAGGGGGGATCTCTCTTCAAGCTCCATCAGGTTCATGCTGCGTGCTTCAAAGTCCGCCCAGCTGCTGCACTGGTGGGCCTCCAGCTGCCTTTTGGTGCTGGTTTTTAAGTATTTGCTCTGCTGATAACTGTGCCACCTGGTCTGAGAGCCCATCACACAGGGCATGCCTATGTCCAGAAGCCCTGAGATGGCCTCCAGGCAGGTTTCTGCCCTATGGATTGGCAGCACCCAGCCTGTACTTGGGATTGCAGCTGCGCTTCTGCCTTGAATTTGGCTCTTGTATTTAATTCTTTGGCTCTAATATTTAATCCAACAGAACTAACTTACACCGTGGATGATGGAGAGGATTTTTTCTTTAAAATTTGGCATGAAGCTGGGGGATTCTGCTGCCCTAAAAGTACAAGTAAAAAAAATACTTTTAATCTCATGATTCCTTTTGGCCCTTTGTATCATGTTTCTCCATCTTAAAACAAGTGACTGAATGGTAAAGAAGCAAGGAGAAACTGTAGCTGCCTTCAGTTTTTGAGCTCAACTCTGGCCTGCAACACTGCCTGCTGCTTTGTTCTAGTGTACTTTCCAAAACTATTAGCTCTTTAAGTGGGATATACTGAGAGTTAGAGTTCTAACAGCATTGCTGCTGAACCCTCTGCCTTCATTCAAAAGTAAAAGCAGGTTTCTGTCATCATCTCTGTTTGACTGTAGGGTGTAAAGAATAATCTGATAGTAAGGCTGGAGGTTCAGAAATGAGAGGGTCCCTCAGTGTTTCCAAAATCCTTGTTCCCTTTTGTTCCTCAACAGTTCCCTCTGGTGTCTAGCCAGGAGATCTTGAAAAGAACTCAAGCTCTGCTTCTACACGCTTTCAGAGAAAGTAAGGAAAAGACCAAAGTTGCTGGAAATTACTAATTTGAAAAGTGGTACCTTTAAAATATAAACTTCTGTCAAAAATGTAGTTCAGAATGCAATGTAAATGTTAAAACTTCTAATGCAAAACACCTGATCTTCTGTAGGCAAAGGACTTAAATAATGATCCTTTCCTAATACAAAAAGAAATGACAAACATTCTGAACTTAATCCATTGATCAAATGAGAAATTCCGTTTCACAAGGGGTGTTTCATTAGGAACAGTGAAAAAAAATTATATTTCTACTTAATTCTAAGTCCTCTGCCTCTGGAAGTCGGTTTTGGAGGCCCAGTGCTGTCAGTTTAACACACAATTTTTTTATTCTTGCTGCTCTGAAACAGCTTCTGTGCTGCCCAAGTAAAATGCAACTGCAGCATAAGAAAGGAAGCCCTAGAGAGATCCTACTTGCAGTAGGTTAAGTTAGGAACTGCTGAGAAATAGTTGGCAACCTTTTTGTTTTGTAGAGTGTTCTTTACCACAGCCTCTAAGTGCTGATGCTACAGGCTTTGGCAAGAAGGAACAAGGACCCTCGAGGACGGACAGATTGCTTTGGGATCATCTTTTATACTGGAACCTAATTACAGAAATGTGTCTGGTACAGACTGTTCCGTACGTGCTGCAAAGAGAAGAACTTTATGGGTGATCAATGGGAACCAGGCACCCAGCTGTCCTGAGGGCACCGAAGGGCTGCAGTAATATTAACACAAAGGCTGTGCTTGCAGTTGTGAAACACCTTGGCAGGGTCAAATCCTTTTCAGAATCACCCTGGGGGACTCACTTCATCTTTTTGGCAAAGATCCTGAAGGCACTTAGGTGGCTCAGTTTATTCAGAAATGGTTCTTTTTCTCTGGATTACCTTTTCTTCAGGTATGAATTTAACAGATCAAGGAGTGTCTCCTCCAAGATACACAGTACCTGGGACACTGGGAGCTTGATTTTGAGAGCTGTGCTGTTGTAATATCAGTAACTTTCTTTATCATTACCTTTTCTAAGGAGCTGTGTCTGTTTCAGCAGAGCTGAGTGGAACAGGCATACACCTGGGGCAGAGGTTAACTTGGTGGCATTATTATAGCAGAGTCTAAGGAAAAACAGCCTTTTGGAGAGACTGTAGCCCGTCCTCGCTGTTGTTATGAGAGTTGCGTAGGTACGTAAGGTCACTCTACCATCTAGTGGCTGCAGCACATAGAGGTAGTAACTCAAAGCCTGCCTGGCTGAAATGAGAGGGGAAGTTTTCTTTCAGAAGATCCAAACCACCCCCTAGCCCCAGTTATTCAGTCTTCACAAGTCATGGCACTGCAGCCGTTGAAAAGCCTGGCTTTTCAAAGAAAAGCTGGCTGGGGCAGTGCTGTAGCACTCTCCTTGGTCTGGGCTAGCACTTTTGGGTCCCTGCAACTCCTGCTGAGGTCCGAGGGTTTCACTGAGCTGAGGACACCAGCCCCAACCAGAAAGCCAAGTGTGCGCAGGCCTGGGGCTGCACAAAGGCATGTAGAGGTGCAGGAAAGTTAAGGTGTTGGCGGGTCTCTGAGTGGCAGCAGTCCCTCAGGTCTGGCACTCTCTGATGCTAAATCAAATGGCATGTCCTCTCACAGGTTTTTGGTTTTATCCCTGTGCTCTTGGTTCCACCATTTTGCGGGGAGCAGGATGGGAGGCAGTACAGCAAACCCTGGTGAGTCTGGCTCCTGTTAGGCTATGATTAGTAATTTGATAGGTGCCTTCACTAAAATCTGTCGAAGCGGACACTTTTCTTTCTTGTTGTCCTTATAAAGCCTCCTTTGTTCCCTCTGTCAGTTCATGCTGCTGCGATTTTGATCTGGAGAGTCCTTTTTGTAACCTCACCAATAGACACGAGAGACATTTATCTGCTTAGCTTCAATCTCTCTTTGAATGGACAGCAGATAATCTCTTTAGAACAAGTAGGGCAGAGGAGGGACAACGCGTGTGCTGACCTAGGAAAGAAAACCTAAAAAAATGCCTTTTTTAACTTTCTTTAGCATTTCTTGTTAAATGAACCTCCACCCTGTGTTTGGATTAAAGTTGATACAGGTCAGCATGTTTAAGATTTGTGTACAAAGACTCTGAGTATGTCTGGAGATGTGGCTCCTCTGCACCCTGGGCAGTTTAAAAGGTGTCTCTCAGTCCTGAGCTGATCAGCTCTTGGGCCGTGGGCAGTTGGCCCATTGCCTGCGAAGTGCTCTGGGTAGAATCATAGAATGGTTTGGGTTAAAAGGGACCTTAAAAAATCATCCAGTTCCGTCTTTCCAAGGGCAGGGAAACCTTTCTCTTCACCTCTGGTCAAACAGTTGGAACAGGCTTCCTAAAGAGGTGCTTGATACCCTGTGCCTGTTCAAGAGACATGACTGCTTGGGGTGTACTGGGAAATACGATGAGACAAAAAGTAGAGGCCTAGCCTCCAGTTAATTTCACTGTTTTATGTTCAGTGGTGCTGCTTTCCACCAGTAAAAGACATGGCCCCAGGTTAAACTGCTCTGTGATCAGGGCTGCAAAATGAAGTCCCTCAGATGGGGAGCACTCACTCACCTCCTGCCAGGGGGTCCAGGGTGTGGATCATGAGTTGGAAGATGGTGCTGCGCATTTGAGAGTTGTGCAGGGAGGCTGAGCTGCTGCCTCGCTGTAAGGCCGATGTAGGCTACGGAAAGGTACAACGCAGCAGTCAATAGCGGTTTTCTCCTCAAAACCTTAACTCTTGGCTTTGCTCTGTGCAGGGGACGCATTTACGCAGAGGCTGATCTCCCAACCCTGGGAACAGTAGGAACCTTTCAGTACTTGCTGTGGGGAAGGACAGATGCTACCAGCCTCTGCTCTGGGAGCCCAGAAGGAAAATCAGCTACAAAACCAGGTCAGAAAAGTTATGCTCTGAATTCCTCTATGCCTGTTTTACCCTGTTTAAAGTGTAGAACTAATAGCACTCTGCTAGTCAAATCCACTTGGGCAATCTGAGATGTCTCGTAGTTTTTTGAAAATTCCTTTGAGGACACAACTCAGCCAGCTGTCCTCTTAATTAAGCTGAGGATGCTGCGCCAAACGTGGCTGGTTCTTTGCATGAAGTAGGATCTGGTCCAGGTTTTTTGATACAGAAAATGATACCTTTACTCACAACCTGACATGGGGAGGGGCTCAAAATATGGCTTCCTTTCCCAGCTAAGTTGCCTAGACCTACCTGCAGCTTCTTTCCGTCTGCTGGCTTCTTTGTTCCATCATCTGCAACTGCCCCACTGCTTTTCTGCATGCAAAAAGAAGAGAAAGGATTGAATGCCGTTACTGCTTCACCTGCTCTTACAGGATCTAATGATAGCTCATCAGGCCAGTGTCTGTGAGAAAGTGGGAAGGCTAATACAAATGGCTATGGATGCTACTGAAAGAGACAAAAGCCACGTGGCCACTGAGAGAGGCAGGATTCTGCCTACAGCTCCTCGGTGAGGATGCGGGTATCCCATTGATGGTCCCAAATGGCCTCTACCTTCTGATTCCCGGAGATGTACACAGCCCCAGACTTCATCCCCAAACACCTATATCCTGACTCATTTTCCGGCTGAGGCAGATTGAAGGTGCACAGGGGTGTCTTTTTCCTGTGATCAGCATTACCTTCCGTATAAGCAACTAATTTTTCCCAAGGGTTACCCCCAGCAGCTCTGCATCATGCTACTCTACGCTAGTGTGAATTCTCTGTAAACTTAAAGTACGAGAGTTTGTTTCCTTGAGTCTGAAGGGCTGGGCACAATTTGTGGTGATCTGTGATACGCATGTGTATGGCTGCAGTATTTCGCATGTGCATCCCACTGGAATGTAACACACGAGCTCTCAGGACTCCCAGCCACAAACCCTGGCCAAAAGCCAGACCAGGAGGAGGAAAGAAAGGCACTTTCCCTGTTCTGCACACCTTCAGCTATCCTCACCCGTCTTCCTTCCATTCCTTTAATTATGTGAAGGGAGTGTCAAGACCAGAAGCGACAAAACATGCTTGAGCGCTGGTGGCATGCATGTGCCTGGTAAACCATGCCAATGCCAGAGGACAGTTTGAAATCTAGCAGTCCCTGCACCACAGCTGGCAGTAGCACCGGTCAAGAGGACAAAGATGCAGTAGGAGTAGGAGCAGGGGGAATGGACAGAGGAGAAGTGTACAGGCAGACTCAAGGGAGTCTGTTCTGTTTGAGTATGCGCTTTGTCAAGGAGATGCAGATTTTCATTGTGTTTTATGATAGAATGAATTATTTCCAACTTGCCCTTTGAACAATAAGGACACCAACCTTCCGCATATGCTCTGCTGATGCTGCCTGCACAGCATTTAGCTTCTTGTTCAGCTCCTGCTTCACCCATTGCTCTAGGTACACGTTGTGCTTCATAGTGAACACATATGTGGCATAGGCAGTCAGTAAAAGGAGGCTTTCCCACCAATCAATGACACTGTCTAGGAAAAACAGGATGAGCATCAGTAAGTCTACAATGTAGAATGAGATGTCTCTAAATAAAGGCCACCATGTCAGGTGTAGTATCTCCCTTGAGAAGAGGGCACAGGTGCCAATGACAAAGAGGATATTAAACACTGCTGAGCCCACAATGGTACCGATGCCCACATTGCTGTGTGAGATGAAGACACCTATGAGGGAGGTGAAGAGTTCTGGTGCTGATCCACCTGCTGCCATGAAGGTGGCTCCAGCCACATCTTCAGAGATCTGCAACTTCTCTGTGATCACTCCCAAAGCAGGGACAAAATACTCATCACACACTATGGCCAAGGCCACAAATACATACATCATGCCAAAGATGTGAAGTACAACCCACCCTTGCCTGCGTTCTTCCACACTGAATAGGTCCTGGGGATATTCTCCTTTGGACTCGTATGCTGGCTTTTCATCTGGGTAGCTTTCACTGACGTTTTCTCGCTGTGGTGTTGTACCCACTGATGTAGTGATGGGCACAGTTGGCTCAGGATCCACATACACACAGTGCCTTATTTTGGGTGCTGCTGTGACGTTGCCTGTTACGGCAGTCTTGTTGCTGGCGAGGTCCCTGGAGGTCACTTTCACAGGGTCCTTGGGTTGGGGTGCTGTGTGCGGTGCTGGAAGGGGAGAGGGGCTGAACTGGAGCTGGTAGACAGAGAGGAGCAACACTACGGCGAGCAAGAAAAAGATTCGGTTCCGTTGTAGCCGCCTTCTCCGTGGTAAATGCATTTCCTAAAGGTTCAAAAATCAGGTCTGTGTCCAGAAGCCACTGAAGACTTCTCTTGATCAGCAACGTGCACTTATATCCACCATTGGAGCTGCTAACTGATCTTAAGCATCAGGAGTGAAACTGCACGACACAAAGTGTAGAATCCTGCAAAAGAAGGTCTAGTGTGAAAAAGAAAGTACTGCAACCTCCTACCATACAGGTAACATTATCCTAGCGTGTGCTTTTCTATTTTTCAGTAAAGAGAAATGGACCTAAACAAGTAAAGTCAGACCTAAATTCAAGTTTCTGCCTTTTTATTTTTTTTACTGCTGGAGGCTATGCTGGTTAATAACCATAGGTCTAGCTTAATAAAGGCAGGAATTGTCTGAGATAGTCCAATCTGAGCTGACTTCTGATCCACCCAATGCTCACATCCAGGAGCTAATTAAGGTTTGTGTTTTCATTGAGTCCATTAGTTATTCTGCAATATTAATAATCGGGACAGCGTTCTGCAGGAGGGAGGATATGGCTTCTGTCAAGGAGCCTACTTGTACTCTAAACTGCTAGAAAAGAAGCTCTGAAGAAAAACCCATGCTGTTAAAACCTCCCTCGAAACAGACCAGTTATTCACCTAAATAACCTCAACAGGTGGATGAAAACTACTTGATAGTTCCCAACTATGCTGCTCTGTGGCTCTCCAGCCTTGACTCCCACAGAATGCAAACCAAGCAAATGGTGAGCTTTTACTTCTAGTTTGAGAAAAGCAAGAGGAAGGCTCAGTTCTAGTAATACTTGGGGTGCTGAGCATCCATTTGTTTCTATGACTACATCTTTTCAAGCCTTTCTGTAGAAGACAGAACTGGCAAAGTAGAACTGTAATCATACCTTTTATTAGGGGATAATTAGCATACCTTGCATAATTATTTGAGCAGCATTTTGAAAGAGAGACAGATGATAAATGCCAGAGTGAGAGAGCCTACACCTGTGACAGTACGGAGACAGTGACTAGGGTCTGGACAGAATTTACCCTTCAGCACTGCTTGGATGTTTTACCTTAGAATATTGCTCTTCATGGATTCTCTTTCCCCTGAGTGGGAATGTTATGTTATTCTTGCGCTGGATGTGAATCACAGTTTTGTAAGCCATTCTCAGATAAGCTCTTCATGCAAGTTAGCACACACTTACCCTCTTGCATAACACCCAGTGAAGTAATCAGCCTAAATTTCTTGCAAGACAGGCATTATTATCTTCTTTTAAATAGTTGGGAGGATCACTAAGGCAACAGTAATAGAGGGTCATGGGAGTACCTAGATAAATAGATGGTATAAGCTTTGCTTTTGATATGCAAAAAGTACATGAACATGCATATGGCAGAACTGAATAATGCAATACTTACCACAAATTGCACATTAACAGAGAATAACCCTTGCTAATAAAAATAAAAGAGTGAAAAGAAAGACACACAGGGAACAGAAGTCATGTGAACGCATCCCCCTATTTAAATGCTCAGTTTTACTTCTCTCCGGAATAAGCTGCTTAAAAGACCTTTTGCAAGAACTATAACCAAAGGTAGGATGAACTGTAACGAGCTCTCCAGCCTTTCAGCAATACCTGACCATCAGCCCCTTTTTTTCCTCTAGTTTTGTAACCTCAGCACTTCTTTTCCAGAGAATATCATGTCGTACAAGTCAGCTCCTGATCAGCTCCTTTCTCACTGGTTGGACTGTCTCAGTCAAAAGAGATCTCAAGCAATCATGCAAACCTCCACAGCTTACCTTACAAAGATGCTGTCCAAAAGGATGAGAAATACCAGTGGTTGAACGTAGTGCTGGAAACTTCTTTGACACTTAACAGCCGTTTGGGAGATGCTGGTGCAGAGAGAGGCAGATGAAAATGATCCCATTTTCACTATGCCTCTGCAACAGAGTTCTAATACAAGAGAGGGTCAGTTGTGAAGGACATATTACTGAAGGAATAGCCAATCCAGTTTAATACCTGCAACCCTAAGAAGATTATACAGTATTGTATAGATTTGGGTCTATCTCTGAAGCCAATACCTTTGTCTGCTACTACAGATTATTCTCAGTATGAGGGCAGGAGATTTCCATTAAAAACTACAATATCAAAGCACCAACTCTGAGACACCTACTATCAGCTATGGAAGAGAGCAGTCCACTTCTGGGGTAAATCACCTTGCTTCTCTGTGTGGTGCAGTGGTCACTTCAACTCACTTCAACAGAGGAACTAGAAGATTCTGAATTGGTAACTGTAAAATAAACTGTTGTCTGAATGGAAGCGGTAAACTCAAGCTTCGCAGCCGAGCTCACCGACACCCCTCATCCTTACTCCTGTGTTTACTGAGGTGGGAGACGGAGGTCCTTCAGCCAACTGGGATGCTTTTTCATAACCTGTTCTCGATGAACAGCTGTCTTTGTTGATCATTGCAGTACTTTTCCAGTGTACTGGCATTAAATTAGATTGCTTCAGCTTTACTGATAATACTGTTTTTCCAGTTGTGTAAGATGCAGGTGAGAATGATGCAGGTCGGCCACTTTATGCATATCGGAAATCAGGTGCCTTACTGGGCTCCTGGTGACCATTTTTCCATGGCTATTACTTTTCTCGTGGTTATTTTCTCCTCTGATGCACTTCTGTAAGGAGTAATTAATGTTTATTGGAAAATTCTTCTTGAGTTCAGGCTTTTCCCTTTCACAAATAGCCTCTCTGTCCTGTTGGGTTTTGCATATGCTCATGGGCCTTCCCCAGACAACAGCAAGAAAAACCTCTCGGCCAGCACACTTTTTTTTTTTAAATTTTTGTTTTTTTGGATACAACTGTGCTTCCACACAGAAGGGGAGCCTGAGTTCTTCCTCAGACCAAGCTGCAAAAAGCTCAACCAGGCACCAAGGCCTTATTATTCGGTACCTCAAATACCTCACACTTTGTTCCATGCACTGAATTAATTCGCCTGTTTTCTGAGCGGGGCTGGTAACATTTTAAACAACGCTGTACGCTCTGCACCGCAGAAATACCACACAGCTGAAGGTTGTTGGCTGAAATCAACAGTTTGAGGGGTTTTGAGGTCCCAGGCTCGGCATCGTGGAGAGGTGGGGTGGAGGCTGAGACCCCAACCGGGCGCTGCCGGGCCCAGCCCGGCCGCTTCTGAGGGGGCTTTGGGGCCGATATCTGCGGGGAGCGGGCTCGGGAGGCTGTGGGGAGCGGGCCCGGCACCGTCCCCGTCCTCTCCGGCAGCCCCGGCCCAGCCCGGCCCCTTCCAGCCGCGGCCGCGTCGTTCCGGGGAACGCTTTGTGCGGCGGACCCATGGCGGCCGGGCGGGCTGGGGGTGAGCGCGGGGGAGCCTCCGTTCCCCCTTCTCCGGGCACCTCCACCACCACCTCCTGCACCTCCAGCACCACCGGTGCCGCAGGGATGGGAATCCACGAAACCTCCCGAGTCGTCCCCGGGGGGAGCGGGGAAGGCTCCGTGGGGAGGGAGCGCTGAGGAGGGGGCTGCCCTCTCTGGGGTCCCCGGGGTTCTCGGGGGGTCCCTGCCGCTCCTCTGCCTGCCGAGGCTCGGCCTAGGCCGGGCACGCTGCTGCCAGGCATTCCCAGCCACCCAGGAGCAGATCCTGCGCTTTTGGTTCATTTTCTGCCATAATCTGTGCTAAAACCCCTGTTTTGGGCATAAAACTTAATTGTGGCTTCCCCTTCTGCAGAGGGCAAGGGCTGGTGTGGGGTGAGCCTCGCAGGGTCAGAGCAAGACGTGTTGCCCCATAGCTGTTGTTTGATAATTGTTTGTGGCCTTTTTTTTTCCATCACGTAGTGGATCTCCGTTCTCTGCTGTGGTAGCTGAGAGGAGCAGCTCATCATGCCGACGGTGGTGGTGATGGACGTGTCGCTCTCCATGACTCGGCCGGTGTCGGTGGAGGGCTCCGAGGAGTACCAGCGGAAGCACCTGGCGGTCCACGGCCTGACCATGCTCTTCGAGCACATGGCGACCAACTACAAGCTGGAGTTCACGGCCTTGGTGGTGTTTTCGTCGCTCTGGGAGCTGATGGTGCCATTTACAAGAGATTACAACACACTGCAGGTAGGGTGCGTGAAACCCCAACGCAGTCAAGTTGTCAATATTTAAAAAAAAAAAAAAAAGTTGTGTGATTTCATCTTGTCCTGTACACAGGGTCTTAAATAAAGCATTTTATCCTTATTTTAAAGATATGTGAAATCAATGCATGTGAAATGTTTCACTACTTAACAAATCATACCTTTGCAGGTGACCTCTGAAGCATTGTTAATTAAGTTAAAAGTAGGGATGGAGAAAACCAAGAAGAAAGGGCTGAAGGTTTTGTGACATACTTTTTTCTGTAGTTGTTGATTTACTCTTGATAAATGATGCAGCAGACAGGAGCGTTTAGAAAGGTTTTGAGTCCAGTGATTTGGTAGAGAGAAGATGGTTTTTAACAGTGCATAACAGTTGAAACAGGGTGAGAATGAGAACAAAGGGATTTTAGGCCTTGCAGATGTGTTGGGAAGTGGAGAGACCATGGAAAAGATAGAGTCTGAGAGAGAAATTTGATATGAATGCTGTAAGGCACTGAAAGTTTCAGTCCAATAAAAATTGTAAATGTGTAGCTGGTTGTCATATATACTATTAAGAAGGAATGATACGTCGCTGTCATAGGTCACCATGTATTTATTAGGTTTTCAGTTGTGCAACAGATTTTACAAGATACTCTCTGTTAGGTTTTTATTTTACCATTTGAATGCCAGTACATTCTTTTTGGTTAATTTTTCCCTTCTTTGGGAACTTCTGAAAGCCAAGAATTCAAGCAAGCTCCCCTACCATGTTAGTTTTACAGCTGCACCCTTCTTACTATGCGGTGTTAAGTGTGAAGTTTTCATTTTAAGAAGAAAAGCTGGTTTACGGTTATAGAAACAGGATATGAGTTTTGGATTCTGTTACTCTCTGCTGAAGTGTTTTCATGAGACAAGCTCCTTGTAGCCTACTTTATGAATCTGTGAGAAGTTGGAGTTTTTCTGGCACCTGGGAGCATTTTCTAAGCTAAATTCCATTGAGCTGCATTGTGAGGCCACTAAACCTGGGGCTCTGAAGTGTCACGTCTTCATGGTCTTTTCAGTGGGCCTATGTGCAGGAAAGAAATGCAACTCACTTTGAGCAACGAGGTGGTGTTTTGCAGTATGTTTGGAGCTGTTCGGCTGGAACGTTCAGGAATGCAAAAGGTTGTTACTGCTCATATGTTACGGAGTAGAATTGGAAATGAGTACTTCAAGTTACACATTGATTCAGATTTTTACTTTCCTGTTTTTCTTTGAGACATGCAAAAATTTTTTTTTTCTCCCAAACTTTCTAGATAGTAGAGTTCCTTCAAAGCCAGCTGTTGTAGCTGTCTCATGATACTGTTCACAATTTCTTCTCTCTCTTTTTTAATCTTTGCAGGTCGTATGTTAGCATATAGCCTGTTGTATTGTGTTGCAATGCAGTTGTGTTACAAAGCAAACCTACTGGCTTGCCACGAAACTGTGAATATTTTTTCTATGTTTGCTGGTAGTGATATTTCACCCAGCAATAACCGTGGTGTTTGTTCTTACAGGAAGCCCTAAGTAACATGGATGATTATGACAAAACCTGTTTAGAGTCAGCACTGCTTGGGGTTTGCAATATTGTTCAACAAGAATGGGGTGCAGCGATTCCTTGCCAGGTATGTTTGATTTTCACTGTTCACAGGATATAGCATATCCTTAATACTCCCTGTAAGTTGCAGAAGGAAATGTAAATATAATGTGAAAACTTTGAATACTCACAGGCATTCTGGTACTAGAGGAAGATGAAGAATTAGTATTTTAGATATATCTGGGATATGCACAGAAAGTAGTATTTATTAAAACATCAAGAAGTGAAAAACTAGACAGTTCTCTCCACTACAACACCACATTGGACAGAAAAGTGTTCTGCGTATCAGTGATGTTCCATTTACACACCTGTAAGTTGTAAAACCTGTCTCAAAAGTACTATCTTGAAGGCTTGGCATTTGATCTGGATGTGGTGTTCTTTCCCAGGACCCTTGGTCAGTTTGGAAGGAGTATAGTCACACCTACAGTAACCTTTCTGCTCTGGTACCTGATGGTTTCCAGGGCTTCTAACAGTTCCAGGTCTCAGACAACAGCACAGAGTACGGCTGAGTGTGTTTTGATCTGTCTTCTCTCCCTAGTGAGTCATTCAGCGTGCATCTGCTCGCACACTCCATCCAGCCTTTGCAGCTCTCAGCCTTCTGAATTTGCTGTCTCTTATGGCAGAGTCTGCTTTTAGCCCTCAATTTTCCGAGCTACTAAGAGGCTGTTGCTCTTTGGGTTAGGATATAAATTCAGTAATTTTGCACCTCAGTGAGCTAGGAACATCTCACAAGCAATATTCCTTTAGGAGAAAGAGGATAGAAGTTGATTGTCTAGACAGTGCTTCGTAATCTAACCAGGATAAAAGGCACCATGGAAAAGGAGTTATTCAACACAAAGAACTAGAAAGATGTAAAAGCCAAGCATAGATTAGATCTCAACAATTTTTTCTCTCATTTGTGTCATTTTTTGCTGTACTGGAACTTCAGGTTATTGGGTGATGAAAGGCAGCGGGGAATGTACTGTGCAGAATTTTGTAATAGTAAAAAGCATTGCTGCTGAGCAACAGTTCAGATGGTTAGTGGGGAGATTGAGGATTAAGAGAGAGTAAAAATCTGGCTGTAACAGATGCCCGCTGAGTTCCAGTTGGATTTGATTTTCCTTACCTCTCAGCCAAAAAATAATGCCTGGTGTAGCTGTGCAGCATTGAAAGAGCAGTTATTTTACTCCTCTGGAAATGACTGGGTCTCAGCTGTGTGTGTAGAATTCCATTGTTCAAGGTAACCTATTAGGGCAGATTGCTACAAGAAGTGACAGTGGACTTGCAATTAAATGGAAAAATGTCTATTTTAGCCTTCATAGTTCTGCTGCAAAATGTGAGCATACTGCAGCTGTATTCGTTAGCAAAGAATTACAGTAATTAATACTACCTTTTTATGGCTTCTGTGGCCTGTAGTGGAACTTGAGTTGCCTTCCAGCTTCTGCAAAGAAATGATCATAGTTGGCCTTTATCTTCCATCCGAAGGTAAACCTGAAGTTCCCAAATCCACTAGCAGCAGACTGCTTTTTTGGCTGTGTAATCACGGTAGTTCTAGTGTACATTTAAAACTGGCTATGTTCCTGCACAGCACGGTGTGTTTCTAGCCATAGAATTCAATTTTCAGTGCAACTGCCTAATTGCAATGAAACGTATATTTATCATGCACGTAATTTAATTGCAGTGGTTAAACCTATCATTTCTCATTTATGTGCCTGGTTCTGGAAAGTTTACTCACGATTCTTTAGTCAGCTCAGCGGAGGAAATGCCCACGTGAACAGGGCTTTTCAGAATAGAAGCTCGTGCTGCTAGGAAGACTCCTGAAATGTTATGTAGTTGTCCTCCACAGGTAGAAACAAGTCTCTATTTGGAAATGCTAATCTATCCTCTCTCGTTCAAGGTTGTTCTCGTCACTGATGGCTGCTTGGGGATCGGCAGAGGCTCTCTGCGACACTCACTAGCTACTCACAACCAGAGGAGTGAAAGCAACCGATTTCCACTGCCTTTCCCATTCCCGTCCAAGTTGTATGTCATGTGCATGGCAAATCTTGAAGAGGTGATGCCTTTCACATATGCTTTTTTTTCATCGTTAACACTGGATAATTATTGTTCTTATCTGATCTAATGATCATGTCAGCACAAAACGCACTTTTGTATTCTTTTCCTCTTAAAAATTAAATCATCTTGAAGGAGCTAGAAACTTAGAATTACGAATAAAACACTAATATTTAAGGTATTCCGGTGCTCTTAAAGACTGAGAGCTTCTGTGATTATTGGTTGCTTTTTGAAGCAGAACCTAATAGGAAAAAGCAATGTATTTTGTGTTTCTGGGTCAAATACTGCATTTGCTATAATATAAATGCAACGTAAGGAGTACATTTTCTGGGAGAAAAAGAATATTGGTTTATGCAGAAAGAAGTAAGATAAAATTTTACTGTGTTGTGTATATTTTCTGAAAACACCCTGGTTAAGAAAAACATAGTAAAAAAGCTTAACAAAAACATTTCACTTTATGCTTGCGCAGCTTCAGAGCACGGATTCCTTGGACTGCCTGGAACGGCTCATAGATTTAAACAATGGGGAAGGGCAAATTTTTACCATTGATGGACCACTTTGCCTGAAGAATGTCCAGTCTATGTTTGGGTTAGTAGACCTTTAGGTAATACGCTTTTGGGAAGGTTTCCAGTTAGTATCTGTAAAGGAAAACAAACGTAACAAAAATCTGATGATATGGGGTGTTCTTTTTTTTTCTTCTTTTAGCATATGATCTTGTTAACTAAATTTTAATCTTGACCTTTGTTGTTCAGGGTCAGTATTTATTTTAATCATTCTGTAACCAAACCATAAGATCTGTTATGATTGGCAGGTAGAAGTTACTAATTTCCAGATGACTTGTTAATTTGCCATCAATATGATAATGTGCTGCTTTGTTTCATAATTTGGCAATGCCAGAACTGACTGTAGTCACACGCACAGTTTTGGGAGCTTAGTTAGCATGCTTTAGACAAACTATTTTCATTTGATATGTATTATTTTTTCCTTAAAGATAACTGATCTTGTTCTAGAAAGCTAATAGACCTGGCTTATACACCATTCCATGCTGTTCTCAAGTGTGGCCACTTAACATCTGATGTGCAAGTATTTCCCAGACCAGAACCTTTCATTATAGATGAGGAAATAGACCCCATTCCTAAAGCAATTAATACAGGTAACATTTTTTTATTGCTTTTTAATTAAATCTGTTTGATTTCTACCTTTTCACTACCATCTCTTTTCCTGTACAGTTACTGTTGCACCCACTTTCTCTCTCTGAAGATCAATCACTGATCATGTAATTTCTTGGTATATATGGCTCCAGGGGACGAAAACCTCATCCTGTTTCAGACGTGTACCTGGTGAAAGGGCTGGAGTAGAGCAGAGGCACTTTTAAAACTTAGCAAGCCAATTTCTAGGGATAGGGACTGTGGAAGAGAGCCACAGGCTGCTTTCCGCAAATACCTTCGTAAGATTAACAGAGGATTAAAGTAGTGTATTGGAGAAGGGGCTGTGTTTTTATATTAGAGTTGCCATTATCAAAAAGACCCCTTGTTCTCAGATGAGACAAGCTAACATCTTCCTGGAGGCCTCTTCAGGGAGTCCACTAGGAGTAAAGTTGGGAAGAGTTGGTGAGACAGACACTTTATAAATCTCACCATGTACTTGCACTGTCTTTATTGTTTGTCATCCTAGCATTTCTCACCAATGCTGGCTTATTTTTAAAAACAATTTTGCAAAGAAAACCTTTCTCAGCTTTCCCGTTACTGGACACTGCACCCATGAACGGCAGGTAGTCTGTAGCTAGTCCATGCCTGTGACTTGTGAATGGATAGGTACACACCCCTTGGGGAGAACACACTGAGCTTCACTGCTTTGCTTCAAGAGTGAAGTTTCAATTGTAGCATCAAAATTGCTCTCACATTCATGTACGTATGAATGTTTGTCATATTAACAGCTAGAGACCCCAGTCAAGGTCAGGATTCGGTTGTGCTACCTTAGTCACCGCTTCAGAAACAGCGGTGTAAGAAGTGGTGATGTTAAACTGACTGAATACATTCTATTTCTAATTAGACTTAAACCTGTTTTCTCCCCACAGATCTAGAAATTGTTGGTTTTGTAGATATAGCTGACATTTCTAGCCCTCCTGTCTTATCCAGACACTTGGTGCTACCTATTGCACTTAACAGAGGTAAGCAAATTGTCTTGTAGCAAAAAACTGCTTTAAGCTTCCCCTGTAATGGCCTTTGTGGTTTCAATTAGAAGCAAAAGTTTCACGCGTTATCGAAGTGCCAAATGTTTCTAAGGACACGTTTTCATGGTTACATTAAAATTAAAACTTTGGACACAAGCTCTGTCTTTTTTTGAATAGTGTGCTCTTCAGACAATTCACATGTACACGAAGAGGTGAATTAGTAGAGGGATCAGTGCCCTTATACCATCATTATTAACAGAGCATACTGAACTAAAAACTACAAATAGTTATGGGTCATGAAGTAAGTGGTGCAAGATGAAGACTTAAGGTCTGCTTCTAATTGCTTCTTGGAATGATTTGTTGTGAAAAATCTGATCTTAATAACAAAAAGGTTGCTTAGTAGTGCTCGAGCATTAATTACTACTCACTGGGTCCAAGTATATATGTATCATGTGTAGGCTGCAATGGTTAAGCATATCACTGACTTGCAGCTACTTGCCTGCATCAGTGTGTGCTAAGAAAGGTTTCCCGTGTCCTTTTGTCATGGCCTTGGAGTGGAGTAAAAAGAAAGTGAGATTTCTCCTGGTAAAGAAGAATGAGAGCACCAGATGTGCTTTCATCTCTTTTAGTGCTCTTAGCCTGCTAGGTCTTTCACCTTAGAAGACGTTAAGAGTTAAATCACAGCTGTATTCCAGCTGCTAAAACACTTCAAATTTCTCATAATTACCACAAATTGCATAGGAGAGGTGGACTTGAAATTCAGGATACTTTAGTTTCAGAAGCAGCCGTGTTATCCATTGCAAGACTCTTGGTACTTTTGGATTTCCCTTCTCGTTTCTTCGAAGCTGAGGTTTTGTTTGCAGAGTTATTTATTAACGTTGTGAAGTTTCGGGAATAGAATGCAATAGAATAATTATGTAACTTTATAGAGTTTTATAACATTTGTCCCAACAGTTAACAGCTGTTTATTCTATAAAAGGATTAATTAAAGGCTGGCTTGTCCAACATGCCTGTTTTGATTCAGTCTCATCCAGCTGCAGCAGAGGAATTTGCCAGTCCCTGCCACTTCTATCTGCCTTTTATTGCTCCTTTACCTGGAATTACATGCCCTCCCCTCGGGTTGCTTGCATGCTGGGAATGAGTTGGGTAACTTGAACAAATAAAAAAGTGAGTCTTTGTTAACCCAACTCATTTTGACTGACACAAGCTAGGGAGTGATTATACAAAGAGGCCTGTGAGTGGATCAGAGGAGACCTCTGACCAGGTAGCTGTAAGGTTAGAAAGCGGTAGTCTTTTCAGCCTTTGCTGCTGTGAGAAGTGCTGGTGGTTGTGTTCGGAAAGTCTAATAGTAAAATACCATCAGTTCTCACAATAGCATGGGTGTGGGGAGAACAAGAGCCTTTCTTAAGAAAGAAAAATACGCAAGCATTTAAAAAGTAGCTTCACAGAATTGTGCTCTGTGTTGAAGATGCTTCATGGCAGAGGATACAGGGTGGTAAGCATCATGGAATTAGAACTAGTGAGACTGAATTTATTTTTACGTCATCTCTTTGTTTGCTTTCCTTCCTCAGAAGGTGATGAGGTGGGACCTGGGATCACAGACGACACCGAAGATGAGAATTCAGCTAATCAGATTGCTGGGAAAATCCCCAACTTCTGTGTTTTGTTACATGGGAGCCTGAAAGTGGAAGGCATGGTGGCTGTCGTCCAGTTGGGGTATGGAGCTGGATGTCTGCCTGAAAAATCTCTCTTACTCTGCTCATTTATGCTTTACTCTGTAAAGAATTCTCCATTACTAGGTAAAGCCATGGATTTTTAACAGTAGATATCTTTCTGCCAGTATAAATTACAAATACACACAGTGGAAGGGAGGCAAATTCTGGGTTAAGAGGGATATAAAGTTTTTTTTTCAGCCTTTGGGATTTGTTCTTTTCAATAGGCCAGAGTGGTATGGAATGCTCTATTCACAAGCTGATAGCAAGAAGAAATCAAACCTCATGATGTCACTCTTTGAACCTGGTCCCGAGCCCCTTCCGTGGCTTGGGAAGATGGCACAGCTTGGACCTATTTCAGGTACTGGTTACACTCATTTGAATAACTCTTGCGCATTCAGTATTTTCTTGTGTGAATGACCTGGGCAGATATTACTCACTAAGTCTTTTTCCTTTTTTCTTCCAGATGCAAAAGAAAATCCATATGGAGATGATGACAATAAGAGCCCTTTTCCCTTGCAACCCAAGAACAAGCGCAGTTATGCACAGAATGTTACTGTATGGATTAAACCGAGTGGCCTCCAGGTAACGATACAGGTTTTGGATTTGGTGCTTTACTGTGAGCAGCAGCAGCTATCTAAGCAGCAAATTGCAGTCTGTGTGTTGTCCATTTAATGTAATTGCTTTGTGTTTTTTTATAAACTCTTTAAAATGTCATGATTAAAATGCAATCAGAAAGCTTATGCTGTTTAATGAAAGCCGCATCTCCAGTGTAGCATCTGGCTTAGTTTATTGGATTTAGTATAATTACCGTTTATGTTTCAGCCTTTGTGAGCTGCAGTCTTGTCAATGGTCAGGATTATTTATCAATATAGTTGGGGATTTTTTTCTGCAGCTTTCCCAACAGCTGCCAAGAATATTTTATTTGTTTTCTGCAGACTGATGTACAGAAGATCTTGAGAAATGCAAGGAAACTCCCTGAAAAAACTCAAACCTTCTATAAGGTGAGTAATGTTACAGGTCTGCCCAAATTTGATCTGTAGTGATAGTGGTGCATCTGACAGAGGAGCACATGCTGTCTGTGTCTGTGGGATCTTCTATGCTGAGATTGTAGGGTTCTGCAGACACACACAGTGTTCTGTAAAGAGTTATCGTGGGTCCATTTTACAGATTAGTGATGGTTAGACAAGGGAGTCTGGTTTTCTGACATCGTATTATTCTCTGTCAGGGTGATATAGACATACCACGTTTACAGGTGCTCCTCACAATCCCTGCTGCTTTGATGGTGAACTTGTATGCAGATCTTATGCTTTTGTCCAGGCAGAAATAGACTGAGGGAGCAAGAGAGGAATAAGAGCACATCTGTCATTCTGAATCTCAGAGTATCTCCTATGTTTTTTCTGTAACTGAAGCAGAAAAACACAAAATTCCAGGCACTCCTGGCCACATCGTAACAGTCTGTAATCGAGACTGTAGCTGGAAGTAATTGTTGGTCCTCTTGTAAGCGAAGTACTGAAGCAATTTATTATTGTAGCCCCAGAGACTTGAAGAATGAATACACTGACTAAATGCACAGAAGCACTCATCACAGTTTACAGTGAAGAAAAATCAATACATTTTGCTGGACGCTGTGGTTAGAGGCAGCAGTCAGTGAAGCCCAGCCTGGAAGCCACTCCCAGCTGGGACACAGGGGGAACAGGCAGGCACAATAGCTGAATGCACAGAAGGGCGAAGGAAGAAGTAAAAAGTTTCTAAGAAGGGATGAAGGGAAAACCAGCTATTTAGCTGTGCCACTATAACCCTCAGCCCTGAAACATTTTCATGCAGTGAGCAGCTGGGCAGTTGCCAGCAGCTCTACTGATTACTCAGGTTATTTTCCTTACAGTGAATAAGCTTGCCTTTAAAATAAATAAATAAATAAATAAAGGGTCACAGTGGCTTTAAACGGAGTTCTTGTTTTTTGCAGGAACTTAACCGTTTACGAAAGGCAGCTCTGGCCTTTGGCTTTTTGGACCTCTTGAAAGGTGTGGCAGACATGCTGGAGCGGGAGTGCACCCTGCTTCCTGACACAGCTCATCCTGATGCAGCGTTTCAGCTCACGCATGCTGCTCAGCAGCTTAAAGTGGCAAGTACTGGGGCTTCCGAATACGCTGCCTATGATCACAACATTGCTCCACTGCAGACAGACTTTCCCAGTACTGGCACTGAAAGAATGTGAAGTCGCCAGTTTGGGAACTTCTACAGATTAAGACTCAAAGTGTTCAAATTTTCTTGTCCTGTTTACTTTCTAGGGCCTCTTTAATTACAGGTTGGAGAACTTCCTATTGAAACAGGGGCCCTTTACTTGCATCAGTGCTTTCTTAAGTGTAGTTAGTCTGTGGTGGCTTCAGTCAGGCCTGGAAACTAGAACGTGTCCCAAGGTTGGTTACTGTAGTGGATGATGGGTGGAAATTACTTAGTACATGTGAGGAGAGAAAGAAAATGCCATCACAGGCCTCACTCCTTGTGGCTTTTGGCCTCCCAAGACTCCCAAGAATGTGGTTACTAGATAACTGAAATCACTGGTAAAAGTGTCCTAAAAGGCAGCTACTATTATTTTATACATGGATTTGATCAGTCCAAAGAAAACGTGTGAGAATCACTCTGCAAATTCAGATACAGAGCTAATTTCAGGGTGTTGTCACTGATCATGTGCCCACCGTGAAAGCTAGCCTGTACTGCAGTAATGAACATTATCACTGGCACTGCAGTGCTGATACTTGTGAAAGTAACTTAATCTTTTGAGACAAATTTTTTTATTTGTGTAATATTAATAAAGAGTAATTCTTCGGGAAAACTTAAGCTGGCTTTGTTCCATTTTCATAGCAACGTTACTGGGTGCATGCTTAGGCATGCACAGGCCTAAAACATCGACCTGGTGATGGTTGGATGTCAGCTCTTTATCATGAGCATTGAGAAATTATACAACTTAATGCATTCCGGAAAAGAGCAAATAATTGAACTTAAAGCAAAATTCGGTTGTAAATCTTTATTAATAGAAACACATTCTTTCTGAAGGACTAAAACTCAGTAGTGTAAGATTCATTACAGCTCGCACTAGGTACCACAATTTCACTGAGAAGTATCATGTATGAGTACATATGGACTTATAACAGAAGTTTAAATGCCCGGTAATTAAAGTATGAAAGTGATCTTTGCTGTTCCAAGTCAGCTAATTCAGTCCTTTGACATACTTCAAACATAGGTACAGTGTGTGCTGTAGTGAAAGTGTATAAATTACGCTCAGCTCTTTTGAGAAAGTTACCTGCACTCTTTGCAACTGAGCCTCAAGTACCTCTAAAGAGAAGTTGCATCATGCCTCGTGTTGACAAAACACAATTGTGAAATGCAGTGTGGAGCTTGTACCAGCTCTTTGTTATAATCTCTTTTTAACATTATTTTCCTTCCTTTACAGTAACAATCACTGGGGCCATGTCCCAAATAGTAAGCTGTTTGTTACCTTTAAGTATAGAAAATAACGTTCTGGAGATTCATGTCATTTTACAGTAGAAAAAGATAATGCAAGTAGTAAGATGGCACTATGCTAATCTCAGCTCCAGTGCCTGATCTGGATTGCTGGCTTTACTTTGCATTTCCCTGGGGGAAGCAGCAGTTGTGAAGCAACCTGTTCATAACCCCAACGTGGTTTTAGAGGATGCTGGCAGTATACTTTCTAAACTTCATTAAAGGGGCCAGAGGGGTCTGGAATCAATTGGAGGAGGCTAGGTGTCAGAAGGGCATGCTGAAATGAAGTCAACTGAAATGAAGGTTTCCAGGTGAGAGACGGCATGACCTGGAATGGGAGGGGAACAGATCTTGTTGTTGTTATTTAAAGCAAGCACAGAGGAAATAGGGTCCCTTCAAGCCCTATGCAGGAGCTCCCTTACTGAGATTTGATCTATGATATCACAACAATAGATGATTTATTTGACCCACCACCTCCATCCCAACAGGGAACAGCCAAAAAGCACATGTTTATTAGCTGTACCCCTAAGTTTTAATTAGAAAAGCAGTCGTTGTTGCCTTTCCAAAGGCTATAAATACAGGGTCTACAGCCCTGGCAGGAATGATCAGAGGTGTTCAGTCTCCCAGGGCAGTTCCAGATTTTCCCTTTGCACGAGTGGGAGGGAGTTGTTCTGGGATTCACATGCTAGGAGAAAGCTGGTACCTGTGTTTCCTTCTTTCCTTATTTTTCAGTGCTTGCATTATCAATCAGGAAAGCATTTCTGACTGGGACAGAGCAGCAGCTTCCTTTTCCTACTGACTGCTGCTACAGGTAAATGGGTGTTGCTATGCTCCACACAATGTCCCTGTTCCGTTCAGGCTAAACTAGAAACAGATTAAATTGGTATGTAGCATTTAAATTGACATCAGCCAGCTACTTCTGGTTTTAATTCTGCAACATCAGTAGGCTGCCTAAGAAAAGGGGGTGCGAGGGCTGAGCAAGTTTACCCCTACCGTTAATATACACCCAGACACTGTTGACAGTGGTCTCAGACTGTGCTCCTCGTGCCATCACAAAGTCCCCCAGGAAGAGCACGGGCCAGCCAGTAGTATATCCCAACATCAGAAGCCTTATCTGCATGCAATATTGAAAGAGCAAATATCCAATTAAAAGATAAACGCTATTTCTATTCAGTGCTGCTCCACTGTTTATAAGCATATTATATGCAGATAATAGGATTTCTTCCTAATACGGCAGTTCATAGGATACAAGTTTAAATGTAACCGTTCAATGGTAAATGTCATGCATACATATGATTGAAAGGGAACAAAATACAGTATATGGGAATGTTACCTGAATTCACTATGAAATTATGGAATAGAGTATGATCATTTAATTTTACAAAATTCTTTAAATTACAGTGGGTAAAACCGTAAGAATTAGAGGCTTATCTTTTCATTGAGATAAGTTAAATAAGAAAGCAGTGCAGTCCTTCTTTACTTCATCTTTCTCTTCTTTGGTCCAAGGTGCTGTTTCCTTTGCTTGTAGAGATAACGGAAGTTTACAAATATCCCTGAAAAAGAATGAAGTGTTTAGGTTGGACACTACTGCATCACTTTAAAGCTAGATGGCTGTACCAAATTAAAAAAATAGTAATAATAAACACACAAGGGTTTAGGAGCATACATAGCATTGAAAGCTAATGCTAGTATTTTCTTGTTGGGTTAGGTGGGAGTTCCTGCACAGGTTGCTTGGTATTGAGGCTGCTCATTCAGAGGGTTGGTTTGTCACTTTTTTTAAAAAGCTGCCAGCACCAGCTGTGCAGAGCTGAGAAAGGATCAAACAAGTGTTTCAGACTGAATCTCTCCTGAAGGTATTCTTTAGGCAACGTTTGCAATAGGGAGAAGTCTAGTGAAAGTTCAGTTCAGAATTCTAGGTGAGATTCATCCTTCCTGACTAAAGAGATGTCTGGCTGTGCAGACATACTGAGTGTGCATACTACAGTGGTATCTTGTGTTTAGAAATGTAACGTAAGAAACCACATGAGGGTGATGCACTGTTCTTCTTTAAATATACTACTACTTAAAAAGCCTTCTATAAACAGTTTTAGTTTGGTACTATGTTTAGATTTCCTCTAAATCATTCTGAAGCTCAAATAACATGTAAAAGGGTCAAACTAAGCAATAGTGAGGTTATAAGTAATATGTAAAAAGTCCTCTTTTAACCTGAGTCAGCTGTAGATAATGCTGCTAACCTGTTACCAAGGTCTCCTCCTTAGGGGCTAACCAGTGCTAATTGTAGGTGCGTTCCCCTCATCTCTGACAACTTATATAAACAAGCAACAGGAAAGTGCTTAGCCTCAAGCAATCTTGTGCTGCGCGATCCCAGAAATACAGAAATTTCTCTTTTCTAAGAGAAATATACTTAATCAGAGGAAATTGGCCTTTTAATTTCAATAGTGAGAAATACAATTAAGTATCTTACCTAAAAACAAGGCTATAAGGTATAACTGAAGCAAGAATGAAAACTGGATTGTGACATTCAGTGGATTTGGCAATCCCAGACTAAATTTCCCTGTTTCACTGAAGATTGGAATGGACTGAATGAGACAGACAGCTGAAAACAGAAAAATGTAGTTATCAAACAAGTAGGATATACAGTTGCCTAGCCCCCACCAACTTTCTGAAGATGTTCCCTTATTTACTAGCTCTCATTACTTTGTGTGTTACTTTTGAACCAATTTTAAAGCTAACTTTAAACATGCAGTATGATGGTAAGCAGGTAGCTCAGGCAGTAGGCTATAAAAGTCTCAGCATGATAAACTTGCTTGGTGAGACACTTTTTGTACGCAACTACTTGGCTGGCCAGGCCTGCACCAGCAGTATTTACCGTGCAGAAATGCCCACAGCCATGAAACAGGCATAGGCTTTCCTGTACCTGGAGTTGGGCAACGCACTGCCTACTCCTGGCTCACAGAAACAGGCTCTGACAGGTACAATTACAACATCTCTTACATCTAGAAGCTGAGCAGTGATATGCATGTTAAAAAAAATCCAGACCCATTAAGACAGCAGAGTTCGCTGTGAAGCCCTCTCCCCTCTAGAGGAGGGGCAGCAAGAAGACTGGGGGCCCACCTCTCCATGGAGCAGTTGCTCTCAGAGCAGCAAGGGAGCAGAGCCCCATCGGGCAGGCACCGTGCCTGCCTCAGAACAGGCTGTGCTGCTTTCAGAGGAACAATCAGCCCCTGCCTGTCCTGTGCAATGATCTACAAGGTAACATCAAAATCCGTAAGCTGGTGTGAACCCAAGCTAGACTGACCAAGTCAGGTCTAGCAGACAAAAGCAAATACAGTGCCTCGGATCAGCAGAGGGAAGCGAGCGTTGTCTTCCTGTAACGCTTGCATGGTCTGCAGCGCACGCTTGGTCACTTTGTTCCGCTAACCTTTTGTTGCCTTTACTTTCCTCTCCAGTGCCCAAAACGATGACTTCTGTTCACATTAAATTGAGAAAATGTTTGGTTCAGTAAGAAAGATAAAAACGCTTGCATTTGGTTCAGCTCAAAGCAAATGGCTATTTATCTGTTACTCTATTCTATTACTTTTTAGTCCAGCAGCCAAACCAAAAATGGAGTTATTTGCCCAACCTTAATTTTGTTTATTACAATTTTTTTTAAATACCTTCAGCCAAGCCTCCTAAAGGGTAGAGAGGGATCCAGGTGGTGTAACGGAGCCAGGTAAGTGGTTTCCATTCAATACCAATGCATGAAAGCATGTAATATGGATACCTAAAGCCAATTCAGTGTGAGAAGAAACAGATACCATTTAAAATGCAAGCTGCTAACAGAATTAGTATAGAATAGTCAACATAATTCCCAAGCAGCACGAGAATATTTTAAAACTGCACACCATTATTTGGTAGTTTACAGAACTAATGCTGCTATTCTAATCATATGGATGAATTTCACTGCCTCACTTGCCTAATACACCTTTCAAAATACTTTCCTTTTTAAAGAGAAACAGAGCACAGTGCACCTCACTTAATCATTCAAGTAAGTGAATGATTAAGTAAGTAATTATTCAGTCTAAGAATACTTCAACTAGAGGGCTGAATTTCCCAAAGGAAAGCACCAGGTTATCCTTGGTTCAGGGTAGTATTATCTTTTAGGCTCCCAGCTTTTGGCAGATGGAGCAACCTAGGGAAGGCTACAGAATTCTTGGGAAGAACCACATAGTTCTGCACACGCCTGCTAAAGGAAAAATCCCACAAACCTGAACAGCTCAATGATACTCCAGAAATAAAACACGAAGAACACCACGGCTTTGCTCTGCATTTCCTCTAAGCTTCCCAGGACAACAAACAAAATAAAGTTTCTTCCAAATACCTGTTTAAGAAAAACAAATTAAGGAATACTCACACCCTCCATCAAAAGAGGGAGCAAGGCCTTGCTGTCAGCAGTGTGCAGAATATGTTCTCTTCCAGCGTGAAACAGGTCTGTGCTCAGCACATTAACCATGCAGCTGAGCTGTCACTTGCTTTTTTGAGCACACCTTTTTACTGTCTATCTAGGTCCATAGTACCTATTCTTAAGTAATCTAGCTTCATTTTTATTCACAACAACTACAATCAGGATATAAAGGGCACTGGAACCAAATCAGAATCATGTACTTTTTGTCAACTACTTCTTGCTTTTGTTGTCCCAAAGTACCGTACGCAGGTGTTGGAAGAAGAGCGCCTGCCATAACTAAGGCTGGGAACCTTGGATTTCTGTCTCTAGGGTAACATTCTCTAGTTCAGTGCCAGTGAGGTTGTACCACTTATCTTAGGAGAGTGAAGACACTGAAGTAAAATACAGCTTTACTTTAAACATGGGAGGAACAAGGAGAAGAATCTCAAAATATTACCTGTATTATAGCAGGTATCAGTGGTGATCTGACTAGCCCTATTAGTGAGTTCACGACTTCCATTAATGCCAGGGTCTGACAGAAATACATCATGTCAGAAATAGTGTGAAATGTATCATAGAAGGAATCTGTAAGACAGAAAACCATTTTAAAGACAAACGAACGTTAACGTTCAGAAAGCTGGGGCAGCAGCATAGCTTTTGATAACAGGATTCTATTTATATTTGAAGCAGCATTATGCGTAATTACACTTCATAGGCCTTACCTTGAAGTCCCAGCAGTTAGGCCAGAAGCACTGCTCAAGTGCTCTGTTTCACACACAGAGGGATCAAGAGCTGTTACAGTAACTACTCAAAAAGTGATAGCGCTGTACTGCGACAGAATGAAGAATTCTCGCTTCAAAGTATTTTGCCCAGGTCATTTTCAAAAATACTTATGTCGCAGTTAAGCGAGACATTCTCTTTCAACTGATTTCTTTAGCTGTAATCTTGGCAGAGTACAAGCATCATTCATCAGAATACACAACTGTCATTTCAAGACAGCGTCTTCCTCTCCCTGACACTGTGATGGCTTTTGAGAGGCTTCTGTTGTGCACTTCAATGGTGCATTTACTGTTTTGTTTCCTAAATGTGTCTTCCTTTAGACTTAACTATTTAGGAAGTATTAAAGACAACAACAGAAACAGAACAATCCCCTGCAATGTGAATAAAGTAGTGCTTATTACTTGCCTTTTCCTAAGATGAACAGTCGTACTGTCATGTTCACAAAAATCCAAGAGAATCCCAAAAACTGCACGAGATTATACATGATTAAGTATCCTTTCTTCAGGTGTTTGAAAGCTAAAATCAATAAACACATCAGATGAGCAGAGTACAATGGTAACACTCCTGCAAAGATTACAGCTGCAAACCAGGCTTTCAGTGAGAACCCAGAATACAAGAAAAAGGGGAATTATTGATTGTGATAAAAGGGTAGCTGTGTGCATTGTGGGTTCTGCCTGCTTTTACCGTCAACCGCTAGAGATGAAGTCTCGCTAGTCAGATTTTTAAATTTTACTGCATTTTTACTGAATTTCTAAATAGTGTAATACAAAGATCCCCCTCCAAGATGCACCAAGCCAGTCAAAATTGCTCCGTGAGAGTTGAGGTTCACACGTCTGAGCAACAGAAGCTTTCTAAACCCCACCTTACTAGACAGGTACGGTTACTTACGGTCTTTTGGGACTCTGGATTCTATTTTCATTTTGCTAATCTTTTCTTCTTCCTTAAGATGAAGGATAAGGTTTTAGCAAGTGTTACTGTAATTAGCAACTGATTTGATAACTATCCTACTGCAAAGCTAGCAGCGGGTTTAAACCTCAGCTAAGCAGCCCGTTGCTAGAAGGTTCAAATGTTCCCCTGCGTAAAACAGAGCACATTTCTCACCCAGCAAGAAGGCAGAGGGTGTTAACTGGTTACCCTACCTTCACTGGGTATTATGGTAGGTGCTTCTGCTGAAAAAGCCAGCTGTTTTCTGTGTTAATTCTCAATTACTGCTGCTTCTCAGAACTGTTCCTTGAAACATTTCAAGACCCACCAGAGACCTGATGGGAACTGAGAGCATCGAGCCCTGGCTCTCTGCGTGCCCTTCACTGCTGCTTTCTGGCTTTTGGCATTGCAGCGGCCCTTTCTCCTCAGTGGCTGTGGAGGGGAACAGGGCAGCGTTTGTTTTAAAAGTTAGCAGAAATGTGGTCTGCTCAAGTGTTTTCCAAGATGGGCTTTCACTTCCCTGCTGTATTAAGCTGCTCGAGCTCACCATATGGTGGGAACGCACAGTCAGGGCCAGCCCAGCAGCTCAGGAAACAGTACTATGGCAATACACGCAGAAACTGAAAGCTTTTCAGACAAGCAACGCCCAGGACTGGTGTCTCTGGGCTTCTTGTGTCCCACTGACACGAATGGATCAGGACGCAGGACTGCTAGGGCACAGGGCAGGAGGTAAAAGTCTCCAGCTGCAGGCTCAGCCAGCGCTGACCTAGTGTGCAGCCAACAGTTCAGATTAGAACTGCTGCTCCTTTTAGCCAGAAGTGCGCCGTTTTCTGAATTCCTGCTAAAATCTGAGCTGCTTAACTAATTCTACCTGACATCTGTTTGAAAAAGCATCAGCAGCGAGCACGCCAGGCAACTCCAGCTAAAGGAAGAACACAAGTTCCCGTGCAGGGGAACAGCTATCCTTGCTCTGAAGCTGGCTGCACAAGCCCCACGTGCCCGCAGCACTGACCTTCTCCCTCAGTTCCATTTCAGCATCCGATTCATCTAACCAGCGGTCGAAGTCGGGAGCTAGGAAGAGCGGGCGCTTCTCCTGCTTGGTGAGTCTCTCCCACCAGTTACTCTCCTTCTTCTGCACGGTGATGTTCAGCTGCCTTTGAGTCACCCTGCACACGGGCTGAGGGCAGACACAAGAGCAGACATCAACAAAAGCCCTAAGAAACAAGCTCCGGGACTGAACCGATACGGTAAGGGACTTGTGATTCGATCGTAACCGGCTGGAAAGCCTGCACAGCACCACTGCTCAGCACCGCTGCATCCCACCACACAGAGCAGGCACACACTGGCACTAGCCACCCGTACTGCCACCGTCAGATCCCTCTGCACCTCCAGCCCACGCCAGGGTGCTCTGCAGCAAACTGCTTCTTAAACGCAGCTGAAACCGATGCAGGAGAGCCATGACGTGCATTCGTAACTGAGCATGTTCTTCAGCACTCCTGTCAAGGCTATCTGGATGCTCCCAGGACATCTGAAGGCTGCAGCTGTAACTCACAGCTGCTAACGCCTGCTCCGTGCCTGGCAGAGGCTCCATCTCTCACTGGCGGCCAGCTCAGCGCCAGCGAGCGGCACTCAAGGTGCGCACCAAAGCCAGAAGAGAAAACCCTGGAGAAAACCCTATTCCCTGGTCCCCACCATCTGTAGTCACACAAATTTCAGAGTCGATCCTCCTCCAGGCACCCAGCCCCTTCCAAGGTAACTCCAAGTGACTACTAGACTTTTGGAAGGATGCTGCACTGTCCGGGCCTGGCTCACAGCACCACAGGGACAAGGACGGGTGGCGGTGGTGCCTCTCCCCACGCCATGCACCTGCTGCTTTACAGAACAGGTGACAAACAGGCAGCCAGATCCTGGAAGCAAGGATTAATTGTAGCTCCTACCAGGTATCCAATGGCAGACACGAGAAACCCGCCTGCTGACAGCAGAGCCGAGACCCAGGGCTTTTGGTGCTCCACCACACACCTCTTCGTGCCAGGCCTTCTTTCAGCGAGTGCCCGCTGATGCCTGGCACGTCTTTTCCCAGGAAGGTTCCAGTTCACCACTCGTTTCAGGAGTTCAGACCCCAGAAATTCACCCTCCAGCCCTCGGCTGGGTTGCACAGAGGGAACAATCTCTTCCCTGCCGAAGCAGCGAAGCCGAATCACAGCTCCTGGCACGACTGCTGGCAGCCAGGAATAAGCAGCACAAATCCTCCGCTGGGAGCAGAGCCCAGGGTTTCCCTGTGCCCCTGATAGCTTTGAGAGGTGAAGGCAGACTTCACAGCCACCTGCAAGGGCTTGCCCTCCCAGCCAAGCTCTATCAGACTACAACAGCAATTATAACAACGTTTTGCAATAGGACCTGCAATATCTGTACTGGCAACCTAAGGAATTTGCACAAGCCAAAAGCAACAGTTCCCATGACTTCCTTTTGTCTGGAAAAGCAGCCAGGAAACATCACACTGACACTGTACCACAGCGTTCCCCTCCTCTCCAAGGCAAGGTTGCATCAGGAAAATTATAGCCAGATTCTCCCATCATTTTGCTGCTTTAAATCCCTACTAAAAAACGTAACTACCGTGTAACAGTTATGATAACCGTAAGGCCCTGTTTCTATTAAAATTTACCCATGCGAGCGCTAGCTCCAGCGAGATTTGCATTAAGGCAGAACAGTGGCTGAGCACAGGGACCAAGGACTGCCACAGACAGCATTTAGGTTGTCAGCAGTTCCAGTCTCCAAGAAAATCTAACAGCATATTGTGGACTTCATGCACAGCCATCTTCCTTCCATATTTCTCAATATATTACCTTCCATTTACAACAGTTACAAAAGAAAAAAAAATACCTACTTTAGGCTCGACTGGTTCTAGGAACTCGATCTGAAATTCGTAGATGTTGTCCCCTTTGGCACCATGACCCTGTGCTAAAAAACAAGAATTAACCCATCAGCACGAAGGGCCTAGCGAGATCCACGCGCCTTGTCTGCAGAGGGTACTTTACACGCAGAAACATTCAACTTTTATTTTTAACAGTGCCTTCCCCTGCCTTGCTGGGAGGGAGGATGAAGCCCCAAAGCGAGGAGCCGCTCAGAGGCACAGCGGCTGGGCTCAGCACCTCTGCACGGTGCTGGGAAAGCACCTGCAGTGCAAAGCCCGCAGAAGAGGAGCCCAAAAGGCTGCTCGTGCCCAGTGTGAGCCCAGCTGAAAAGCTGCCGTGCTGCGTGACCAGGGCGAGCGGTGACCGGTGGGAGCGAAACTTGCACACCAAGTTTCCTTTCCACCCCTGCGTGCTGTAAACTGATCCTCAAGTGAACGGATACGCGGCCATACCCTATCGAATGGCCTGGCGGTGGCTCACCAGGCAGCGTTTACCGGATTTTGGAGAAAACGACCAAATAAACGACCAAACCCCAATAAATGCAGCCACAGCACATCCCCAGCGCACTGCAACCGCCCGGCTGAAACAAAACGGCCTTTGGGGAAGGGATCTGCTTTACCTTCCAAATCGCGCGCTAGTTCCTGGTGCAGACCTTTGATAACGCTCACAAATGACGTCTTTATGAAAGGAAAAGGGCTGTGCTGCTGGGGTTGGGGTGAGGCAGAGAGCAGAGATGCGGGGAAGTGTCCCTGACATTTAAATGCAGGGTGGGATGTTTTCCCTAATAGATATGATATGGCTGAGGGTGGAACGCCGGGGCCTGTGCGTGGGCGCGCTTCGAGGCCTATGGTCTGTGCCCGGCATGCAGGGAATTGCGGGCGAGGGCCGGCCACCTACCTCTGAAGTGGAGCACGTTGTCGGTGATGGTGATGTCCGGGTTCTGGGGAGAGAGGAGAGCTTTGGAGGAGGGCCTGGGCGGGCAGCGTGCCCTGTTACCGTTCCCCCTTCCCAGCCCTCTGCACCCAGCCGGTACCGAGAGGAGAGCACGGTGCCTCGGGGGGACACCGGGACCTGCTCCTGCTGCTCCTGCCCTGTTCACCCTCACCCTGATCCCACCCTCACCCCGATCCCAACCTCACAGTGATCCCACCACCACCACCCTCACCCCGATCCCGTCGTCACCCCGATCCCACCACCAGTGATCCCACCACCACCCTCACCCTCATCCCACCTCAATCCCACCACCCTCACCCCAATCCCACCACCACTGATCCCAACCCTCACCCCCATCCCACCCCAACCCCACCCTTCCCTCGATCCCACCACCACCACCACCTCAATCCCGCCCTCGCACCGCTCCCCCCCTCATCCCACCACCCCCAATCCCCCCCTCACCCCAACCCCAACCCCAATCCCAATCCCAATCCCAATCCCCCCGCCCTCCCCCGAGCAGCGGCCGCCCCCGGTGCCGATGGCGGTGCGGGTGGCGGTGCGGTGCGGGTACCCGCACGTCGCTGAGCTCCACCCGCAGGTACAGCTCGCCGTGCCGCTGCGCCCAGTGCACGTGTGGCCGCAGCCTGGGCTCCGCCATGGCGCCCCCCGCCCGCCCGCCGCGGGTCCGGCACCAGGCGGCGGCGGCGGCTCTCGGTGCGCCTGCGCCGTGCGCGCACGGGGCGGGAGGGCGGCAGTGCGCCTGCGCGCTGCGGGGCTGAGGGAGGCAGGGCGGGAGGAGGGGCTGCGGTGGTGGGGTGTGCTGTGGGGTGGCTCCGCGCCGCTTTATGGCTGGTTCACCCTCCTGAGGTGGTCTTGGGGATGGGGAGCCGCTCCCAGCCGCGTTCTGAAGGGGGCCGGGGCTCGGCTGGCTCTCCCGGAGCTGTAAGCCCTGAGCTGCCCGTAGTTGGGCTGGGAGAAGGGCCGGCTGTGGGAGTTGGGGTGTAATCCCTGTGGGGCGGGGGGGTCCCGCTGCCCCGTGCCCCGTTTGGGGGCGCTGATCCCCCAGGGCCCGCCGAGAAAACCCCAAAACTGGCGGCACCGCGGCACTGCCTGCCCGGGGAGGCACCCGCAGCGAGAGGGCCTCGGTGGCGGTCAGAGGGACACACACCTACAGAGCAGCGGCTGTGCTTTACGGGGGGAAAGCAAATTTATGTTATATATCTGGGATATAATAGATAAATTTATATTATATATCTGTGCTGCAGCCTGCGGGTGCATTGGGCTCAATGCGTGTCAGCCCCAGTGTTGTGCACCGGGTCGTTGCACGCCCCAGTATCACTCACAGGGTTGTTGCACACCTCAATATCACTCACAGAGTTGTTGCATGCCCTGGTGCTGTGCATGGGGTTGTTGCACGCCCCAACATCACACACAGCGTTGTTGCACGCCCCAGCATTGCACGCACAGTAGTTGCACACCCCGGGGTTGTCCACAGGGTTGTTGCACACCCCTATCATCATGCACAGGGTTGTTGCATGCCCTGATGTCACTCACAGGGCTGTTGCACGCCTCAGTGTTGTGCACAGAGCTGTTGCACGCGGGGTTTTTGAACTCCCAAGCATTGTTCATGGGGTTGTTGCACGCCCTGCCATTATGCACGGGGTTGTTGCACACCCCGGTGTCATGCACTGGGTTGTTACACACCTAGTGTTGTGCATGGGCTTGTTGCACACCCAGCCTCACGCACGGGGCTGTTGCGCACCTAGTGTTGCACACCCGGGTTGTTGCACGCCCCAGCCGCGGCCCGGCAGGCGGCGCCCCCACCTCCCCACCGGGGGGCTCGGCGGCGCCGCTTCCTCCAGGCCGGCGGAGGGCGCCCGGCCCGCTCCAGCCCGCTCCAGCCCGGCACGGCTCGGCCCGGCCCGGCCCCGTGCTGGCGGAAGCGGAAGCGGCAGCGGCGGGGTTGCATCGCCGCCGGGCAGCGCCGTGAGTGGGGCCGGGGAGGAGGAGGAGGAGGAGGAGGAGGAGGAGGAGGAGGAAGGCTGGCCCCGGCAGGCCGAGCTCGGGACCCCCGGCTCGCTTCCCCCTGCGGGCTGCGGGGCTCGGCCCTGCTCGGAGCCCCCACCCCGCGCCTTCCTCTTCCTTTTTTTTGGGGGGGCTGCGGGAAAGAGGTCGGGCTGGGGGGGGGGGGGGGGGGGGCGTTCTCGTTGTTGGGGTCGTGCTGGGGGGCTCCTGGGCCCCCCTGAAATCCCCCCGCTGCCTCCTGCGCAGGGCTCGGGGCGCTGGGCCTGCCGGCGGTGTTAGCGGGTGCCCGAAACTGCTTTGTTGCACGTAGGACAAAGGTGCCCGAAATCCCGCTTTATTCTTGGTTTGCAAACAGGATGAAGGAAACGCCTGTGCTGGTTGCTTTTGTATTCGTAAAGGTGGGGCCGAGCCTTTGATTGAGACCTGCCCTGCTTCGCTTTTAGCACTTTGCGTTGAGAGGGGCTTGATCCGAGCTGCACGCAGTCTCCTCTTCACTCATCCTTGAAGGGATTTTTCTGCTGCTGTGCAGAGCCCCAGGAGAAGCAGCTCCATCGGGGAGCTTTACCCCGGGTAGCTGTGCTGACCTAGCCCGTGCCTCGAGATCCCGTGGCCCTTCAGCGCCTGTGTGCAGGATGGAAGCGCTCGATCTGTTTCCCATTAGTGTTTTTGGCAGGCTCAGGCCACCAGGCTTTGCCTGTTCCCTAGCAGCGTGCCAAGCAGTTGTGCACCCTTTCTATTTTATATATAGAAAAAGAAATTGAGGGTTGACAATCCCCACACCTTGGTGTCCCTGGTAATGAATTACATGGTGGGAGTTTATAGCTGGGATCCTTTGAGATTTGCACTCGGATCTGGGATTTATGGTAGAAAGACTTCAGTTCCTATTGCAGGACTTGTGGGCTGTTTTGTCTAGCTCAGATACGCTTTGTAAAGCCCAGCTAACTGCAGGAAGAAATATCTGTTAACTTAACCCCTTCAGGAGAGTAGGACTTATGCTGTAGATAAGTCAGTTTCCAAAATGTTCTTTTCTCTGTGTCACCTTCTGGTGTTGCCTGACGCTTCTGGAAGAGTCTCATCCATACAGCGTTTGTAATCCCGTGCCTGGGATGATATAATAGTGATGGGCGTTGCTTGACCCTTCAGAGCTTTGTTTGAGAGGAGACACAAACCCAAGAAGTTATAGGGCAGTAATGGTTGCCCAGGCCCGTTGGTATGGCCTACGGTGGTTGGTGGTTCAATAGGTGGTTCCAAATCAGCTGCTAATGCCATTTCCTCGGAGCAGCTGCTTGTCCGCGATCTTCGTGAACTGAGTAATTGATACATGGTGGGGAAAAAAGGCAAACAGCAATAAATCTGTGTGGGTCTGTGGGTCTTTTCTGAAAGGCTAAGTGTTGGGCAGCCTCTTTTGTACAGCTCCACTGTCCTCTTCCTTTTGCAGGATTTTTTCTTTACCACATGAAATAGTGGTTTTGTTATCACGCTTTTGCTGTGTTGTGATTTGGGAATCTGAAGTGATCATTAGCTGAAAGGCAATGCTGAACCTCCAGTGTTTTTTTTTCTTCCAGAACCATGCAACATGGCAGCAGCCATGGAAACTGAACAGCCGGGCCTTGAAATCTTTGAAACGGCGGGCCGTGAGGAGCGGGAGCAGAGAGAGGAACAGCCAAAACTGGAACCTTACTATGTAGAGAGACATTCCTGGAGCCAGCTCAGGAAACTGCTCACGGATACACGGAAGTATCATGGGTATATGATGGCAAAAGCCCCACACGACTTCACGTTTGTTAAGAAAAATGATCCTGAAGGACCTCATTCTGATAGGATCTACTATCTGGGTAAGCTTGCTGGGACAGCCTGTGTCTTGACTAAACTGTCACTGCAGAGGCCGTTGGGGTTTGATTTCAGCTGTGCTTGAAGTGATTTGGTTCTGTAAATGTCACTGTGAGCAAACTTCTTGGAGCAGGTCTTGTGGTAGAAGAGTGCTTGTGTTAAAAGCTGCACTGGCTGAACATAAATCCATGAAAATCTGGATCTGGGTGAGAAGCAATGGCTAGAACAAAGGACCAGAAGCCAGAACCGTGTTCTAGCCCCATTGCTTGCTGCTTAGGCTAGTTATTTTAGCTCTGATTTGTGGTTTCAAGTCTCTAGATGTGCTGTGACAAAGCTGCTGATTCATATCTGTTCCATTTTTCAGAGAATGGGGGGTCATAGTCCTTAAATAAAGTTGAGTTCGAGCACAGTGAGGGTGATGGGTTAAAGCTGGCAGGGCTAATCCTCTTGGGATGAGCTCTGGCTTCCTGTGTGCCGCTTCCTGAGCTGACGGTTAGGCTTGGCCTTCCTCAGTGCATGTCTGGCTCCCTCTGGGCTGATCCCCACATGCCCTGGCAGGAGCTATCAGAAATCTGAACAGCACTGAGGGAGACGAGCAGGAAAGAGACATTCAAACCTTCCTAAAAATGCATTATCTTTGAAACACAAGCTGCATTGTGCAGCATTTCAGCCAAGGGAAAGAGCAGAACGGACCTTCTTGAATTTAAAAGCTTATGAAACAAGCCCCCCAAAAAGAAGGAGATATGCTTCAGGCAGTGTGTGGTAAGCGTAGGTGTAGTTCCTTGTTCTCTTCCTTCTTTGTGATTTACCTTTCTGTGAAACAGGGAATTCCCAGTGCAAGGCTGCAGCACAGAGACTGTCAGTACTTCCTCTGGTAGGCAGGGCCTGTGAAACTGTTCCTGAGCATCTTTTGAGAGTGTTTGGATTATTATCAGAAAGCTAATACTTTTTTTTTTCCTTCTCACTTCAACAATAGCCATGTCTGGGGAGAACAGGGAGAACACGCTCTTCTACTCTGAAATTCCCAAAACCATAAACAAAGCTGCCGTCCTGTTGCTTTCCTGGAAGCCTCTTTTGGATCTTTTTCCGGTGGGTCCTTATTTCTTTCTTGCTCTTTAGCCGCATAGGAAGTAGGCAGGCTTTGAGGTTGCACCCATAAGCCGTCATTATGGTCTTAAATGTTTTTAAGGTTCTCCTTGTACTTGGCTAACTCTGCAGCCATCTCGAAAACAAGCACAGCTTTCTCATCAGGGTTTGGAGTTGCAGCCTTTGCGCGTCATAAAAAAATGTGTGTGCTGGTTGATTTCTCCTTTGCCAGTAGAGATTGCAAGTGCTAATTTGCACCAGATTCTCTGCTGCGGGATCCTGGGGATTGCTGAAGGAGCCTGTAGTCTCCAATAATCGCTGTTTTGCAGGGGGAAGTGATGAGTCCCCCTGAGGGTCTGTCAGTGGCTCCGTGACTCATGCTGAAGCAGAGGATCTTTTTCCCACTCTCTGGGACGCGTGTCCCCTTCTCACCTCTGTGCAAAGCAAGCCTGCACAAGTCCCCCATGCACCATGGCAGGTTGGAGGAGGCGGGACAAACCCCACGTGGAATTAGGTGTGTTGTTTCCCCATGCTGCTTCCTGAGGCTGCCAGCCAGCCATAAAATTCATGCTGTGCTCTCCTCCCACCAGACCAGTCACTGTGTATCTTTGCAGAAGTTAGCAGAGACCGTCCTACTTGTTCTAGAAATAACAGGCCTTCAGTCTGATCTTTCTCATACCAGTGCGTGTTGGAAATAGTGCCAGTCGTGCTAAGGGAGAAGTGGCTCTCAGGTTCACAGATGTGTGGGATCGAGTTATGGCCTGCACCTACAAGTGCTGATGGCAGAGGCACAAGCAGGAGTGGGCTCCTGGCTGCCAGCAGGATTCTGGAGGAGGAGGAGGGTGTCTGCACAGCCATCTGGTCCTGGAAGCTTGGCATGCCAAGATGCTCTGACAGTATAGTAAGAAATGCAGAGCAGGGGTGTTGATTGTGCTTCTCTGCCCGTATTCAGGCCATCCTGGACTATGGGATGTACTCTCGTGAAGAGGAGTTGCTTCGGGAGAGGAAGCGAATCGGCACCGTTGGGATTGCCTCCTATGATTACCACCAAGAAAGCGGCACCTTTCTGTTTCAGGCTGGGAGTGGAATTTATCATGTAAAGGATGGAGGTCCTCATGGATTCACTGTGAGTTTACTCAGCTCTCTTGTTCTACCACTGTACTTCTTTCCTCTAAGCTAGAAGCAAAGAGCACGAGCATAAGTTCTTGCTGCGCTGATGAGGCAAGTAGCCTTGAGAACGGTTGAGACATGGAGAAATCCCCCTTAGGGGTGCATTTCCGTGGTTGTAGAAACATGGATGGAAAAGAAGTGTTATAAACTGTGGTGGCAAGGCATGACACCAGATTTCGCTGATTTTTTTGTTAGTAGCAGTGCCAATAAAAGGCAACACAATGGTTGGGATACTCCATGCTCTTTCACGTAGCGAGAAGTCACGTCAGAGGCAGCTTTTCTTCACTAGCTGTGGTTTCGAGGTCACTGCTTAGCGGTCAGTGCTGTATGTGTTACAAGATCTGGCTGTCTAACTTTAAGAACAAGCAGCTCTTTGCGTGTGCTGAACCTGGACTTCAAAGCTGAAACCATTTCATATTATAACAAATGCTTGTTGTCTGTCCTTGTCAGGCGGAACTTACCGTATCTGGAGTTGTTTTAGGAAGACCAGATTATTATATGTTCTACCTGTCTGTTTTTAGGGTGCTGTTCTTGAGTGTGCCAGGATTCTGATTTCTGATTCAAATTTCTGATCCGTCTGATTTGTCTGATTTATTTTTTTTGAATCCTCAGCACTGGTGAAAGAGATCCTGGTGGGATCTGTGCAACCATGATAGAAGCACATTTAGCCCTATAAAATATCTGCATAGCATTTTCGTATGTTGAAAATGGCTTGCTTTCGTGTAAACCTGTGTGTCTGAAGTCAGCGTCCACACTGCTGTGATCTTAGAGACCTGATAATCCAGTTCAGTTTCTGTATGTGGTTTTTTTCATTGCTTACGATTCTCTTTTTCTTCTTTCAAACAGCAACAGCCTTTAAGACCCGTTCTGGTAGAGACCAGTTGTCCAAATATCCGGATGGATCCCAAGCTTTGTCCAGCTGATCCAAATTGGATTGCCTTTATCCACAGCAATGACATCTGGATATCTAATATAGAAACCAGAGAAGAGAGGAGGCTAACGTTTGTGCACAATGGTAATGAATCCTGAATTAAAATCTCTGTACCTCCTCTGCACTTGTTCTTGCTGTGCTGAATTAAGTAATGGCACCTGGGGTTCTTCTGAAATCTGAGGGAATGGCCACCATCCGCTTTACGTGGCATTTGATTATTTGTCATGTTCTGCATGTTTCTTCCATGGCAAATATTGTAGGATGATTCTTTTCCCTGTGGAACTAGGAAAACCAGAATCTGTCAAAATGAGTTATTTGTTGAATACATATGGAAGGGCTGTTCTCCTGAAACATGCTTTTTTTTTTTTTTTTTTTTTAAAAACACTGGAACAGTCTTTTTTTGTGTGAAGGAGCTGTGGGTGGATTAGAACTGGAGGAAAGTTTCTGTCAGTGAAGTCAGGCTGCAGGGCTTTTTAGAAACAATACAGACAGTTTCTGAATAGCACCGTGCCTTCTGCTGGTGCCCTCAGACTCAGTAACTTAGGTCTGTGCTTCCTAACCCTCTCCAACTCCCTTTTAGACACGTATCCTGGACGAAGGAAAATGGAAAATTGTGTATAAACCAATGTCTAAAAATCCGTTGTGTTTTGCAATTTAATCACACTTCATGTATTTAAACTATATCATTTAATTTTTAGCTAAATTAAAATTTATAACACTTCATAATAATGCTTTAGCTTATTTAAAAGTTAGATATTAAAATATTATGTAAGTACATTAAAAATAAACTGTAGCAATGACTCCTTCTCAGATGATAATTATTTATGGAGCGCTGCTAAGTTACCTCCAGGGTAACAGGAAAAATATTGAAGCCCTATGGATATGTCATCATGTTGAGATGTTATGTAAGTGTGTTACTTTTGGTCTGTACAGTGAATGAAGTGCTGATAATTTTGTTTTTCTGAATGTTGGTGTTCTCAGTGTCAGTCGTTCGGGAAGTTTTTTTTTCCTTTGATTTTCTTAAAAGTTGTGAGCTCAGGTAGAATGTTTTCTCTCTTGGTTGAGTACATGGAAAATTGAGAGACTAATTGAGTAGGAGTAAGGAGGGGAGATGGCTTTCCTTTCCTAAAAGAAGCTGCAGTGTCAGAGAGGATTAGATCTTTCCCAAATAAATCAACAGAGCAGGGTGGAAGCAGAAAGCAAGTCTGCTGAGAAGCCAGATTTATTATCATGTAATTGTTCCCTGGGGGTTGAACTTGGGCCATGTTTGGGATAACGCAGAACTGGTTTGATTCTGCAGTACATCATGAACTAATTCTTCTGTGTCTTTTTTTAGAACTGGCCAATGTTGAGGAGGATCCAAAATCTGCTGGCGTGGCTACTTTTGTGCTGCAGGAGGAGTTTGACAGATACACTGGCTACTGGTGGAGCCCAAAGGCACAGCCAAGTAAGTGTGTTGGATCCAATGTGTCTGACAGTCAGAAGTAGTGGCCCCCAAGCTGTGCTGTTCAGGGCAGAGTTCATTTTTCTGTTACTTGTCTTTATCCAGGATAGGAACCTTATAGTTCAAAAGGCGTTACGAGCATCTGCAGTGGTGGATGTGGTACAGGAGCCTCGCTAGCACAAGTTACTGGAGGAGGAGACTTCCCTTCTCACAATAGTGATAGGAGTTGTAAGAGTCTTGGGGTGTTTTGCTTAATGAAACATGAATCATAGACTTCTCTTCATCCTTCCAACCTGCTTTTTCTGTTGGGAGAATGCTGGTTTCTGCAATACCAATCACGAGATCTCCTCTGACCAGGAAATCTTAATTCATTTGCAGCACTGAATGGGGGTAAAGTTCTTCGAATTCTTTATGAAGAAAATGATGAGTCAGAGGTGGAAATTATTCACGTCACATCGCCAATGCTGGAGACGAGAAGAACAGATTCCTTCCGGTACCCCAAAACTGGTGAGAGCCTGATGACCTTGCATCTCTGTTTCTAGGAGATGCACATTTTATTCCAGGTGCCTTAGACCGGGGACTCTCCTAGCTTAGGGCAGGGGGTTGGAGACGTGTTGTGTAGTCCTTGAATTAGTGTCCAAGTGGTGGAAATTTGGAAAAACTGCTGCTGTGGAGGTTAGCTTAGTCACTGGTGGCTGTACTGACTTTCCAGCCGTGTGGTTACTAAGAGCTCTGAGTCCGGGTCTCACAGGAGCTGGCAGAAACCCTACCTGATCATCGCTATTTTGGAGCTGCTCTCTCAGATCCTGGCACAGAGAAGTTGTTTCTCATTACAGCCTTGTGTCTCTGAGGGAATAGCTGCAAAATGATACTGCTTTGTTTTTTTTTGTGGGGAGGGTTTCTGTTTAGCTGCTGGTAACCTGGTGCTCTTCAGGTTCTGAAGTACTCTGGCCTCCATGATTGCCGTTGGGCTTTGAAAATTCTGCGTGCTTGCAGCCTGCCAGGAAAAAACCTGTTGCTGTCATATTTTCAAACAGTAAATGATGTGAAAGCCTCAACAGTAAAGGAGTAAAGGCAGGAGTGAAGCATATCAAGTGGAGTGCTCCTGTTAAGTGGACAAGTGAAACCCATGCAGCCCTGCTGAGGGCCACCTCACTGCCATGTGTCAGGTGTATAGGGCCAGTTTGAACAGCCTGACCCTTGCTCTTCTGAGATTTCACTGCTGTGTCAGCAGGGTGTATTGATCACTGACCGTCCCCAGCTGCAGAATTAGCTTCAGGTTTTGTCAATTCCCTGATCCACCGGTAAGCGTTTTCTGCTTATGATCCTGATTTACTGCTTGTTTCAAGGAACGAGAAAGGCTGTGTCAGCCTGGGAAGCAAGAGATGACTGCTCATGTTTTCTCAGCGCTAGCATACGCCTCGATTTCTGAGGGTGTTTCGTCAGAGTTTTATTCAGTGTTGAGTCTCAGCAGTTTAGGAAAATCAGACAACCAAAGCCTAAATGCTTTTAAAACAACCAAAGTTTTAATCTCTGGCTTCAGTTTCCAATCTGAGCCACAGGGGCCATAGCACTCTTCTGCAGGTTGTTATGAGGGCAAAGCCTGAGTCAGTGTCTTACCAGGGGGAAGATAAGTACTTAAATAGGACAGTGCTGTGGCCCAAAGCAAGTCATTTCACCTCAGTGCATCAGTTTCTGTATAAAACTGGGTCGATGAAGTGGGAGTACCTCACAGCAGCACTGAGAATGCTCAGAGTACATGGAATTTACCACATACGGCTTCTTGTGGATCAACTGGCAGCAGCTTTTTTCTTTATTCTTCGCATTTGCTGCAGGCCCCAGCATTTAGCACTTCAGGTGCTGTACAGCTGCTTTGGGCAGGCTTTCTGCAGAGAGTTAGTTGGGTTTTCCGTGTTCAACACAGATAAGTAGTTTATCTTAACTTTGCTAGTCATGGCAATAGATTTATAAGAATGCAGAAAGAAATAGTCTTTGGTTCCAGAATGAGTTGCTTTATTTTTTAAGATGCTTCGTAGCATTGGATCACTTTTTGTGCACCACTTTCTATTCAACAATAACAGCCAAACGATAAACCAAAGCTTGCTTTGATATCCTGATCACTCCTGTGCATTTACTTCCAGCTCGTACGTGCATCCTTTGTGAGAGAGAAGACTGTGACAGTAGCATGGCTCTTGATCAGATCTGTTTGCAGGACTACATCACTGAGTCTGCTTCATGTCTGCAGTCTCTTTTTTTCCCTGCCTGGTTCTTTGCTCTCTCTCATGTATGCAAGTAGGCTGTTTGATCAAAGAGCAACACCACAATAATCCATCAGTTCAAGTCTGTCCTCTTGGAAACACAAATTGGTGCCTGACTGCTAACATCTGTTTTCATAGGTACAGCAAATCCAAAGGTCACTTTCAAGATATCTGAAGTGACAATCAATGCAGAAGGAAGAGTAAGTTCCACGTTCTGCTTGTTTTCTAAATAAACCCTATTTCTGTGAATCTTTTTGGTAAAATTCGTTTCAGTATAAGTAAACTTTCTTATGGCGTGTTAGCTTAATGGCTTCTCTGGAGGCAGTGCACATCACTCATTCCTCTGCAGATACTTGGTGTCTGTGTGTACAGCAGTATTTCTCAAGGCTGTCCTTTTCTTCCCCACCATTGGTTTATGAACTTGGCTGCAGAGCAGAATATTTTAGGTGAGGACGGTTAGACTTTCTTATGTGACAGATCTCCTTATTGGCTGCAGGTATGGGGAAAATTTGATTGCAGAGAGAATATATCACCTTATAAAAACATGAACACGTGAGAGCGATGAACTTTGCTTTCACTCCAGGATTTTTTAACAAATACAGAAATTTCCATAGCCCAGTCCAAGATCTTCAGACAGTTGGGAAATTAATCTTTATCAAACAGACACAGTAACATCCATGCATTATTGGGATCCTCTACGCAGCTACTTCAGCCATCAACACTGACCTGCTGGGGTAGCAATGCTGACATCAGCCAGCAACGTCAAGGAAAGCTGTCAGGTCCCTTGGGGTACCACTGTGCCTCGTCCCAGCAGGGACAGACTGCAAAACTGCCTGGAATGATTTAGACCCACATTGATAACTGAATGCTATGCAGGATGTTGAACATCTACCAGTGAAAACACCTTACAAAACAGCTTGGTACAAATCCCCCTCTCCCCCTCTTTGTATTTTACATGGGGAAACTGATTGTTCAAGTGGCTTGTCCGAGACAAGCGATGGATTTGTGAGCAGAATCCAGATTTCTCAAGTCCTAGCCCTGGCTGCTCTGGTGTCTGGCTACAGATGGGGTGAAGCCCCTGTGTTGGAAAGGCTGAACTGAACAATCTAAATCGCGTGAGCTGCACAGAAGTCGTCTTCTGGTCCAGACTCTCATTGTGCATGAAAAGTGGTTGTGCGGGTTCATCTCAGTGTCACTGAATTGCTGCTTTGTCAACAGATTGCAGATGTTGTGGATAAAGAGCTAGTTCAGCCCTTCGAGATCCTCTTTGAAGGAGTAGAGTACATTGCTAGAGCTGGGTGGACGCCAGAAGGAAAATAGTGCGTATGTTAATCCTGTCTCTGCTTAGAGGGTTTGGGGCAACACAGTTAGAAGCAGAACGTAGTGGTCCCTGTCTTCAAGCTTAAGCCTGCTTTCATTTTTGCATTGCTACAAACGTGTTTGTGTAAAGGGGGCGATTTTTCCCAAACCAAAACAGCCCTCCTTGTCTCCTTCCCCGGGACCTGGCCCTACTGCTTTGGTATTGGGCACTCACAGCCTTTGATGTGTGTGTCCTCTCAGCATCCCTGTGAGAGAGAGTGCAGTGCTATTATCCCCATTTTACAGATGGGGAACTGAGGTCCACAGAGGCTAAGTGACTTGCCATAGTCGCTCAGGAAGTCTGTGGCTGAGGAGAGAAATGAGCCCAGGTCCCCCAGGCCCTAGGCTAGCGCCCTAACCACTGGACCATCCTTGCTGACCAGGCTTACTGATCAGAAAACCTGCTGTAAGTGCTACTCACATTTGCATGTCATTTTTAACCCTGTAGATGATGTAGTACAGTGTTTCTAACTCACCAGAAACTTCTCTGGAAGTGCATTTCTCCAGCTCTTGAATCTAAAGCTGACTTTCACCTTTTCATTATTTTTTTTCAAATATGGAAGAAATGCAGGGACACATTTGCTCCATTGTCTTGCTTTTTGCAGGATTATTTTTAGAGCTACATGTAAAGTCAGAAGCATGGCAGGGTCTCCTGCCAGTTCATTTGAGTGCCAGTGTTATTCTGTGCCAGGTATAGATTTAAAACAGTATTTTTACAAGTATCCTGGAACATCAGTTAATTTTTTTCTGCTTCATTAGTCCCTCTGATTTTTTTTTCTCTTTCTCCCTTAAAGCACAATCCAATTCTGGGGGAATAGAATTAATTAAACTTTTCAACCTGCAGTGCTTATGCAATATTGAAGTGAAGTGAAATAGGTTCCTAAGTTATTGAAGGGGTTTGTTTTTGTGGGTGAGATTTTACATGTGGCTTTTTTGCTTAATCTGGGATTGAACATTCTTGACTCCCCTGAGATTCCTAGTGGTAATAGGTGTGTTTTGAGGTTTTTCAGATCAGTCTAACACTCACGGTTGCATGTTATTTTCTCTAATATCTGTCTCCTCAACAGTGTCTGGTCCATCTTACTGGATCGGTCCCAAACTCGACTTCAGATAGTCTTGATCCCTCCTGCATTATTCATCCCAGTAGAAGATGATGCAATGGAGAGACAGAAACTCATCGATACTGTACCAGATTCTGTTACGCCTTTCATAATTTATGAAGAAACAACAGACATCTGGATAAATGTAAGAATTTCAACTTTAACGCTGTCTGACAGTTTGTTGTTCAAGGCCCTATCTGTAGCACTTGAGCGATGTTGGTGGTGTTGTGCTGCCTAGGAGACTATTCCTGTTGTGCAAGTTCTGTGCCTCTTCTTGCTGGGTAAAGAACTCGCAACGTGTAGAGAACAAAAAGATCTGGGATGTGAAAGCAGAGCTGCTTTGCTCGAGGCTGCTTGGTGATCAGAGAGCTAGGAACAGAGCCCAGGACTCTGGTGTTCCAGGCAGCGCCTTTACCCACTGACACCGTCCAGCTCCTTTGTGCAGTTTTTCACCAGCAGCAGTCCCAGCAGATGAAGCATTCGTCAGCCAGTGAAGATGTTTCCAGATGATATTGGGGGAACAAATCTCAGAAGTCTGTTAATAATCACTGAAACCCCTCCTTAACCACGTATGTTCTGGTGAAACAGATTCCTGTGTAGCGTTCTTGGAGGTGTGTTGTAGGGCGAGTGCTGTGTGACAATGGATGCTGGCGTGCTAGGCTAACACTTTAAAGGAGTGCTGCTCACAGTTCTGCAGATTAAGATCAGTGTCCCTGAAGTGACATCCCGTTGGAGGTGTACCAGGGTGCAGGACAGCCTGAGAGCTCCAGTCACTGGGGGGTAGTTGCACCTTTCAGCAGAGAGCGTGGTCACAAAGCCTTCCAGTGATCGGTCTCTGTGCTATAAGTGCTGTGTATAATACTATTTTCTTTTTAGTAGTAGTGTACGTGGTTTCAGGATGGTGCAGTGAGTTGTCCTGTCTCCATTATCTTTACTGGCTGGAGTTGTTTTTTACTGGCACCTCGTACTGTGCAGATAAATGCTTCTGAATGCCTCAAAAGATTGTCCCTTGATGGAAGAGCTGGCATCTTCATGAGTGGGAAGATGATGACAGCTCATCTTTCTATAAATAGCCCTTCCCTTCTGGGTTTCTAGATAGCACTGGACAGAGGAGGCCACTGAGCTCTGTCATCTTTGGGTGGCTCTCATATGCTGGCTGCAGAGCTGGACCCATCTCCGTATCTGAGCCAGACAGGCAGGTGCATAAAAACTTTCTCAATTCCTTCTGTGGCCAGGATTTAGAGTTAGATGAGCCAGGATCTGTGCAGCATGTGGCTGCTGTATGCAGACACCCCTGGCTCATAAGCATTATTAGATTTCCCAGTAAGGGACAGAGTGTGCCACAACCTGCTGGTGTGAACTGTGTCAGAGGAACTTAGATGCGACTTCAGTGCCAGCCTCCTGCTGATAACAGTAACCCACTGTTCTGTCTCCCCAGATCCATGATATCTTCTATGTTTTCCCTCAAACCCATGAAGATGAGATAGAGTTCATTTTTGCTTCCGAATGTAAAACGGGATTCCGGCACCTATACAAAGTCACCTCGGTTTTGAAGGAGAGCAAGTATAAGCGGTCATCTGGAGGTCTCCCTGCTCCAAGTAAGTGAAATTATTCTCTTTCACTGGGCGTTTGCTGCTGACTAGTGGGGAAATGAATGTCTTTCCAGGTGGCAGGAATCATTGTCTCATTGGAAACTCCTCTTGTTGCCCTGGAAAGCACTTTGCTGTACAGTCATTCCTCTTGAATTTGTACAGGGGTTATTCTGTATTCAGCATGCCTTAGCTTCAACCTTGATTCTTCCTTGTTGACTACAGGGAAGAGTTTCACAAAATCAGATACGAAATGAGCTGTGATGGTGTAAAATGCCCTTAGCTTACTTAGTTGACAGTGGTGGGGTTGTTTGTTTGCTCACTGCTGTAGGTTAATCATTATAGCAATAACGTGGCTTTCTCTGTGCAGGGTCCAATGTATCCAGTAGATACACATTGGTTCAAGACCCGTGACTGGAATTAAAACCAACATAGTCCCTGTCAGCCTTTACAAGCAGATTGTAGCAGAGAGGCTGACAAAGAACAGTTTGAACATATTGCAAAAAGGTCCATAGAGGGCCTCCCTGTCTGAGGGGGCCCACTTGTTAGTCCCTTTAAAATGAACATATGTGCTTGGCAGCAAAACCTATGATATGACAACTATTCAGAGAATTCCTATCTGCTCTTAAAAACAATCATGGTATTGCTGTACAGACAGAGATGTTAGTAGGAGAAAATTACTGGCAGCTGTTGCAAGTGGAAATTCAGGAAGAGTAATTTCAAGCAAAAAAATTCAAGGACCATGTGCTTCCAAGCTGCAGTCAAAGTTTGGCCTTGCTCAAATACATGGTATAACTGTGTGCAAAGCTCCTGGAATGTTTTTTCCACAGTATGTGTTCTTTCATTTACAGTTTCATGCTGTGATACTTAATTTACTTGTTGTGTGTTGAAGGCACTTGCTGAGCTCTGCATGCAGAAAAAAATACACCTTATTTTACGAGAGGTCCTAGTTTTATGCAATTGTGTTGTTGTTTCTTTCCAGAAAGCATTATATTGGGTTCATTAGATTTCTGTGAATGTATCCAACTTCTTTCTCTTGCTAAATCTCCCTCATTCCAAGGGAAATGAAGCCATCTTATAATAGCAGAGCTGCTTCCCACCCCAAAGCAAAAGTCTCCATTTTTGACACCTGAGACTCCCTTTCCACCTTTTTCAGTATAAAACCTCATTTCTGTGCAAATGACAAAATGCTTTAAAACAAACAAACAAAAAAAAAAAAAGCAAGAAGCAACCTAGCCCAGGCCTCAGGTTGAGAGCACCTGTGGATCCTTTGATACATGGTTCAGGGTGCTAAATATACCAGCCCTGACACTTGTCTCAGGAGCTGGCAGAGGTGTGGGTCTTCTGCAAAGCCACATTGCTCTTGGGTTCAGTCTATCAAAAAAGCTTGGAATGAAAAAGTATCATTGTGACTGTGTGTGCTGTAAAACGTGGAAGTATAAAATCTCTGTATGTGGGTTTTTTTGCAGGTGACTTCAAGTGCCCCATCAAAGAGGAGATAGCCATTACCAGTGGGGAATGGGAAGTGCTTGGGAGACATGGGTCAAAT